>NC_034187.2:72793470-73143470 GCF_002021735.2 Oncorhynchus kisutch
CAGAGGGTCAGTGTGTTGTAAGGGGAACATTGTGGACCAGAGGGTCAATGTGCTGTAAGGGGAACATTGTGGACCAGAGGGTCAATGTGCTGTAAGGGGAACATCATGGACCAGAGGGTCAATGTGCTGTAAGGGGAACATCATCGACCAGAGGGTCAATGTGCTGTAAGGGGAACATCGTGGACCAGAGGGTCAATGTGCTGTAAGGGGAACATCATGGACCAGAGGGTCAATGTGCTGTAAGGGGAACATCGTGGACCAGAGGGTCAATGTGCTGTAAGGGGAACATCGTGGACCAGAGGGTCAATGTGCTGTAAGGGGAACATCGTGGACCAGAGGGTCAATGTGCTGTAAGGGGAACATCATGGACCAGAGGGTCAGTGTGCTGTAAGGGGAACATCGTGGACCAGAGGGTCAGTGTGCTGTAAGGTAAACATCTTGGACCAGAGGGTCAAATCAAATCAAATCAAATTTATTTATATAGCCCTTCGTACATCAGCTGATATCTCAAAGTGCTGTACAGAAACCCAGCCTAAAACCCCAAACAGCAAGCAATGCAGGTGTAGAAGCACGGGTCAGTGTGCTGTAAGGGGAACATCATGGACCAGAGGGTCAGTGTGTTGTAAGGTAAACATCCACAATGTGTTTGCCTCAATGTGCTGTAAGGGGAACATCATGGACCAGAGGGTCAATGTGCTGTAAGGGGAACATTGTGGACCAGAGGGTCAATGTGCTGTAAGGGGAACATCGTGGACCAGAGGGTCAATGTGCTGTAAGGGGAACATCATGGACCAGAGGGTCAATGTGCTGTAAGGGGAACATCGTGGACCAGAGGGTCAATGTGCTGTAAGGGGAACATCGTGGACCAGAGGGTCAATGTGCTGTAAGGGGAACATCGTGGACCAGAGGGTCAATGTGCTGTAAGGGGAACATTGTGGACCAGAGGGTCAATGTGCTGTAAGGGGAACATTGTGGACCAGAGGGTCAATGTGCTGTAAGGGGAACATCGTGGACCAGAGGGTCAATGTGCTGTAAGGGGAACATCGTGGACCAGAGGGTCAATGTGCTGTAAGGGGAACATCATGGACCAGAGGGTCAATGTGCTGTAAGGGGAACATCATCGACCAGAGGGTCAATGTGCTGTAAGGGGAACATCGTGGACCAGAGGGTCAATGTGCTGTAAGGGGAACATCGTGGACCAGAGGGTCAATGTGCTGTAAGGGGAACATCATGGACCAGAGGGTCAATGTGCTGTAAAGGGAACATCATCGACCAGAGGGTCAATGTGCTGTAAGGGGAACATCGTGGACCAGAGGGTCAATGTGCTGTAAGGGGAACATCGTGGACCAGAGGGTCAATGTGCTGTAAGGGGAACATCATGGACCAGAGGGTCAGTGTGCTGTAAGGGGAACATCATGGACCAGAGGGTCAGTGTGTTGTAAGGTAAACATCCACAATGTGTTTGCCTCCTCGTTTCTTTTTGTCCGGTAATCACACAGTTCTAGCCAGGTTTGACAGACATTTACCAAAGGTTAAACACGTAATCGCTCCTAAACTCAGCTGGGTAAAGGAGCTGGACAGAGGAGCAGATCAGTAAAACCCTGAGGAATAAAACGGTCATCTGAAAATAATTTATTAAACATCCAAATGTATTCACAGACTGGGAGACAGCTATAACTTTAATTTTAATGAAAGTACACTACAATTTCAAACAAACCAGTCTATGAATTATTTTCGCAATGAAGTAAGTACTTACAACGTTAAAGTTTCATTCACATACAGTATATGGTGAATTTATACTGAACAAAAACATAAACGCAACATGCAACAATTCCAACGATTTGACTGAGTTACAGTTCACATAAGTAAATCAGTCAATTAAAATACATTCATTAGGTCCTAATCTATGGATTTCACATGACTGGGCAGGGGCTCAGCCATGGGTGGGCCTTGGAGTGTATATGCCCGCTTAGTTGTGAACCAGGCCCAGCCAATCAGAATGAGTTTTTCCCAACAAAAGGGCTTTATTACAGACAGAAATACTCTTCAGTTTCATCAGCTGTCTGGTTGTTGGTCTCACACGATTCCGGCAGGTGAAGAAGCCATTCATTTTTAAAATTAGAAGCTCGAACTGTTTGGGCATAGACCTGGAAAGTATAACAAAACTTTGCATGCTATCTCTGCAGTAGATTGCAACTCCTCCCCCTTTGGCAGTTCTATCTCGACGAAAAATGTTGTAGTTGGGTATGGAAATCTCAGAATTTTTGGTGGCCTTCCTAATCCAGGATTCAGACACGGCAAGGACATCAGGGTTGGCGGATTGTTCTAAAGCAGTGAGTAAAACAAACTTAGGGAGGAGGCTTCTGATGTTAACATGCATGAAACCAAGGCGCTTTTTTTCTTGATTACAGAAGTCAACAAATGAGAGTGCCTGGGGACACGCAGGGCCTGGGTTAACCTTCACATCACCTGAGGAGCAGAGGAGGAGTAGGATGAGGGTACGGCTAAAGTCTAGCAAAACTGGTTGTCTAGTGCGTTGGGGACAGAGAATAAAAGGAGCAGATTTCTGGGCGTGGTAGAATAGATTCAGGGCATAATGTGCAGACAGGGGTATGGTGGGGTGCGGGTACAGTGGAGGTCAGCCCAGGCACTGAGTGATGATAAGAGAGGTTGCACCTCTGGACATGCTGGTTATACTGGGTGAGGTCACCGTATGTGTGGGAGGTGGGACAAAGGAGGTATCTAAGGCATGTACAGTGGGACTAGGGGCTCCGCAGTAAACTAAAACAATGACAATTATCCTAAACAACAGTATACAAGGCATATTGACATTTGAGAGAGACACAAAGCGAGGCATAAAGCAATCACTGGTGTTGATTGGGAGAGCTAGCTAAGTCAACAACGGGTAAGACAACAACAGCTAATCAGCTAAGTCAACAACAACAGGTAAAATGGTGATGAATGGGCAGAGAGGGCTGGTTAACTTTACACAGGGCCTGAGTTCGGGGCTAGGGTGACAGATAAACAAAGGTAAACAAAGTGCCGTGATAAATGAACAGTCCAGCAGGCATCAGATCAGTAGGCATCAGCTATGTAGCCAAGTGATCATAGAGTCCAGTGTACAGCAATAGATGAAACAGGGAAGCTGCTAATTAGTCGTTACTACGCTAGCACGGGAGACACGGCGTTTAAAGTTAGCTCTCCGGGGTAATTAGAAACGTCTGCTCCGTCGTCCGGCAAAGGCCGGTTGAAGGCACAGCGGATGGAATTACGTCTGCGGACCAGTCGTGGTGGTACGGCGTGGCGCCGTGGCGACGAAGGGACCGGGCCAGATGGCAAAAGAGGTATTGTAGTTGTGGTAATTTCGTTTGCTAGCCGGGAGATGCTCCTGGCTTGGGGCTAGCTTCAGGGCTGGGTCACTCAGTGGCAGCTAACTAGCTGTGATGATCAATTGTCCAGGGTTTACGGCAGGAATCTGGCATTGTAGTGGAGAAAAACAGTCTGAGGCTGGCAGGTATTATCCAGGCTAAAAACACAGCTGGTGCCTGAGCAGAGGGTAAAGGCCGCTAGCAGTGGCTAACAATGACTAAATAGCTAGTAACTTAGCTAATTAGCTGGCTACTTCTGAATAAAGTTTTGGCTATAGGGTCTAAAGAATTAGCGGATCCGTGTCACATTGAGTAAGGCGGGTTACCAGAAGGTATATTTAATTTAAAAATGGAAAAAGAGATTGAAAAATAAATTGGAATATATACGAACAAATAAACGGGAGGACAACAAACCACGTCTGCACTGCTACGCCATCTTAAATAAGACAGGGGATTCGAATTCAACATGCAAAGGAATAAGTACAATCCAGCATATTTTCATGAAGAAAATATTTCTAATTTCACACGGTACTCCCTATGCTGGGGTAGGAAATGGATAAACCACAATATGTAGGTAGGAAGTCCATGTTAACATGTTTATAAAGTCCATCTAAGTGTTAAAAGACAGATGAGGTGCTTTAAAGTAATTACTGTAGTTAAGGATCCCTTTGAATTTGGGGTGTTTCACTACTAACCCATAACCTGGAATGGTACACCTCACACTCAAATGTCTCACGTTTCAGAAGGGCCCTCCAATATTCATTTGAAGCCAACCACAACCTTCAATTGAAATATATAGTTCAGCAATTACACAATTTCTATGTTTGGAAAGAAAATAATTCAGCAAAAAGGCCATGATAATCTATGAGTGAGGTTCTGAGAAAGAGATGAACAGAGAGAGAGCGAGAGAGAGAGAGAAACAGACACAGAGAGACATTTTGTGAGAGCGGAAACGAGAGAAGTAGAAGTGAGAGAGCAGGGGAGAAAGTGCAACGTGTGTTCCAGGCTGCAGCAGCACCAGTCAGGGCCTGTCCTCTTCTCTCCACACACTCTCTCTCTCTCTCTCATCTATCTCTCCTCTCTTTTGCTGTCTCTCTCTCTCTCTTTCACTCTCTCTCTCTTTCACTGTCTCTCTCTCTCTCCCCTCTCTCCTCTCTCTCCTCTCTTTCACTGTCTCTCTCTCTCTCTTTCACTGTCTCTCTCTCTCTCTCTCTCTCTCCTCCCTGACTGTCTATCTCACTCCATGACCTGAGGCAGCTGGAGCCCGTTAACCTCTGCTCTCCCAGCTTCCCGCCTTCCCTCTATCCCCCCACTCTTTTCCTTTACTTACATCTTGCAGGTCTCCCTTGGAAAATAGGTTTGAACCATAGGAGACTTCCTGGTTTAAATAACAGTAAAACATTTTCAGGTTTAATAACGGTTAAATATATGTTACAAAAAACAACACATCTGTCTGGTTCATCTGAGACAGCAGACACACACCCCACCCTGGAGATAATGAGCAATGATTACAGTTTGATAGAAAATGAGTGTTGTGCTCTCAGTATCTCAGTCTTCATCCCCCTCAATCACATGTTGACACAGATACATCCTTTATTATCATGCCAGCTGTGTTGCCGTAGGTTACCATCCAACTTCTAACTCTCTTCTTCCTTATGGCCGTATCGTAGTAAGATCCAACAAAAGCGAACACTGTGTTTCCTCTGAACGCAGGCCAGTATAAAGGATAAGGATAACACATGTATCCCAATGTGAATATGAAAAACAATGATAGATAGAACCCAGGGTTTTCGATTATGATAATCATATTTGCCATCAAGATGTCTTCAGCACCCCATTCATTAAAACTAAATGTTCATTACTTCATTAACAGCTGGTTGAGTTAGGAAGGAGTTAATCTTGTTCTGGTCTGGTGAGACAAATTGCAGTATTTTACCCCTCCTACAGTGTACAGTAATGCACACGTGGAAGAAACATAAATTCACCAAGGTTTCTGATTCAGAGGGAAAAGGAAAAGTGGAAAATAACATACATTTAACACAGGCTCCACCTCTGCAAACACAAGCTCCGCCTCTGCAAACACAAGCTCCGCCTCTGCATTGTGACTGCTTCCAAATCCATGTGGTCAACAATCCAAAACTTGGTGAAGTTCGAAGGACACACCCTAAATCTGGGAAGAATGAGTACTACTCTTTGATTTGGTATGAGAGAGAGAGATTTAAGAAAGCATGCACTTTCACATATTGAAAGTCTTGCTTATGAAAACACTTATTTAGCAGAATGAGTTAGAGAGCGTTTAGAGGAATTCAGGGGTTTGAGAATGACTGCAGTCGGAAGACAGCGCTCATACCTTTTTTCTTCATTTCAACATGGACTAGAAATGTGCCTGTAAGAACAAAATAGACAGACTAGCAGAAATGTCCTTTAACGTTCATTACTCAGGAGTAATGACAACAACTGTTGATTACATGTGTTATTTCCACAAGTCTCAACATTAAGATGGCAAGTCTTTTTTTGTACAAATGAATCCCTCTGTTTCCACGTCACATCTGTTGCAATTGATATTGTCTCTGTTTGTCTTTGTTGGTGAGAGAGAGCGGAGAGGAGGAGAAAGAGAGCAGGAGATTTTAACCAGATGCAGCCACAGTTTCACTTTGGACGGCAGCCAGAAAGCATGAACTCATGCTGAAGCTATGTCATGGGCAGGACTAGTTGCTCTAACCCCTCTCTACCTCTTCTCCTCTTTCCATCACGTTTCCAGTTCTCTTCCACCCCACCTCCCTTCCTTTCCTACACAGCCGACACAAAGGGAAAGGGGTGATGGACAGTGTCATTCAGATATAGAGATATACACTTCTTCAAACTTTTATTAAACAGCTTTATAGGTTTTGTCACAAATGACACCCTATTCCCTACATAGTGCGATACTTTTGACCAAAAGAAGTGCACTATATAGGGAATAGGGTGCCATTTGGGACACCGCCCTGGTCTGGTTGCTGAGCGACACCACACTGGGGATGTTCTTCTCAACATGTTCATGGATGACCATGTCAACCTCAGGCTGTGTGGCCCTTTCCTTTCTCCATGCTACCAATCCAATTTGGAGTGAAGTGAGATGTCGTAAAGCAAATTAAAATCAATGTTGGTGCTGCTTTGGTGGCAAACTGGCTGGTAGGCTAGTAGGGTGGTATAGGTGTGACAGGGAGTAAATGCATTTTGAGATTGAACAAGTCCCGGTTCGGTGGTTGGGTGACTTTCCCCCCAATGCAGGTCTCTCTGCTAGCCTGAGCATGGTGAGATCAATGGAGACAGAGGCTAGAGCTGCATGCAGCTCACATTTACAATGACCGTGATTTTCCACGGAGCACCCAGATGGAGAACGAAAGAGAGAGGGAGAGGGGGAGGGAGAGAGGAGGGACTAGACAAAGGAAACTGGAGGAAAAAATAAATCCGTCTGCAATTCTCCAGTGGAATTCCTGGCATCACCAGCCAAACCTCCAAATGTAACCAAAAGGGAAGGTCAGCAGAGAGAAGGGAAGCACTCCTCATAGTCTTTAATCCATGCTAGTCTATTCAAGTATAGAGGTCTCCCACTTCCAAACCGACCACCTAGCCTACTCCGTAGAGACTCTTGTAGATCTGATATTATTGGATAGGTGAAATCAATATAGCGTAAATTCCACCCAGCCAATCAGAAAGCAAGGTGAGGCAATTGCCATATTGCTTAAACGTATCCAATCCTTTCAGATCTACATGAGGGCTAAGAGCTAGGTACTGGGGGCTAGGGGCTGGGGGCTAGGGACTGGGGGCTAGGGACTGGGGGCTTGGAACTGGGGGCTTGGAACTGGGGGCTAGGGACTGGGGGCTTGGAACTGGGGGCTAGGGACTGGGGCCTAGGGACTGGGGGCTTGGAACTGGGGGCTAGGGACTGGGGCCTAGGGACTGGGGGCTTGGAACTGGGGGCTTGGAACTGGGACTGGGGGCTAGGAACTGGGGGCTAGGAACTGGGACTGGGGGCTTGGAACTGGGGGCTTGGAACTGGAACTGGGGGCAAGGAACTGGGGGCTTGGAACTGGGGGCTAGGGACTGGGGGCTAGGGACTGGGGGCTAAGGGCTAGCGATTAAACAAAATCCAGACATTATCTCAGTTAGAAACCTCCAGGCAGCCAGTCTGACCAGTGATTATTAGTAATGTATCACACAGCCTTAGAAGACATCAAGAGGACCATGACAACCACAGGTGATGATATCACCAGATAAGTCCAAACACTGTGCCTACAGAGGGGTGCTCGCTCTGCTAATGACTAAAATGTGGTAAAGGCAGCTCCACACACACACACACACACACACGCACGCACACACACACACACACACACACACACACACACACACACACACACACACACACACACACACACACACACACACACACACACACACACACACACACACACCACACACACACACACCTCTTTAAGACTCAATGTGCCAACCACATGGTTCTACATGGTATAATGTGTTCCAGAGGCGGTGGGAGGTGTGTTTAGGGTCCCGGGAGGGAGCTTAGGACTCCTGATCTTCAACTGGGTCAGAATTTACAGGCAAATCCATGGGGTCTCCCACCTCTCACACTGGATAACCTGATGAACACTGGTCAACCATGGAGAAGCACAACAGTTTTGTAAATACCAATACAACACACACACATCTATACCTGTACATATTCTCACGGTACGCAGAATTCAGTTGAGACTGCATGTGAGTTCACAAATGATTGTCCAAAATGTTCCTGTAACACTGGCTATTTCCTATAGCCAGAAAAAAGTGACTTTTCACATAGGTAATAGTGAAATATGGATTGTTTTATGGACTCTGAGGGGTAGACATGAAAAATAAAGCATTTCTAGCAGGCCGTTGAGTCATGCGGAGTAGCAGTGTGTGAGCTTACTGGAGTGGCTGGTTACAGAGGAAAACATACATCAAGTTGGAGCAATTAGCTAATTACACCAACCTAGCCTCACCATGGTGCCCCATACTGTTCCACTATTACTGTAAGACAACAATGATTAGACCACTTAATGAACATGGCTAGTCCTGTACGGCTCCTTTCTATTCCGATCACGTTAGGGTGAGAAACCTGTAAACCTATGCCATAACCAGAATGGGGAAATAAAGCTATCCTATTCAAACATACAGTGCCTTGGGAAAGTATTCAGACCCCTTGACTTTTTCCACATTTTGTTCCATTACAGATTTATTCTAAAATGTATTAAATTGTTTTTTTCCCTCAAGCTACACACAATACCCAATTATGACAAAGCAAAAGCAGGTTTTTAGAATACATTTAAAAAACTGAAATATCACATTTACATAAATATTCAGACCCTTTACTCAATACTTTGTTGAAGCATCTTTGGCAGCGATTACAGCCTTGAGTCTTCTTGGGTATGAAGCTACAAGCTTGGCACACCTGGATTTGGGGATTTTCTCCCATTCTTCTCTGCAGATCCTCTCAAGCTCTGTCAGGTTGAATGGGGAGTATCGCTGCACCTTTCTTTTCAGGTCTCTCTAAAGATGTTTGATCGGGTTCAAGTCCAGGCTCTGGCTTGGCCATTCAGAGACTTGTCCCGACGCCACTCCTGTGTTGTCTTGGCTGTGTGCTTAGTGTCGTTGTCCTGTTGGAAGGTGAACCTTTGCCCCAGTCTGAGATCCTGAGTGCTCTGGAGCAGGTTTTCACCAAGGATCTCTCTGTACATTGCTCTGTTCATCTTTCCCTCAATCCTGACTAGTCTCCTAGTTGCTGCCGCTAAAAAACATCCCCACAACATGATGCTGCCACCACCATGCTTCACAGTAGGGATGTTGCCAAGGTTTCCTCCAGATGTGATGCTTGGCATTCAGGCCAAAGAGTTCGATCTTGGTTAATCAGACCATAGAATCTTGTTTCTCGTGGTCTGAGAGTCTTTAGGCGCCTGTTGGCAAACTCCAAGCGAGCTGTCATGTGCCTCTCTACCATAAAGGCCTGATTGGTGGAGTGCTGCAGAGATGGTTGTCCTTCTGGAAGGTTCTCCCATCTCCACATAGGATCTCTGGAGCTCTGTCAGAGTGGCCATTGGGTTCTTGGTCACCTCCCTGACCAAAGCCCTTCTCCCCGATTGCTCAGTTTGGCCAGGCTCTAGGAAGAGTCTTGGTGGTTCCGAACTTCTTCCATTTAAGGATGATGGAGGCCACTGTGTTCTTGGGGACCCTCAATGCTGCAGACATTTTTTAGTACCCTTCCCTCTAGGAACAATTCCTTCGACCTCATGGCTTGGTTTTTGCTCTGACATGCACTGTCAACTGTGGGACCTTATATAGACAGGTGTGTGCCTTTCCACATCATGCCCGATCAATTGAATTTACCACAGATGGAATCTAATAAAGTTTTAGAAACATCTCAAGGATGATAAATGGAAACATGATGCATCTGAGCTCAATTTCATGTCTCATAGCAAAGGGCCTGAATGCTTATGTAAATAAGGTATTTATGTTTTCACTTATGGGGTATTGTGTGTAGATTGATGAGGGGATAAGGCATTTAATCCATTTTAGAATAAGGCTTCAACGTAACAAAATGTGGAAAAAGTCCAGCAGTCTGAATACTTTCCAAATGCACTGTATACACCTATGCCCTCTGGGAAAATGAAGTTATTTATTTATCTATTCTATTATATTATATTATATACAACCAAAAGCTAGAAAATCTTGGCGATTTAATTGTTTATATCGGGCAACGTCTATTTTGAGTCCAGTGCAATGCAGTGCCATCCAGCATGTCAGTCAGCACAGCAGCCAGCAGCCAACGGCACTTACCTGTAAACCACAAGCCACCAAGGGGCTATGGCATCTCTGCCAAGTTATACACAAAGACATCCCTGGGCAACCACTAATTTCTAAATAAATGACCCCTGTCTATAAATTTGCCCAGGCCATAAACCTGTAATATAACACTGACCCTAACCAATAACCCTTATCCCTAACCCTAACCCCTAACCCTAACCAACAACCCCTAACCCTAACCCCTAATCCTAACCGATAACCCTTATCCCTAACCCTAACCCTTACCGATAAACCCTAACCCTAATCCCTAACCAATAACCCCTAACCCAAACCCCTAACCCTAACCGGTAACCCCTATCCCTAACCCCTAATCCTAACTGATAACCCCTAACCCTAACCCAAACCCCTAACCCTAACTGATAACCCCTAATCCTAACTGATAACCCCTAACCCAAACCCAAACCCCTAACCCTAACTGATAACCCCTAATCCTAACTGATAACCCCTAACCCAAACCCCTAATCCTAACTGATAACCCCTAACGCAAACCCCTAACCCTAACTGATAACCCCTAACCTTAATGATAACCCCTAACCCTAATCCAAACCCCTAACCCTTACCCAAACCCCAAACCCCTAACCCCTAACCCTAACGCAAACCCCTAACCCTAACTCAAACCCCTAACCCAAATCCCTAATCCTAAACCAAACCCTAAACCTAACCCAAATCCCTAATCCTAACCCAAACCCTAATCCTAACCCAAACCCCCAATCCTAACCAAAACCCATAAACCTAACCCAAATCCCTAATCCTAACCCAAACCCCTAATCCTAACCCAAACCCCTAATCCTAACCCAAACCCTAAGCCTAACCCAAACCCCTAATTCTAACCCAAACCCCTAATCCTAACCCAAACCCCTAATCCTAACCCAATCCCCTAATCCTAACCCAAACCCTAACCCTAACCCAAACCCCTAATCCCAACACAAACCCTTAATCCTAACCCAAACCCCTAATCCTAACCCAAACCCCTAATCCTAACCCAAACCCTAACCCAAACCCCTAATCCTAACCCAAATCCCTAATCCTAACCCAAACCCTAACCCAAACCCCTAATCCTAACCCAAACCCTAACCCAAACCCCTAATCCTAACCCAAATCCCTAATCCTAACCCAAACCGTAATCCTAACCCAAACCCCTAATCCTAACCCAAACCTCTAATCCTAACCCAAACCCTAACCCTAACCCAAATCCCTAATCCTAACCCAAACCCTAACCCTAACCCTGACCCTAACCCTAACCCAAACCCCTAACCCTAAAATAATATATTGTACAATATTGCATAGATCTTATATTGTAAATTGTTTTGTAAGACAATAAGACTAGATGGTAACACCGGTGAATACATACCAGGGCATCAAATCTAATCGAATCAAGCCTTATTTATTCAGACACATTTACAGGGAAAAAAACAAATAAAAAACATTGAAAATAAAAGCTGAAATATTTACAAACATAAGATAAAAAACAAAATAATGACACAAATTGAACAAGTTAAAAGCAACCTAAGGAAAAGCAAAGCAAAAAATGTGTTTTAAGATCTATTTAAAAAATGTCCACAGTTTCGGCACCGTCGAGTTCTCTGACAGGCTATTCCAAAGGCTGGGGTCATAGTAACTAAAGGCTGCCTACATGCCTCTTGGTCCTAGGCTTTGGGATTATTAAAAAGACTGTGCCAGAGGACCTGAGGGACCTACTGGGTACATAACTTAAAAGCATGTCTGACATGTATTGGGGTGCACAATCGTGGATTGATTTAAAAACCAATAGAAGACAAGTAATTCTAAAACTCACAGGCAGCCAGTGCAAACCCCTTCAAAGCGTGTAATCTGTGCTCCCCGCCTGGTCTTGGTCAGTACGCGCGCCGCAGCATTCTATATGTTTTGCAATTGTCCAATGGCTTTCTTGGGTAGACCAGACAGGAGAACATTACAGTAGTCAAGCCTGCTTGTAATAAAAGCAGGCTTGCAGGCTTGTAATAAAAGCAGTCTCTCTGTATAAGCCTGAGAGAGGAATGGCCACACCTTGGCAATGTTCCTTGGGGTATAAAGCTGTTTTTGTCACATTCCTAATGTGTGATTCGAAATTTTGTTCAGAATCTAAAATAACATCTAAGGTTTTTACCTGGTGTTTTATCTTTTTTGCCTGTGAATTCAATGTGCGGCTAGATTCTCTCTCTGTCCTTTGGCTCCAACAATAAGTACCTCGGTGTTGTCTTGATTTAGCTGGAGGAAGTTTTAAGCCATCCAAGTGTTTAAATCACTAATACAGTCTAATAATTTATTAGGGGAGCTAAAAATCCTCTGGTGACACAGAAATGTAACACGGAACCAAAACCGGCTGCGCGTGTGTGCCCTCGTGCGCCATCGTGCATAAATGTATTTTGTCCCACCACAACAAACGCGATCACGACACGCAGGTTAAAATATCAAAACAAACCAATTATATTAATTTGGGGACAGGTCGAAAAGCATTAAACATTTATGGCAATTTAGCTAGTTAGCTTGCACTTGCTAACTAATTTGTCCTATTTAGCTAGCTTGCTGTTGCTAGCTAATTTGTCCTGGGATATAAACATTGAGTTGTTATTTTACCTGAAATGCACAAGGTCCTCTACTCCGACAATTAATCCACACATAAAAAGGTCAAACGAATCGTTTCTAGTCATCTCTCCTCCTTCTAGGCTTTTTCTTCTCTTGACTTTATATTGCGATTAGCAACTTTCATAAATTAGGTGCATTACCGCCACTGACCTCGTTTGTCTTTCAGTCACCCACGTGGGTATAACCAATGAGGAGATGGCATGTGGGTACCTGCTTCTATAAACAAATGAGGAGATGGGAGAGGCAGGACTTGCAGCGCGATCTGCGTCAGAAATAGAACTGATTTCTATTTTAGCCCTTGGCAACGCAGACGCTTGTTGGTGTGCAGGAGCAGTGTGGGTGCAATAATTGAATAACATAGATTTCAAAATATATTTTCCAACGCTCGCGCACGAGAGGTGAGCGGTGTGGTCAGCCTATATGGTTGTGTATCGTCTACGTAGCAGTGGAAATCAATGCTGTGCATTCTGATAACGCTGCCAAGGGGTAACATATAAACTGAAAGTACCGGACCCAAAATTGAACTGCCACGTGATATGTATTTTCTATGAGTTATGTTCACCAAGGGTGACAAAAACCTCTAGCTACCAAAAAAGCTTCCAACACTCTACTCAGCAAACTGGATGCAGTCTATCACAGTGCCATCCGTTTTGTTACCAAATAACCTTATACCACCCACCACTGTGACCTGTATGCTCTAGTCGGCTGGCCCTCACTACATATTTGTCGCCAGACCCACTGGCTCCAGGTCATCTATAAGTCTATGCTAGGTAAATCTCCGCCTTATCTCAGTTCACTGGTCACAATAACAGCACCCACCCGTAGCACGCGTTCCAGCAGGTATATCTCACTGATCATCCCCAAAGCCAACACCTCATTTGGCCGCCTTTCCTTCCAGTTCTCTGCTGCCAGTGAATGGAACGAATTGTTGTCTGTGTCACACTGCTTTGCTTTATCTTGGCCAGGTCGCAGTTGCAAATGAGAACTTGCTCTCAACTAGTCTACCTGGTTAAATAAAGGTGAAATTAAAAAATACAAAATAAAAAAGATCCTAAACCTATTTAGAACTGGACCGGAGAGGCCAATCTACCTCTCCAGTCTGTCCAGAAGGACATCATGGTCAACAGTGTCGAATGCAGCACTTAAATCTAAGAGTACAAGGACAGAGAGCTGTTTGGCATCTGTGTTGGCTCTAAGATCATTTATCACCTTAACTAAGGGTGTCTCTGTGCTGTGGTGGGAATCTAGATTATTTTTCTTCAGAAGGGGTTTCACCATAGCAGTTTTTAGTGCAGTGGGGAAAGTGTCTGTGAACAGGGAGTGATTAACAATAGCTTGCACTTCTTCAGATATGCAGTTAAAAACTGCTTTGAGGAAGGTGGTGGGGATAGGATCGAGAAGGCAGGCAGAAGGCTTAAATTGTGATATTACTTTCCTGAGCAAGTCTGTGTCAACCAGGGAACATAAATCCATAGTGCCTTTGCGTGGTAGGCTAGGGCACACAATCATCAAACTTCTCATCATGTCTTGCTTGACTGATTTCCAGCCTAATGTTCCAGCCTAATCTTATCTCTGAAATATGCCACAAACTCATCAGATTCAGAAGTGGAGGAAATTTCACATAGGCTTGTGCTGGTAGGATTTATCAGGCCATCAATGGTTGTGAAGAGCACTCTCAAATTATTTGGAATAATAGTGATCAAGTTAGAAAAATGAGCCCGTCTGGCATTTCTAATTGCTGCGTTATTCAGTGCATTCGGAAAGTATTCAGTCCCCCCACAAAATAAAAAACATCAATACCTTATTTACATAAGTATTCAGACCCTTTGCTATGAAACTCGAAATTGAGTTCAGGTGCATCCTGTTTCCATTGATCACCCTTGAGATGTTTCTACAACTTGACTGGAGTCCATCTGTGGTAAATTCAATTGATTGGACATGATTTGGAAAGGCACACATCTGTCAATATAAGTTCCCACAGTTGACAGTGCATTTCAGAGCGAAAACCCAACCATGAGGTCGAAAGAATTGTCCTAGAGCTCAGAGACAGAATTGTGTCGAGGCACAGATCTGGGGAAGGGTACCAAAACATTTCTGCAGCATTGAAGGTCCCCAAGAACACAGTGAAAGAAGTTTGGAACCACCAAGACTCTTCCTGGACTTGGCCGCCTGGCCAAACTAAGCAATCGAGGGAAAAGGTTATTGGTCAGAGAGGTGACCAAGAACCCAATGGCCATTCTGACAGAGCTCCAAAGTTCCTCTGTGGAGATGGGAGAACCTTCCAGAAGGACAACTCCACCAATCAGGCCTTTATGGTACAGTGGCCAGACGAAAGCCACTCCTGAGTCAAAGGCACTTGACAGCCCGCTTGGAATTTGCCAAAAGGCACCTCAACAAGATTCTATGGTCTGATGAACCAAGATTGAACTCTTTGGCCTGAATGTCAAGCATCACGCCTGGAGGAAAACTGGCACCATCCCTACGGTGAAGCATGGTGGTGGCAGCATGCTGTGGGGATGTTTTTCAGCGGCAGGGACTGTGAGACTACTCAGGATCGAGGGAAAGATGAACGGAGCAAAGTACAGAGAGATCCTTGATGAAAACCTGATCTCCAAATACAGGTGTGCCAAGCTTGTAACATCCTACCCAATAAGACCCAAGGCTGGAATCTCTGCCAAAGGTGCTTCAACAAAGCACGGAGTAATGTGTATGAATACTTATGTAATTGTGATATTTCAGTTTTTTATTTTTAATACATTTGCTAAAATGTTTAAAAACCTGTTTTTTTTTTCATTATGGGGTATTGTGTGTAGATTGATGAGGGGGAAACTATTTAATCCATTTTAGAATAAGGCTGTAATGTAAAGAAAATGTGTAAAAAGTGAAGGGGTCTGAGTACTTTCCGAATGCACTGTATAGGCCAAGTTTCTTTCCCAGAATAATCATAATATAATATCACAACTTTGACTTTCTCCAATTCCGCTCTGCCTTACTGCATTTTCTCTTTAATTGATTCGTTTCCTCACACATCCAAGGGCCTCTCTGTTTGGATGTGGGCTTTTTCAACATTACTGGAACTATGGCATCAAGGGTTGCACTTCATTTTCTATTAAAGTTATCATCTAATTTTTTATATATTTTAAATGTATTTATTTCACCTTTATTTAACCAGGTAGTCCAGCTGAGAACAAGTTCACATTTACAACTGCGATCTGGCCAAGATAAAGCAAAGCAGTGCGACAAAAACAACTTAGAATAACACATGGTATAAACAAACGTAGTCAATAACACAATAGAAAAATGTATATACCGTGTGGGCAAATGTAGTAAGATTATGGAGGTAATGCAATAAATAGGCCATATTGGCGAAATAATTACAATTTAGCATTAACACTGGAGTGATAGATGTGCAGATGCAGATGATGATGATGATGATGACCACCTGGCCTGATGACTCCTTGCTGTCTCCAGTCCACCTGGCCGGGCTGCTGCTCCAGTTTCAACTGTTCTGCTTGCGGCTATGGAACCCTGAGCTGTTCACCGGACGTGCTACCTGTCCCAGACCTGCTGTTTTCAACTCTCTAGAGACAGTAGGAGCGGTAGAGATACTCTCAATGATCGGCTATGAAACGCCAACTGACATTTACTCCTGACCTGTCGCACCCTCGACAACCACTGTGATTATTATTATTTGACCCTGTTGGTCATCTATGAACATTTGAACGTCTTGGCCATGTTCTGTTATAATCTCCACCCGGCACAGCCAGAAGAGGACTGGCCACCCCTCACAGCCTGGTTCCTCTCTAGGTTTCTTCCCAGGTTTTGGCCTTTCTAAGGAGTTTTTCCTAGCCACCGTGCTTCTACACCTGCATTGCTTGCTGTTTGGGGTTTTAGGCTGAGTTTCTGTACAGCACTTTGAGATACCAGCTGATGTAAGAACGGCTTTATAAATCAAATCAAATCAAATGTATTTATATAGCCCTTCTTACATCAGCTGATATCTCAAAGTGCTGTACAGAAACCCAGCTAAAACCCCAAACAGCAAGCAATGCAGGTGTATAAATACATTTGATTTGATTTGATGTGCAAGTAGAGATACTGGGGTGCAAAAGAGCAATAATAAATAACAATATGGGGATGAGGTAGTTGGGTGGGCTATTTACAGATGGGCTGTGTACAGGTGAAATGATCGGTAAGCTGATCTGACAACTCATGCTTAAAGTTAGTGAGGGAGATATGAGTCTCCAGCTTCAGTGATTTTTGAAATTCGTTCCAGTCATTGGCAGCAGAGAACTGGAAGTAAAGGCGGCCAAACGAGGAGTTGGCTTTGGGGATGACCAGTGAAATATACCTGCTGGAACGGGTGCTACGGGTGGGTGTTGCTATGGTGACCAGTGAACTGAGATAAGGCGGGGCTTTACCTAGCAAAGACTTATAGATGACCTGGAGCTAGTGGGTTTGACAACGAATATGAAGCGATGGCCAGCCAACGACTGCATACAGGTCGCAGTGGTGGGTAGAGGCTTTTTTGCAAAATAGGAAGCCGATTCTAGATTTATTTTTGGATTGGAGATGCTTGATTTGAGTCTGGAAGGAGAGTTTACAGTCTAACCAGACACTTAGGTATTTGTAGTTGTCCACATATTCTAAGTCCGAACCTTCCAGAGTAGTGATGCTAGTCGGGCAGGCCGGTGCAGGCAGCGATCGGTTGAAGAGCATGCATTTAGTTTTACTTGCATTTAAGAGTTGGAGGCCACGGAGGCCACGGAAGGAGAGTTGTATGGCATTGAAGCTCGTCTGGGGGTTAGTTAACACAGTGTCCAAAGAAGGGCCATAAGTATACAGAAGGGTGTCGTCTGCGTAGAGGTGGATCAGAGAATCACCAGAAGCAAGAGCGACATCATTGATGTATACAGAGAAGAGTCGGTCCAAGAATTGAACCCTGTTGCACCCCCATAGAGACTGCCAGAGGTCCGGATAACAGGCCCTCTGATTTGACACACTGGACTCTATCTGAGAAGTAGTTGGTGAACCAGGCGAGGCAGTCAATTGAGAAACCTAGGCTATTGAGTGTGCCGATAAGAATGCGGTAATTGACAGAGTCGAAAGCCTTGGCAAGGTCGATGAAGACGGCTGCACAGTAATGTCTTTTATCGATGGTGGTTATGATATCGTTTAGAACCTTGAGCGTGGCTGAGGTTCACCCATGACCAGCTCAGAAACCAGATTGCATAGCGGAGAAGGTACGGTGTGATTTGAAATGGTGGTCGATATGTTTGTTAACTTGGTTTTCGAAGACTTTAGAAAGGCAGGGCAGGATAGATATAAGTCTGTAACAGTTTGGTTGAGAGTATCTCCCCCTTTGAAGAGGGGGATGACCGCGGCAGCATTCCAATCTTTAGGGATCTCAGACGATACGAAAGAGAGGTTGAACAGGCTCGTAATAGGGGTTGCAACAATTGTGGCGGATAGTTTTGGAAAGAGAGGGTCCAGATTGTCTAGCCCAGTTTATTTGTAGGGTTCCAGGTTTTGCAGCTCTTTCAGAACATCGGCTATCTGGATTTGAAGGAGAAGGAGAAGCAGGGGGGGTCTTAGGCAAGTTACTGTGGGGGGTGCAGACCTGTTGGCTGGGGTAGGGGTAGTCAGGTGGAAAGCATGGCCAGCCATAGAAAAATGCTTATTGAAATTATCAATTATCTGAGATTTATCGGTGGTGACAGTGTTTCCTAGCCTCAGTGCAGTGGGCAGCTGGGAGGAGGTGCTCTTATTCTCCATGGACTTTACAATGTCCCAAAACTTTTTAGAGTTTGTGCTACAGGATGCAAATTTCTGTTTGATAAAGCTAGCCTTAGCTTTCCTAACTGACTGTGTATATTGGTTCCTAACTTCCCAGAGAAGTTGCTTATCGCGGGGGCTATTCGATGCTAATGCAGTATGCCACAGGATGTTTTTGTGCTGGTCAAGGGCAGTCAAGTCTGGAGGGAACCAAGGGCTATATCTGTTCTTAGTTCAGAACAGAGCATGACAGAACTCTGCAGACTATCTCTGCAGTTGATCATCACAAGGGGAAGGCTGAATAGGTGGTGCAGTATTGTTCATACGCTCAACAAAATCTGTAGCAACTTCATGTAAGATAGTGTTTCTTTATAATGCGTTCAGTATTACCTTTGCTATGGGCAAGAAGGTAGTAAAAAAATCTGATAAAGCAACATCAACAATAGAGGATATGTCAATAAAAAGCCCCTTGGTTATAACCAGGTCCAGATTAGTGCTGCGGTTATGGGTGGGTCTAGTAACATGTTGGATAAAGTCCATAGAGCTCAAAAGAGTCCAATTCAGTGACCTTGGAGTCAGTCTCTTTGTCAACATGAATATTAAAATCACCCAACACAATGATTTTTGAATAGTTCAGGTAAATCAGTAAAGAAAGTGTGGCAGCGCTTTGGTGGCCTATACAGGGTTATGGCCAGCACTGGTGGCTGACATTTTAACAGTGTAGCATGACGCTCAAAAATGCCCAAAGTAGCCAAATGAAATGTCCTTACAGCTGAGAGCATCCCGCTATGAACTCACATCTTTTACAAAATGTATTTATCTAAACTATCCCATCAAGCAAGGACGACTGTCCTGTTGTGCCACAGATCCCAAGCAAGGAAATGTAAATGGTAAAAGAGACCAAAAGTTGCTGTACTTTTTATTTGGGGATTATTTATTTGGGGATGCTGTAATTAGCTCACCATTTGTTTCCTCTCAAACCCAAGAGGGGAGGGACTACAGGCCCCATATCTGATTGGCCCAATCCCATGTTATGTAGAAGGAAAAGCAGCAGCTCTCCTTCTCTTCTTCTCTTCCCACACATGCTATAAATGGATGGTACCCAAGCATGCCACGTGTTTCTGCCTTCAAACAAAGCACAGTATACTCTTATTAAGTGCAACAGAGTTTAGTCTTCAATCTGCACCTCAAACTATACAGTGCAGAGGGGGTAACAGACTCCGCTGCCAGGGCCTCATTCAATCTTTTTCCTCCCTCTGCTAGCCTTGGCCCTGTAGGTTGTTTTTCTCTGGAAGCCAAACTCTAACATTTGGACTGGCTCTCCAAAAGCGAAAGATTCAGACACGTTGAGCAGTAGGGAAAGAAGAAAGACAAAGGAAACAGAGAGAAGAGGATAGATGGTTATGATATTCAACTAGCATCTTTGAAAAAGTTCAATGCTATATTTATAGGGTGAGAAAGAGACCAAGGAAATCAATGAGAGAGAGGATAGAGAAAGAGAGAGAGGGGGAGAGAGAGAAAGAGAGAGAGAAAGAGAGAGGGAGGGAGGGAGGGAGGGAGGGAGGGAGGGAGGGAGGGAGGGAGGGAGGGAGGGAGGGAGGGAGGGAGGGAGGGAGGGAGGGAGGGAGGGAGGGAGGGAGGGAGGGAGGGAGGGAGGGAGGGAGGGAGGGAGAAAAGAAAAGAAAAGAAAAGAAAAGAGAAAATAAAGAGAAAGAAAGAGTGTGTATGAGGCAAATGATAGCAGTAACCCTACATGCACCCACAGCTTCAACCCTCAACACAAACCCTCCTCTTCCATCTGGCTTACAGGCTGGAAAAAATTACAGACACTGGTGGTAACTCCTCACAGACTTCACTTCAGAGACTCTTCAGAGACTCTGATACTCATAGACTACGTACAGCAATCCTTAAACAGCATTAACAGTATAGTAAAACACTGAAATCGAAAAAGCAGAACAAAATTTTTTTTATGCCCCACACAGTTTTTCTTCCAGCCCTATAGGTCAGGCCTCTTTTACAGATCTAAACTCATATACACCTCCTTATACAAATAAACTGTGCATTACATCTTGACTTTTAAAAGGCATTGTTGACGCTTGAACGTGTTTTTAAACACTACAGTACATAGTTTTCTTTCTAGGCCTGAAGATTTTGTTTGAATGCCTCTACACTTCCTCTCCAGTCGGAGAAAGAGAACAGAGACGTGAAGGATAAATAAAGAATCACATCCTTGACTGTGAAACCAAAACATTCAGACGAACCTGCAGGCGTAAAGACATACTGAGACAGACAGATGGGAGCTGAACTTCCTCCTCTATTGAAACAGATGCAGATACAACCACACATGCCAAGCTTGTCTTTGGGAACAGCACATTTTCAATGGAAGAAGATTCTTGTATCAAAGAAATGGGGTCACAATTACAAAGTGATCCAGTGACTTCGCAGTGTATGAAAGCTAATGACTGAGGAGGACAACGTTTGGGATTACATGTGGACAGATTTGATCTGAGTCAAATATATTTTTTCCATACTCGGTTTAGGTAGGAGCTTTAGCTATGTACCCTGTGGGTCAGTTTCCTGGACAGAGATTACTCCTGGAATCTCCATTGAATGTGGTTTTTAGTCGAGGACTAGGATTAATCTCTGTCCAGGAAACTGCCCCTGTATGTTTACCAATCATTTGGTTATCACTATCTTGACACCAACATACCTGTGCAAGGCATTTCTCATAAAAATATCAAACAGGTACAGTAGCTAAAAGAAAAGCTAACAACAACTTGCTAACAACAGTAGCAATGCTAACAACAATACACTATTAGAAAAAGGGTTCCAAAAGGGTTCTTCGACTGTCCCCATAGGTGAACCCTTTTTGGTTACAGGTAGAACCTTTTGGGGTTCCATGGTACTACACGTCTGCACTGGATCTGTCTAAGTGATAAGTTTATCACAAGCTCAGAGATGTTTAAAACCAGAGTGTCCTCAACAAGTGCCCTCACAGGTTTTATATAGCTAGCAGGTGAGGGTTTGATTTTAAACTGGCAGAAGATGTTGGAGCTTCTAGTTTCAGCCCATAACCCTGAAATGGAGGGTCAGATGCAATACAATTAGATGGTTAACTTAACCCAACTACACTCCATATGTCATAGTAATATAACAACAATTCGTCATACAATCACTACAGACCTGGGTTTCCCAAAACACCTGTGCCTGTTCCAGAGTGAGTGGTACTACCAGGGGTCTTTCCCGTTCATATGTCTCATTCTTGAGAGGCCATTTTCTTTCCCCCATCTCCGTCTGTAAAACTACTCACACAGAGAGAGAGGCCTGGAGGAGTCATTTTCTTTCTGGGATGTAGGTGGCTACAGCAGGAGGCTGGATCCTCACCCCTCGGGGAGGGATACACACAGACTGCAACAGGAAACCTGGGATTCTTAACATTAATAATAGTTAGAAAATATACATATAAAATAGATTGTGTTCAAACAAATCTATGTCTGAATTCCTTTAATTGGATAAATTGGTGAATTTGTGGTGATGTTGAATATCACTCTCAGCACTTTCAGATGGAGCTGGTGGAAAATAAGTAGAATTCTCTCAACTGTGGTCTTTCCAGTCTAAGCCACAAATTATACTTGACTTTTCTATAATGTTTCCTTTGGTAGAATAGGAGTGAAGGGTGATGTGCTCCGGTCCATTCCAATGAAATCAGATCGCAACAGACAATAGAGTTTCTTCTCTGAGGCCATTAATTATGCATGCAAAGTTTGCCATGCTGTTAGATTGTGGGACAATTGATTAAATTACATCTGAGTGAAAAGGAAGAATTTACTCTAGATGGGATTGGTTGTTCAACCAAGAGAAAGAGAGAGAGAAAAAGAAAGAGGGGGAAATAGAGAGAGAGAGGCAGGAAGAAAGCACAAGATGAGGGAGTTTATTTTAGGGTCTCCACAGTCTCCACGAACCCTTCAGTTGTGAACAGGAAGTTACAGAAGGGTGTTGGAACATGAGCTGATGCAGGGGTTTCTTGTTGTTGTTTTTTCTCATCTCTGACCTCCCCTCCATAACTCCTGATGGTGACCCACCCTCTCCAGCTGTTTACATCTGGGTGCAGAGAAGAGACCCTCTGTGGGGGTGGGGAGCAGATCTGGTGTGTTTGCGTGTGCATGCTTGCGTGTGTGTGAGTGTGTGTTGGGGAGTGAGAAAATATTAGGCTTTGAAAGGGGATGATCCTGAGACACCTCTCTGCTTTCAATTTTTTTCATGAAGGTACATTTTCACCATATTCCAACATTGTCTGAAGTAAATATGGGACAGCAGGTAGCCTAGTGGTTAGAGCGTTGGGCCAGTAACAGGAAGGTTGCTAGACCGATTCCCTGAGCTGACATGGTAAACATTTGGTGTCCTGCCCCTGAGCAAGGCATTTAACCAACTGTTCCCAGAGTGGTGAAGACGTGGATGTCAATTATGGCAACTGAAATGTGTCTTCTGCATTTAACCCAACCCCTCTGAATCAGAGGTGCCTGTGCAGAAAATACACTCAGTTGGACAACTGACTAGGTACCCCCCTTTCTCTAAAGGCTGAGTCTTTCCCTAAAGGGTCAGCAGCACTGCAGTTATAGTTGAAGTTGAGGAAAGGATATTATTGTGGTATGTGTCGCTGAGACGGCAACAACATTTTCCATATTGTAAAAAATAGAGGGGAAAACACTTCAACTCTTCAACTTCAACTGTTCAAATGAACAGACACACATTCCAGACACATGAAAAGAGAGCGGAGAAACCAAGGCAACCACTTAAAGGGGGAGGAGTTATCAAAGAGAATGAATATGAGGAGGCAAAGAGCAGGTTCTCAGATTCCCATCAACGTTAATATTAATGATGCCATCTTTCCCTCTCATGATGTTTTGCGTACAGACGAAGAAGGCGGAGCCTGATGGCAACCTCCCTTCTACCTTTTATAAAAGACAGCACAGTTGCTGTGACACAACCAATGAGAACAGGCCCTTATGACTCATCCTAACCCCCTTAACAACCTCACCAGCTATCACTACCGCCCACATAATATTGGATCACAAATGGATGTAATTTAGCAAGTTTATGGAGTTCAATACAGTATTAGTCACTCATTTACAACCATCTACTTCACTCTACTCTTCTATGTCTATTGGGCTTATCTTTTCAGCTCTAGATTATTTTTCATAAAAGCTGGTTACGGATAGAGCGCATTGTCTCTTCTCTCTCCTGTGTCTTCCAGCCCAGTTCAGACTGCCTTTCAGTCCATGTGTTTCTTGCCCCCTATTGCCAGTGAGAGAGTCCGTGATCCAAATGGCACCCTATGTAGTGCTATGGGTCCTGGTCAAAAGTAATGCACTACATAGTGAATAGGGTGCCATTTGAGACGCATTCAGAGAGACGCTCCAGACAGCTGGACTCACTTAAATCTGTTCCTCATGTGTGCCGTAATATGGAAAAAATGTCCGCGTTCGACTTCTCTCACACTGCCTTGGCTTGACTTAACCCTTTCATGGTACTGCAGACACACACCTATTCCATACCGAGGCCTATGTACAGTAAGTACATCCTACTGTAACCTACATTCATTTGACCATCCATTATAAATTGATTCATGAACAGACTCCTAATATTCTCAGAATTGCCAGTATTCCTCCAATAATTAACTATATTCCATATCCAAAAGTGATTTCCTCTCTGCCAGCTGGCTATATCATGTGTGTAGTAATTAATGGGAGACAACAACTGGTAGAATTGTTTGAGCTTTTTTTTTGTATAGCCTATATGAAGGTAAAAGGAGCAATTTGTTTCAAGCAGCAACGTTTTACATCAACTGTTCTGTGAACTTAAACTGTATCATTGACATGAACTTAAACCGCAACTTAAATGGTAAGCCAACAAGATCTCACGGTTTAACCAATTTGACTTCAGATCCAGACGTTTTTTACATGTTTATCCAAAAGTCACATTTTGAAGTTGCTGCAAATGTCAACATTTGAATTGTTTTAGACACGCTGGGTTGATGCTCTTGTTGCAGCTGTCCCCTGGGTTGCTGCCCTTGTTGCAGCTGCCCCCTGGGTTGCTGCCCTTGTTGCAGCTGCCCCCTGGGTTGCTGCTCTTGTTGCAGCTGCCCCCTGGGTTGCTGCTCTTGTTGCAGCTGCCCCCTGGGTTGCTGCTCTTGTTGCAGCTGCCCCCTGGGTTGCACCGCTTCTGTCACTCATTCCAAATGGTTGAGTCACTCATTCATTCCACCGCTCGTGGCTCCGCCAACTTCGTGGTGCCTCTGGTGCGGGGATCGTCGCTGGAAGCTCCGGACCGTGAATCATCGCCGGAGGGATCGAACCGTGGATCGTCGCCGGGGACTCCGGACCGTAGATTGTCGCCGGGGACTCCGGATCGTAGATTGTCGCCGGGGACTCCGGACCGTAGATCGTCGCAGATAGATCCGGACTGAGAACCATTGCTGGAGGCTACGGACTGGGGACCGTCGCTGGAGGCTCCGGACTGGGAACCCTCGCTGGAGGCTCCGGGCCGTGGATCATCATTGGAGGCTCCGGGCCATGGAACATCATTAGAGGCTCCGGGCCGTGGATTATCACTGGAGGCTCCAGGCCATGGATCATCACTGGAAGCTCCATGCCATGGATCATCACTGTAGGCTCCGGGCCATGGATCATCACTAGAGGCTCCGGGCCATGGATCATCATTAGAGGCTCCGGGCCATGGATCATCACTGGAGGCTCCGGGCCATGGATCATCACTGGAGGCTTCGGGCCATGGATCATCACTGAAGGCTACGTGCCATGGATCATCACTGAAGGCTTTGTGCGTGGAGCTGGCACAGGACGTACCAGGCTGGAGACACGCACTGGAGGCCGGGTACATGGAGCTGGCACAGGGTATACTGGACCGTGGAGGCGCACTGGAGGTCTGGAGCATAGAGCTGGCACAACACGTCCTGGACAAATGACCACCCTCGCACAGCAAGTGCGGGGAGGTAGCACAGGACGCACTGGGCTGTGAAGGCGCACTGGAGGCACAATACGTATGGCCGGTGCAGGATATGCTGGGCCGTGGAGGCGCACTAGAGGTCTAGAGTGTAGAGCTGGCACAACGCGTCCTGGACAAAGGACCACCTTCACACGGCAAGTGCGGGGAGCTGGCACAGAATGCACCGGGCTGTGGATGCGCACTGTAGACAGTGCGTATCACCGCAAAACATGGTGCCTGACCGTTCACACGCTCCCCACAGTGAGTACGGGGAGTTGGCTCTGGTTCAAACCCTGGCTCCACCAACCCCCCCCCCCCCATCCACAAAGCCCTAGCAAAACCAAAGCGTACTTGATGGTAATAGCACTCAATGTTTCCCCTAGTGGCCGGTTTTGAAGGCATCTCCCAAAGTCCTCGAGACATGGATGGACGTCCAATTTCGAAGTGAATCTTGAGCAACCTGGCTGAGGCTATAAGTGAGACTGACATGCTAATTTATGTTTTTGTGTCACGCCCTGACCTTAGTTATCTTTGTTTTCTTTATTATTTTGGTTAGGTCAGGGTGCGACGAGGGTGGTATGTGTGATTTTGTCTTGTCTAGGGTTTTTGTACATCTATTGGGTTTTGGTATGTCTAGGAAATGTAGGTCTATGGTGGCCTGAATTGGTTCCCAATCAGAGGCAGCTGTTTATCGTTGTCTCTTTTTGGGGATCCTATTTAGGTAGCCATTTCCATTTTGGTTTTGTTTGTTATTGTCTATGTGTAATTGCATGTCAGCACTCGTGTTATAGCTTCACGTTCGTGGCGTTATTTTGTTAGTTTGTTTAGAGTTCTTCGTTTAATAAAGAAGAATGTATTCATATCACGCTGCTCCTTGGTCTCATCAATACGACGAACGTGACATTTTGACTTAGACATTCTCACAACCTGTCAGAATTTGGATTGATAAAATTGTAACATTCTATCTAGTGCGGGCACAATCCAAGCAAACTTGCCCCAACTACCCTTATATCCAAAGAGTATGTGAACTTCATGTCTGTGGATGTACAGCAAGACAATAGTAAGGCTTTGAACCCTTGTAAAATCATTGACAGTCTTTGAACTTGAACTGGGACGCCCTTTTTGTATTTGTTCATGACCGCTAGACTTTTATAAATGCATCTCTTATTGGACAATCCCATTATGCGTTGCAGGTTTTCTCTCTGAAACCACAGACAGAGCTATCCACCAATTTGCCTGTTGCTCTGGACTCCAGTGACATTGTGTGGGGATATTTCTGTCACGTTTATTATGCCTTTGCTGACCAGACCATGAGTCATGTGGACACAGAGGAAGATAACTATGTGTTAGGCAGAACCAAGGGTGGTTCCCAACTTTGATTTTCTTTCACGACACACACGTTCTCTCACTAAAATTCAACTCTCACAGACAGGGATAGGGATAGTTAGCATTTTGTTGATGGATCACCATTGGATACCCTGGGTGATATTTTGCCCAATCAAAGTGAACGATTTTCTTTGACTGTGAGCTTACAGAAAAGCAAGCAAAGCAATGAGCAAAAAATCTGACAGCTGCAGGGATCCGAGAGCCCTTTTAACATTGGGGAGGAAAAACAACTGTGTTCTGAGCCTCCAACGGGACAATCAAGTGTTCCCAGTCTGCTCTCACCCATGTTTATGTATGTTGACTCATTTTTATACTCACAGGCCCTACCCCCACCTCATCCTACGGTAATAACTCCTCAATAACCCCAACCCCCCCACCCACTTAGAAACAGCGCTCTGAAGCATTTTAGAGAAATATGTTCCACTGGAACAGCCTGCAGATGTGGTAGCCACAAGCAGCAGAGAGAGGGAGAGGGAGAAAGAGAGGGGGAGGGAGAGAGAGGAGAGAGAGAGAGAATTGGGGAGGTAGAAGAGGCCACTTATGGACTTAGAGTTGTATAATTTGAAGCGTATAAAGTAAATGAGTGCTCTTTAAAATGTGTGGCGTTTTTTTAGTTTAGTTTTTAACCCTGGTTCCTTCCTTCCTGGTCTATGTAGGTAGAGCTGGGAACAGAATTCCAGTGGCCCCAGCATTCTGATATGCGCTCAGGCCTGTTGGTCTAATGCGTTGAATTCTTTGACAAACTGTTTGATGGTGCATGTGCCAGCAACCTCCTACAGTACAGTAGGTACGTTATCAGAGGACCTACCTTACTGAACGGATATCAAATGAATGCAGGGGAATATTGTACAGCTGATAATCTATTAATGACTTTTGGTCTATCTTGGGCAAAGGCAACAAATCATTTTTACAAAATGGTACAGTATAACTGTTAATATAGACTTAAGTACCTAAAGTTGCATCTTGTTGAAATGTCATGCATTCTACAGTGCATCCAAGTACTGCCAAAAAGGTGCTGCCAGAAGTACTGCCAAAAAGGTGCTGACAGAAGAAATTTGAATGAATATTGCTTCAATACACAGTTTCACAGTAGACGCTTCCTTGCAGATTCTTGTCTTCAATATATCATATTGAAAGTTTATCACTACAATGTCCAGAGCAGAGAAAGATAATATATGTCTTGGAGCATAGCCTGGCATTTATAAACCTCAGCTGCCCTGGTTGTTGTTTACTCTCTCTCTCTCTCTCTCTTTCTCTCTCTCTCTCTCTCTCTCTCTCTGTCTTTCTGTCTCTCTCTCTCTCTCTCTCTCTCTCTCTCTCCTGCTCTCTCTCTCTCTCTCTCTCCCTCTTGCTCTCTCTCTTTCTCTCCCTTTTGCTCTCTCTCTCTCTCTCTCTGTCTCTCTCTCTCTCTCTCTCTCTCTCTCTCTCTCTCTCTCTCTCTCTCTCCTGCTCTCTCTCTCTCTCTATTGCTCCAGTTCTCTCTCTCTCTCTCTCTCTATCTCTCTCTCTCTCCTGCTCTCTCTCTCTCTATTGCTCCAGTTCTCTCTCTCTCTCTCCTGCTCTCTCTCTCTCTCTCTCTCTCTCTCTCTCTCTCCCTCTTGCTCTCTCTCTTTCTCTCTCTCTCTATTGCTCCAGTTCTCTCTCTCTCTCTCTCCCTCTCAAGGCAGTGAAATAAGTCCATCATTATGGGTGTGTGCTCCTCCTCTTTAATCACTGACTCTCTCTCTGCCCTGTGTCTCTCTCATCCTTCTCCCCCTATTGCGAACTTCTTTTCAGGACCATAACTACATATGAGGTCCGGACCTCGGTAATAATAACAAAATGTTTTTAGGAACTCAGTCAGGGTCTCAACTTACTGTTGAGAATTAGAATAGTAGAATAAACATGGTACAATTTTGAAACTTAGTTTTGTAACAGCAGTTTTCCTCTTGTTACAGCCACTTAATTAGCCCATATCAATATGATTATTTTTTTTATGGTAAATTATGGTCCGATTCAATCAGATCCGCTTTAGCTGACATCTGCATAGGGGATGTTTTGATGGTGTCTGAGGTGGAACTGCGTTAGAGCTGTCAAATCCACAACCAGCTCCCGGCATTATATCTAAAGCGGAAATTGCCATTGGCTGCACTGAGACGCATTAAGAGAAATCACATGCAGCCTTGTTTACAAGTTCGAACATTGGAATGTGAGATGTAATCTACACCTCGATTAGGCTGATAGAAATCCTCAGTATTTAGTTAAATATTCTATTTGGGTGTTAATTCTACACAGCCTACACTTTCTTGTTCTGATTCTCTAATGTGAGTGGGGCGGGTGTGGCTTTGTGACAATGATCAAGAGAAACTTCTCACCGATTTGACAGCTCCAGCTCAGTTACACCTTCGACACCGCCAAAACATTAAACCCCATGGAAAAATGTGTAGAAATGTAGGAATTTAGCATTAAACTGCAAAAATGTATCCAAACCCCATGGCAAAATGTGTAGAATTGTAGGAAATTAACTGTAAACCTGCAACATCAACAAAAAAATCTGTCAAGCGAACTCATTTGTTTACTTGTTGTTAATATAATATATCTTTTTTGCTAACAGATCCTTCTGTACTGTAGGTATTAAATTATAGTGTTTAATCCCAGTTCTGAGTTAACGTAAGTTAATGTATATCAGCTAATGGTATAGCTAATAGGATGTGTGTTCGTCGATCAACTGAGGTAAATAAAGCTACAGAGGCCATTGTGATAATGACTGGGGTCGTTTTTGCGTTTCTCCAAATAGCATTTTAGAGGTTTTTTTTTGTATAGAAATGCAGTCGAGATTCAACTTTCTAAAAATCTCACAAAAACTCAGACCCTGGTTAGGGCCCTGCGCTGCACCTGTCTGCTGTTTGTGACCCTGACTTTGCCTACGTGCATCTACACATATAAAATCAAGAGCTTAAGACTAATAAGGTTATATCTGCAAAAAGAGGATTCTTGGATAATTGGCGTTAAAATTCCGAACCCTCATTGGTTTGAATGGTGCCAGCAATTGTTATCTTGTATTCTTTTGAACTTAACAACATCAATTGGGGATATTTAGAGTACTCTATGGGTAGAGAACATTGAACAGAACAAGGCTACGCCAATAACTACATTTTGACAGATATGCAGATAGAACCTTATAGTCTCAAGTTCTCGAAATGGCAAACAATGTGGGCTCAAATGAAGAAATCAATCACACAATCAAAATAACTTCATGCTTTCTTTCATCCATTTCTTTTGAACATTGTGTTCTATGCATCACACATTTCCCCCCAATGTGAAATTCTATTTCCCCCCAATGTGAAATCAATCTTAAACCAACATGATCTCACAAAGTCACTGCTATACACTCTTATCTAGAACCTAAAAGGGTTCTTCGGCTGTCCCCATAGGAGCACCCTTTGAAGAACCCTTTTTGGTTCCAGATAGAAACCTTTTGATTCCAGCTGCTCCTCTCTCAGACAGAGAGGAAGGGAGGGGCTGGGTGGGGTTATCTTGTTACCTTCCACAGGAAACAAAAACACAGTTTAACTGGTGTGTTTAAGACAGGCTACACTATTAGAAAAAATAGTTCCAAAAGGTTCCATATGAGAACCCTTTTTGGTTCCAGGTAGAACCCTATAGGGTTCCATGATGAAATCTTTCCCCAGAGGGTTCTACATGGAACACAAAAGAGTTCCGCCTGGAACCAAAAAGGGTTCTACCTGGAATCAAAAAGGGTTCTCATATGGAACTTTTTGGAACTATTTTTTCTAAGAGTGTAGCCTGTCTTAAACACACCAGTTAAACTGTGTTTTTGTTACCTGTGGAAGGTAACAAGATAACCCCACCCAGCCCCTCCCTTCCTATATGTCTGAGAGAGGAGCAGCTGAGCAGCGGAGAATGGTTCATGGGTTCATTAGGCATGCCTCCTTAGGGTGTGTCAATGAGTGTCAGCCCCAGTGCTTAGAGGAAGGAGTATACAGGGGATACCCCAGGCTAAATATTCACTCTAACAACACAGTCAGGTTCAGGAACTAAGAATCAGCTCTACTGGCAGTCTTAAATAGGCCCCCTGCAGGCATCCTTTGTGAGTATGTCTTATGTGTGTATGAAAACATATGGGTGTTTCTAAACACACTATTGTATCCATTGTCAAGCAGAATGTGCTTTAAAAAAGATCATAGGTTGATGCCTTGTTTCCTTTCCTTTTACTAATGAAAGTTTGAGGCTGCAGAAGAAATGTTCCTACTCAATTAACCAGGTTGTTTTAGTAGATGCATATCAACGAGTCCAATGTCTTGGCATCCAAGCTACATCATCTAAAACTGATGAAAGTCATGTCTTATAAGATTTTCTCTAGCTTCTTTCTCGTGTCCCAGCTGGCAGGTGTACAAACACCACTGACTTGGAGGTATTCATCCATCCCATAATCCTCAGCGCCTGCTTCTGGATCTGTGGGAAATATGAGACACCGTGATAGGGGCCAGCGAGACGAGAATGCTAGCCAATCAGAACACAGAACATCTGGAATCTGACTACAGGCAGTTCTGGCAAGCCTGACACAGAGATAGAGGTTGGAGGCAACTTTGGAAAAGAAAAAGAAACGTTTCAGCAAAACGTCCGACAGCAAGAAGAATAGAATGAGGGAATTCTCCATGTTAACTTATAGTAGGAGAGAATGTGGAGTTTAGCCTGGAACTCTTTAGCTAATCAATTACATTAAAGTGATCAATTATGTGCTACAAGGGGATGAAAATCAGAGGGAGTTTTTCACCCATTCAAATGAAAGGGCTAAATCTATACTTTACAATGTATCATTTATACTGTGGACATTCAATTCCCATCTGTGACCAACATGTACCACACCCAGGAATTAAACCCAAGGTTTAGTTTTCATGGGTCAGAGAAATCTTCACATACTCCTCAAACACAGACTGGACATATTTGAGTGATGACTGATTGTTGCATTAATGTTTGAAGGGAAACAGTTGGGAATCCTGGGGAGATCTTCAACTGTGTGATAAACTCTCTGGCCCTTAGGATACCTCACATTCCAGTGCTTTAGGCTGGACCAGACAGCCACTATCCACTATCCAATAGAGACCTGAATTCAAATTCTATTTCAAATAAATAAATAAAAATCTGCGTTTGCTTTGGCTGCCTGGATGTGCCAGATGGGTGGGGTTTAATATTTTGGGACTATTCTATTGGTCCATTAAGCCAGGAAAGCCCAGAAATGATTTGAAATAGTATTTGAACACAAGTCTTATCCACTAGTCCTCTGAGAAAGGCTTTTGTCTGAACAACTATCAAGACATGGTGACTCACTATTCGAATTTCACTATTGTTGAAAATTAATGTTAAGGTGCATTACCACCTATGGTGACTCATATACAGTACATTAGGTCTTGACTTAGTCCTTTATGAGCATCTCTTGATTCCACTACTGGATGCTGATGCTTGATGTTCAGACGGGTCAAACACTACACATAGATATCAACAGAACTCTTGTTCTAAGTACTACTCAAACGAGGAGTAATGTTTTTACACGTAGACCTGTAATTGTTGTCAACTGCGGTAGAGTCGTAGCCACCGTTGTTGTATGTGTCATAATGAAAAGATACTGGAGTCTTGCAGGCAGGGAGCATCTTTCATTTCATATTCATGGATGCAGGCTGGTCTCAAAGTAGTTCAAGATTTCCAGCGTCTCAGTCAGAGAACATGAGCCATGTTCAGCTGCAGTGCATTGGGCGTGCAGCCATCAACACATTTCATCCCAGCAGCACTCTCCCCTCCCCTCTCTGATCTCTCCGTTCACTCAGGGAGAGAGAGTTGAGTGTGGGTTGTCTGGCTATTCCAGTGATGACTCATTCTTTTCTGGCACTGCTCAGGGAGGAGAGGGGAGGCCAATGGAGGAGGCCCACGGAAAAAGAAGAGCAGCGCTTCGGGCATTTTGAGGCAGACTAGGCAACTTCACGAGCTAGATTAGGCCCCCAACACTCATACCCAGTTAATTTTCTCTGTTTTAAGACTGTTGGCACCATTATATTGCATGGTCCACATCTTCCTAAATTGTTAGCACTGCCTGGGCTCATTAGGGATAGCACAGATATCAGAGGAGGTATTCCTAATTGAAAATAGGGCATCCTGTAAATTATATCTGCTTTGTTGAAAAAATAACTGTGTTCTTGTTTGACTTCTGGTTGAATAACGGTTTAACTGCATGAATCAATACATGAACACAATGAATAAACCAGCACATGAAAATACAAGTGGAATATTGTCAGGTTGGAGAAAGGCCACGGATGTCATCAAGAGAGAGTCAGGATATGGGCCGACACTTGTAAAACATATAACTGCCAAACCGTTGGCAACTGTGGTTAGTTAGATCAAGTTAGAACATATGAGTATTTCTGATATGAGAATCTGAATAGATGTTACTGTAATCATTTTCCTCTCTGGTGAAGTTGAACACGACGGCCATACAAAGTATTCCCTCATTTCTCTAAGGGGACGTATGAAGTCGTATTGTAGGACTGTGTGTCTTTGGAGTGTCTGTGATGTGTGATTCACTCTTCTTCTCCGAGAGAACCGTCTTTATAGCCTACTTTTGATTCTTTCCAAACTACATTAAACTAAGTCTGTTTTACTTTACAGGGTATGCAGCTTCCATAAATGATATACATATGTAGACTTTCACAACTTGGATGTGGAAAGGACATGTCGGTCTTTATAGTAACCACGTATTTACTGTTCAATGTAAGATAATATCAACATCTTTAATGTGCTAAATCTTTAAAGAGGCCAAGTGACTGTGAGAGGTACAGATAGCAATATTGAGGTAGTAATGTGACTACTGACATGTCTGGTCATGTGGCCATCTGAAATTAGATCCCTCTCACCTGCCCTTTGTATACTCCCATCTAAGCTGTCGACTCCCTCCATTTCATTCCATAGCAATGCACAGGCTCTTCCTAAATACAGGGCTTAGTACCGGCTCCATCAACACCTGTGTTATAATGTATTAATTCATTAACAGATGTGTTATAATTTATAGCAGCAAAACTCATATACTCTACTGTAATGAATGTTGCTTGGGTGATCTGTCATTAAACGTGGGATTTTATTCATTCAGATAGACATGTCAAATGTTTGGAAACTAAATGCTATTCATACATTTTCTGTTTGAAATAGATGAAATTGCTTTATTTTAGGTAGGAGTAATTTAGACCATTTAGGGAAGCTTTACAATGTTGTCAGGCAGGGAGAGGCCTGTGTGTGAAGTCAGTTAAATGATTGTGCAAACAGTAAATAGTGATTATAATAAACAAAACATAATTTAATTAAATAAAGTGAATACAGACGGCTTTTGTAGAAAATAAGTCAAATATAAGCTAAATCCGCGGTAATGTACAACTTGAAGTACAAACAGACCACTTCGACATGAAATGAGTTATAAAGAAAGAAACATCTCTTGCATCCTCTCCCTGTATGGCATTTGCTTCTTTAAATCCTATTGAAAGAGATGCAAGGCCCCGATGCCCATGCATTCCTGCGCGCACCCCACTGGACATATTACGCACCAGACCCGAACCGGGCAATGCGCAAGGTGACAGTCGGATGCCCAACGCGCCCTCACTCAGCCGCGACGCACTGACTGAACTTCCATTTCCCTCTCGACTACACGTCCAGTGAGATGAACCACCTTACAAAAAGTCTGAAAAAATGCAGGTCTTGCTCCTTTTAAAACGTCTACATTGTCCACGTCCTCAAGAATGGATCTAATTAAACCGTTGCACTCGTCATCATCGCCGAAGCATTGCCAACGTTTCTGAGGGAAGGCTGGAGATGAAGGACCACATGACTTATTGGGGCTGGGATGGGATGGGAGTCATATGATTTCACTTCTCCTATTGGTCCAGGGGCTGACTCTTGACACGCAGACAAAGGAACCTCCTGCCATATAAATAGGACTGATTAGTCTTTATTATTCTAGCATCACGGCAGCAGGTTTCCAAGCTTGGAGTTATTCTAGTCACCACAACTGTATGCCTGCTTGAAGTAGTTAAAACAGGGCACTGCAGCACAAGGAGTCTGCATGTCTGCATAGACATGCTCAGCTTTGTGGATAACCGGATTCTGTTGCTGCTTGCAGTAACTTCATTGCTAGCATCATGCCAATGTAAGTTTGATATCTGCTTTTTGTCTTTTACCGAGGATTTTTGGTCCCGTTTTAAGAGTTCGGGAGGACTCTTATGCTTGGGTTTTTATTTGGAACTTACTTGGAAATCAACCCGAGGACAGCTAAAAGTTCTTTTGAGGGCTTCCCTCTGGCTATCCCATATAAAACCGATCGGATCCTGGTCATTTCGGTGGATTCTTCATTATTCTTCCGTGGATACAATTGTCAATTTGATTAGTCTCAGAGAGAGAGAGAGAGAGAAACGCCCTGATGAGAAAAAAACAGCCTTGAAGGAAGTTGTTAGTTTAGTGATTTTTGAATAGATTTTAGCACAGTGGAACTACCAACATTTAGACTACAAATGGAATTTATCTGTAAACTCCTAGTATGAAAAGTTTGGGGCGTTGTACATATTGTTTCAGGAGTCCAGGGAATGAACTTTTATTATAGGGAATTGAAAGGCCGCCCCCTAGTGGTCATATTGAATAGGATCCCTATTGGCATCAAGCCTCTTCGATTTATTTTCTATAGAAATACATACAGATCTTTACAAAAATATAGATTTTCGATCCCATAATTATTTCTACATATTATTGAAGTTATGTGCGAAGTATGGCTTATTTTCTGGGCATTGTGAAACATAAGGTTTTGCATAGTTAGGGTTAGGGCTAGGGCTATTTAGTTATTATCAGTATTATAAGAATATAATGCATTAGTTTCAAGCAATACATGACATTTCATTTATATTTACAAGTAATATAAATTGAAACAATATTTTCCATTATTATTTTATTTTTAGTGTCCAAAGGCGCCTCCTGGTGGTGAGGACCTGACACCGTAGTATTTCAGAGGAGGTGCAATGCCACTCCATCATCAGCAGGGCAGGACCAAATGTAGAATAAATAACCAGTTGTTATGCCACATCAGATTGAGGACACCACTGAGGCTTAGTCATTTATACCAAATTGAACTCCTAAAAATGAAGGTATTGTAAAAAAAGAAACTTCTATAGTAGTTGTGCATCCACATCTAAAAACACAATACTTTTTTCTGGTCTCTCCACCACAATGCCAAGTTGTTGTCCTTATGGGATGTGGCAGTACAGACCTGTGTTCACCTGACTGTTTGCTCGTTAGCTAGTGTTCGATTCACACCGAAATGAACAGTCAGTGGGATGTTGTGAACAATGCAGAAGATTCTAATGGTTTTTAGATACATTCCTGAGAGACAACTGCTGTTTAACTGTAGAAGCTAGTTTATTAGCAGTGTGTGTATTGAGCCAATGCTTACAGTACTATGGGCCCTAAAGAAAACTTCAGGCCTCCTGAAACCCAAATGTGTTGACTAACTGAATTAGCACATGTATGTGGCCAGCTTCGATATCACTTTCACTTCTTGTTTATTTTGTCAGATAGGGTTTTAGATCTAATGATAGGATTTTAGCATCTAATGTTAATCTTTATTCATACATTTTGATATAGGCTAATATCAGTTCCCTTGCATTTCATTGATTAGATCCAGTTCTGTGTATATTATACAGAATTCATAACAGTAATTTGCTCTGAAGGAAAAGAAGAGGGCAACTTGAATTGAACAAATGGTTGGAACATAGAAAGTGGATACAAATGTAGACTGCTACAAAAAAAACGATTGTACTTCAAATTTCAGACATTTGTTTTTCCTAAAGTTATCATGTTCTAACTGAGTATCCCTTTTTCCCCTCTCCTCCTCTTCCTCCTCTCCTCCTCCTCCTCTTCCTCCTTATTGCAACATGACAGCGGTTAGTACATGTGCATGATATTATCTATCAAGCAGCTTTTAGAAGATATTTTACCTTTTACATCTTGTCTGTTCCAAATTCCAGCTGATATTCGGCGAAAAGATCCCTCTGTTGACAATTTGAGCGATCTCAACTATAGCAGACTGTTACCGTTTCATTTTAGACTACCCCTTTTTTATTCACTTTCTGCCAATGAATAGGTGAGGGTCCTATTGGTCAGGGCTAGTGTCAGTGAAAGTTAAAACCGCCCGTGCTGGTGCTGCTTTACCCATGGGACCACTGGGCACAAGATGTCCTTTAATAGGATCAGGAAGAGGTTTGAAAGCTAAACATTGCAGATACATTCCAGGCCCGTATTCACTAGGTCTCAGAGAAGTGCTGATCTTGGGATCAGTTTATCCTTTTAAATCATAACAAAAAACATTATGTGGACAGGGGGGACCTGATCCTAGATCAGCACTCCTACTATGATAACTTTATTTTAGACATTTTTTTATGAAGGAAGTTTGGCCTGTTCAGAATTGCCTGGTATAGTTGAGATTGCTACAAATTGCTCACCTGGATATTGTATCTCAGCAGTTATATTGGCATTCTGATGTTTTAAAGGGGCAGTGGATCTATAAGGTGAATTGATTATGATAGATTAGGGTTGATTGATTGACTGATTGGACTATCCACCTGCATAGCCTACTGTCATCCAACATCAATCTGGATTTGGCATTCAGCCAGTTAAACCAGCTCCATAGAGTGCTCTTTTAAACATCTCTCTGCAATTGTGAATAAGATAACATTAGATCTGTATGTGGTGTTATGTGTTTGATATTTGTTGTAGTTATCTGCACGAGCATGTGGCTTATAATATACATGTATGCATGCAATAATGTTTTATGACACTGCAAACTAATATGCTTTGTTGGCAAATAAGAGGGATGAAAAAAGCTGATCTATAGTAGATATGGCCAACACGTTGAATGACATAAGAAATGTGGTGGAAAAGACTGAATAAATAAATCTTATATTTATTTATCTTATTTTCTATCCAGGGGGGACTCAAGGTGAGCAAACATGTTCTTATGTGTCATTTACTAGTATAGAAAAGTGTGGCATATCTGAACTTTGTGGCTCGGGCTCAAAGGTCAAAGATCAAATGTTGAGACCTAGTCAGCATGCACTGTTGACTCATACAGTAAAGTTCATGTGTGGATATGCTTGTCCTTAAACCGTAAGGTCAAGTTTATGTACACATTACGTACACATACGTACACATTATGACACATATTGTGATACTACCTTCAAATGCTATAAATGTATCAACATTGATGCAATCATTCATTTGAGATTAGGGTCTATGACTTGCTCTGCTAGAGGCACTGATAAGCTTTTAAAACATATATTTCAGTCATCTGTCTTGTATGTTTGTCTGATTGAGATATTTTCCCACCATTAGGGCCCAAGAGGAGCTAAGGGGCCTCGAGGTGACAGGGTAAGCAAATTAAACCCAGCTGTTTTGTGTGAACTTTAAAAATGCTTAGACATTTTCCTTGTTCAATAATTATTGTAATGTTCCATTGGTGTGTAGAGATTGTATGTTATGTGTCTGTAAGTCACTACACTTGTTTAAATGGACATTTCTGAGAGGGCTACCCCGTGTGGCCACACCCCTTGTTGTCATGGCACAGAGACCTAGATCCTCGATGTTGACAACAATATTATTGATGTATTTTTACCCAGCTATATTATGAACATATTAGCAATTACATATTATTTTATATGATTTTTTAAAAAGTATACATTATGTAAATCATAATTGTGTAATAATTTAGCTTATGTAATATGTTTTCCCATTTCTCCATAGTGTAGGAGTATAGCACTTACAGTATGTCGCAGGACAGTGCAATCACACCAGAAAACAAAAAATCAACAACAACAGAAATATGTATAGAATATAAAGTATTTTAGCTCAGACTTTCTTTAATAGTAAGTATTTCTTTCTGTCTGATAGGGTCCCCAAGGTCCTAATGGAAGAGATGGTAAAGCTGGACTCCCCGGCATTGCCGGCCCCCCTGGTCCCCCTGGACTTGGAGGAGTAAGTTCACCTATATTATTATTTTTACCACAAATGTCCATACTTTTCTCTAAATGACTGACAGTTCTGTTACTTTAAAAATGTCCCTAATTTTCCCTAATTGACTGACAGTTCTGTTACTCTGAAAATATCTGACAGATCTGTAACTGAAGATTACCCTCATTTTCTCACTCAAAAAATTACTGACAGTTCTGTAACTCAGAAAATGTCAACCATTTTTTCACTGGCTGTAATTTTTCCCTCAGAAGATGGCAGACATTTTTCACCCAACAACACCCATCTGCTCTGGTGTGTTTATCAGGCATGGCACTTGGTTCCTCTTTCAAATCAGCCATGTTAAGTGTTCAAAGTGTGCCTTACTCACTAGGGATGGGTTCAATTGGGTAGTCTTGACCCCATGACCTCATGCCCTGATGAACTCATACCCTGTTGACCTTTGACCCTGTGGCCTATGACCCTTTGACCCCACAATGACCCTGTGGCACAGTAAAACATAAACATAGCTGCCAGTGCTGTTGTTACATAGTTACTACCATGTTATTACACACAACATGGTGATTGTAGGTTCAGTGAGTTTATATTATGACATTATTTCGTTTTAGACCAAAAATACATGTTCAATACTGGTAGAGTTTGTCAATATTGTTCATTGTGGTTCATCATGCTTGACACTAAGGACTACTACTCTCATGTCTCAAGACCCTCAACCGAACATCTGGGATTAACCAATGGAATTTATGACTACTATGCAATTATTATTTGTCACAATACATGTATATTATCATAATTACCTAGACATGGCTTTTACTCCTTGTTAATTTGTGTGCTAATGATTTGTGTCCCTTTTTTTCTTTTGCCAGAACTTTGCTGCTCAGTTTGATGGAGGAAAGGGCAGTGACCCCGGACCTGGACCAATGGTGAGGCCCCAAATACAAGAGGGAGAGGGTGACCATGAATTAACCCCAAATTAAACCCTCACCCCTAACCCCTTGGCACTATCCTGTAGCCACCACCTACAAGGCACCAGCCCCTGGCACTGTCCCTATTTAGCCCATAGGCATATTCCCTTGGCGCTAGTCCTTGCCTAGCCCCTGGCCCCTAGGCACTTGTGTGGATCTGATAAGATGGATGTAAGCAAGTAATGTTGTGAAAATTCCACCTGGCCTATGAGAGGGCAAGGGAGAGTTATAACCGTAAGGCTTCTACCTATTCCCAATCTTCTCAGTGCCTATGGGTCTATATTGGAATTCAGCCAGAAACAACGTTGTGGAATAGATCATTGTAGATCATGCACTGTTATGCCACTGATCATAACCTCTTCATCGTCCTGCATGGAGCAGCTGCCAGAATATTACACCAAACTCTGGACATGATAGGTGCACTGCAGTTATTTCTTTATCTGCTGTGACCCCTCTCATAGCTAAGTGTTTACCAATAGATACATAGATAGCTAAGTGTTTACCAATAGATACATAGATAGCTAAGTGTTTACCAATAGAATACTAATTGGGTAACCAATTACCCTTGGGCAACCAATTACCCTTATATTCTCTTCAAATTGTATTCCCCTTCCTCCCAAATCCTTTAAGATTTCATTTCAGATAAGATCTCATACATTTCATTTCAGATAAGACCTCATACATTTCTCGATTTTTATAGGCATGCGTTCCCCGATTTTCTGCAAACGTTTTTGGGTTGCCATATTTCCATACACATATTTATATCTACATTGGATGTGCACTTTCATTGAACGGTATTGAAATGATGTAGGTGCTTTAGTTTGATCTTATTTGAATCTGATTTGTCTTTCTCTCCTCAGGGTTTAATGGGATCTAGAGGACCCAACGGACCTCCCGGATCCCCTGTAAGTAGTTCACTAATGTAATATGTCAAATGACTCAATGTTGTGTCTTTCTCTCATATAAACTCAACACAAAGGCCAGGAGGTCTTCTTGACTAAGTGACCTGGTCAGATCACATGGTCAGGATGGAATAACTCCTGGTTCTGCTCCTTACACCTAACTGATATCATTGTTTTATTTCTGTGTCATTTGGACAAAATGGCTCACTGATGTGTCTTCCCATCAACAGGGACCCCAAGGATTCACAGGACACGCTGGAGAGCCTGGAGAGCCCGGACAGACTGTAAGATGAAACTCTAACCTAAACTGGCACACCTAATTTCATTAGTCAACTAATCATCAAGCCTTTTACTAATTGACACTACTGCACAGAAAGGCAATTTATAACTTAGAACCTAGAACTTAGAATGTGAAAGTGACCTTAACTATGAACCCTGACCTCTGACCTGTGACCTCTCTCTCATCCAAGGGCTCCATTGGTGCTCGTGGACCCACTGGATCCGCTGGCAAACCTGGTGAGGATGTAAGTAAACAGTTAAAATCATCTGCATTATTTTGGTCTAACTTTTGAAATAATTAACTGTGGCACTACTTGCCTACTGGGGCGATAAGTGAATGTGGAAAATCTACAGACTACAAATGCTACAAATGCTTTCATGATTGTGGACCTACAGTATACACATCTAATGCAGCTTGTCTGTTCACTTGTAGGGTAACAACGGCAGACCTGGCAAGCCTGGTGACAGAGGTGGCCCCGGAACTCAGGTAAGGGCAATGTCCGGAGCTGACAGATTTGTAAACTAAATATACATTTGACACTAAATACACTAAATATGCATGAACCCACTAAGTGTTATCACTTAAAATTCTAACCTCTTCTCTCCCTCTGTAGGGTGCTCGTGGATTCCCCGGAACTCCAGGACTTCCTGGAATGAAGGGACACAGAGTGAGTATTTACATAAATACATGCTAGACCCTGCCACTCCTAATGTCTTCCCAACGCCTTCAGGTGGGTGCAATGCTCTGAAGGTTACAGATAGAGGTGACTTATATAGAGCTGATGTGATTCCCTATTCCACATGACAGAGAAGCGTGTCTATTCTACGTAATACATTTCTATCTGGATGTTCTGTGATGTTGCACCTCACTGAATGTGACCCTGTCATGTTCTGAAAAGATGTATCTCACGGTATCCCACACATCTCCACCTGCTTCCTCTTGCACACATATCCCTCATTTCAAATGACACCCTATTCCCTATTTAGAGCACTACTTCTGACCTATGTGGCTCCAGTCAAGGGCACTATGAAGGGAATAGCTTGTGATATGAAGGTAAAACTGTGGTGATTATGGGAAGTTAGGAGGAGTTGTATCCCATGAAGCTGAGCGAAAATGCATCCCATATCAAATAGAATGCAAGAAGCAGAGATCTCTAGATAATGATCAAACCAAAAACTCCCTCACCAGTTAATCAATATGCTCTGAATGATATGGGGGACAAAATATCATTTGATATACATATTTTACAGTTTTAATTGATTTTAGACTATAATAGTTGTGTATTGTCTCAGGATGCTAACCTGTTCTCGTTGTGCTCCAGGGTTACAATGGTCTGGATGGACGCAAGGGAGAGTCTGGTACCGCTGGTGCCAAGGTAACGTTGCAGCCACACCTTCCTCCATCACAGTGTATTCTCTTACCGCTGGCAAATCTAACATATTTCACAAGAGGTCTAATACAGAGGTGTAACAGAGATTTAGCTTTCATCTTTGTGGGCTGGTTTCCCAGACGCAGATTAGGCCTAGTCCAGAACTAGGAAACACTTTCAATGGAGAGATCCATTGTGCACACTTTTTATTCCACATATAGGATTAATCTGGGTCCAGGAAACAGGCCCTGTAACACCTAAAAGTAAAGTGAGTTTCACATACAGTAGCACACATTTAGTCTTGATCACTATACATTGATAGCAGTTACTCAAAGGTCAGTTCTTGTTTATCCACTAACATATATAGTACTACATATTTTTTCTAAATCTCAGAGAAAAAATTTTTTTAGGACACTCATGCTTACCAATCTAGATATGTCCCAGAGTTCAAACTCATCGTAACTTTCTACCTCCTATGAGTGCCTGTCATCTGAATACGTGTTCTTCTGCTTCTCACATAGGGTGAGACAGGTGCCCATGGAGCTAACGGAACCCCCGGACCAGCTGTAAGTTCACACACGACGTCACCCTTGTCTTTTCCCTCGTATTGTTCCCTAGAGCGAAATGTCAGCATCAGCATGTTGTCAGGTGCCAGGCAAGGCATATGTACATGTATCACGAATGAAACATGTCACCTGCATAGAGTCTGAATGTACCTCACGATGATTCTTTACCATTTGTCACATTCAAAAGACATTCACATAGCTGATTGCAAAGGACACACACAGTGGAGATGAGGATATCAATTGTACAACCAGGAATACATTATATACAACACATTCTCAGTACATACAGACACATTACAAAATCCCAGTGCACTTGTCCTCAACCATTCTCTCTTTCTCTCTCTCTCTCTCTCTCTCTCTCTCTCTCTCTCTCTCTCTCTCTCTCTCTCTCTCTCTCTCTCTCTCTTACCCTCGCCCCAGGGTTCTCGTGGTCTGAATGGTGAGAGAGGGCGTGCCGGCCCTGCTGGACCAGCTGGTGCCCGTGGTGCTGATGGAAGCACTGGACCCGCCGGCCCTGCTGTGAGTCCGGCTCCCCGTTTGACCCAATAACCTCTGACCCCTTAACCTAATGGATCACATGCATGTGACCCCTCTGTTGTGTAATATAATGCCAGATAGAAGTCACTGTGCCTTTAGGCCCACATCTGATCCCTCCCCTAATCATAACCTAAATCATTACAGGTGGAAATGCTAAAACTGAAGTTAAATCATCTGCTTCTAGGGGTAGCTTCATCTAACACCCTTTACTGTAACCCTTGACCTCTATTTAACTATGTCCTCTCTCTATTTCCTGTTTCACAGGGTCCTCTTGGAGCAGCTGGCCCCCCTGGTTTCCCTGGTGCCCCTGGCCCCAAGGTAAGTGTGATGTCATCATGGTCATCTCCAGAGCAGTTCTTCATTATCACAATCCTTAGTATATCATCCTTGGAACATCACCTGTAGAATGACATCTGTAGAATATCATAGCTGTTATTAGTGTGGACACCAAGGAAGATTCACAGATTCACAGTTCTGGGAACTGTAAAGGCACATCTAAGAACTTTTCTCCACACCCAAAACATCATAACTCTCTAATTGGTTATCACTATCCGGTAATCTGATTGGTTTACTGTAAAGGGGCCAATCACATTGACCAAACTACTGATTCCAAACATAGTATTCCCATGAAGATTTATATACCATAAAACATCTATACAACATCTATATAGCATCCTAAAACAGCCCACTGGATGGTGTGACTCTATTACAGGGAGAGATTGGAGGTGCTGGATCCAATGGCCCATCCGGACCTCAGGGAGGCAGAGGAGAGCCCGGTATCAATGGAGCTGTTGGCCCCGTCGGTCCCGTTGTAAGTATACACAGATACCAATAAACCACAACATTCTCACAGTGTGAAACATGTCTCATTGAAGGCTCTATCTTGTTTTCTGGTTATCTTTTCCTGATGTACTGTATGTAGCGTCATTATTTTGCACCATGGTTTCTTGTCGTCTTGGCACCTCCACACCCTTGTCAGCAACACTCTCTTTCCTTCTCCTCTCCTTGTAGGGTAACCCTGGTAACAATGGTATCAACGGTGCCAAGGGAGCTGCTGTAAGTATTCTGGCCATAGTTGCATTGTGGGTAGACTAGATTGACAGTTCAATGGTAATTTAGGGCCAGACAAGGGTCAAGATGTAAAATCTAGTTCACTTGAACTTGTACAGAGTTATGAATGTAGCACAACAGCAAATATCACTCAAATAACATCAACAATGAATCACTTTAGCTTTGGAATTCATGATGTACAGAACTTATTTCAGTTGTTCCCACATTACATACATGTGATATTAGCCATAAGTAACTGTTATAGTGAAACCATTGGATATTGGGTAATGTGATTAGGTAATGGTATGGTAATGTTTATGCAGTAGGTCCTTCAGCTGTCTCCTTACTCATCATTCCTTCCATTCTGTGTGTGTGTGTTCTAGGGTCTCCCCGGTGTTGCTGGAGCCCCTGGTTTCCCTGGCCCAAGAGGAGGTCCCGGCCCCCAGGGCCCCCAAGGATCCACTGGAGCTAGAGGCCTTGGTGTGAGTACTGCTGGACCTAAAAACCAATGCAACAACACTTAACTTTATTCACAGAACATTTACTTTATTCACACAATCGGTATGAATATTGAGTGATTTGATCATGTTTCTGTGTTTCTTTGAATGCAGGGTGACCCTGGACCCTCTGGACAAAAGGGAGATTCTGGTGCTAAGGGAGAGCCTGTGAGTATCCATACTACTGCTATTTAGCAGTATAGGTATGCTCTAGCATTATGTCAGTACATGGTGTGTGTTTGTGGCAGTCTCTAATGTCTCTGCTTTCTCCTTCAGGGTCACTCTGGTGTCCAGGGTGCCGCTGGTCCCGCTGGTGAGGAGGGCAAGAGAGGCTCAACTGGCGAGGCTGGTGCCACCGGGCCCGCTGGTCTGCGTGGAGCTAGAGTGAGTATATTATCCCAGACCCAGTTTACCAGACCCAGGCTAGGGAAATATTTTGTGGTGTGTTTGATATAAGTTGCAGATGAGTGGTTATAGTTGAATAATGTCTCTCTCTGTGTGTGTCGTAGGGAGGTGCTGGAACTCGTGGTCTGCCTGGTCTGGAGGGAAGAGGTGGTCCCATTGTAAGTTACCAAAAATATGATTTACCATGATGACAATTGTTCAAAGGCAGAAAAAAATTGACTTTTACCTTTTAATTTAGTGACTGTTTTGTACTCATGGGTTGCTCTTCCTCCTTCTCTCTCTGACAGGGTATGCCCGGAGCTCGTGGAGCCACCGGCCCTGGTGGTATCCGTGGAGCCCCTGGTGATGCCGGTCGTGCTGGCGAGTCTGGTCTGACTGGAGCCAGAGTAAGTGTCACACACACCTGTCAATCAAAATATTTGTATCAGATGTGTAATGGATTCTCTGATTGTCTAATCTCTGAACCAAATATAGCATGTGTTCTCTAGCTGTGATGCTGAATGACTAACAAGTTCTGTCTGTTTATAGGGCCTCCCTGGAAACTCTGGACAGGGTGGACCCCCAGGCAAAGAAGGCCCATCTGTAAGTGATCAAACATGTCATCTCCAATATTGATCCTTTCAAATGCTCTACATCATTTTAAAAAAAAGTATACAATAAAACTGGTGCCATGGTAATGGATTGGTTTAAAGTACTTAAATTGTGTTGGTGGTACCGTTACCCACCCCATCCACCACCAATGTTAACACCCACCTGGTGGTGGTGTGTCATATCTGATTCCCGTTGTTTTGTGTGTGTCCTCTTCCAGGGTGCTGCTGGTCTGGATGGCCGCACTGGTCCCCCTGGCCCAACTGGACCCAGAGGCCAGCCCGGTAACATCGGATTCCCCGGCCCCAAGGGACCTGGAGTAAGTAGAAACTGGAAGTAGAACCAGCAAGTAAAACCAGGAAGGAGATCTGCTAGAGGATGACTTGATAGCATGAGATTGGACCGTGAGAGGGACAGCTAGGGTCTTGTTGCACTTCGCTATGGACAGATTATGATCTAAAGAGTAAAAAAGAAGTGATATTGAAGGATAAAATAAAATATGGACAGAATGATTTTAGGAGTAGAAAGAGTTGTACTTATCTTGATGATGGTCTGTACATCAACATGATGTCCATCTGACATTTCCATGCTCTCTTCTTCCCTTTCACCCTCCAGGGTGAGGCTGGCAAGGGTGGTGATAAGGGACCTACTGGTGCAACTGGTCTGAGAGTAAGTATCCGACAACATTCATTACATTATCAACTCAACTGGTCTGAGAGTAAATACCCCCGCATCCGACAACATTCATTACATTATCAACTCTCTACTAGTCTGAGAGTCAGTACCCCCACATCAGACAACATTCATTACATTATCAACTCTCTACTGGTCTGAGAGTAAGTACCCCCGCATCAGACAACATTCATTACATGATCAACTCTCTACTGTAAAAGGGAATTAATTTACCATTATGGTAGATATCTCTCAAATTTGCGGTTGGTAACGCTGAGTATCCTAAATCTGTGACCTCGTAGGACTGACAGGACGCTAGCCAAACAGTCCAAACAAATGTATTACTTACTCTAGATTTATCGTCAGTCATTACAATAGAGTTGTGTTTCCTCAAATCATGAGTTCCAGGATAAACTCTGACCAAACTATCATGGATCATTGATCATTCACCTACCTCTCTCTTCCTGTCTCTGCTTAGGGCGGCCCCGGTGCTGATGGCAACAATGGAGCTCCCGGCCCAGCTGGAGTCGTTGTAAGTAGTCTGCACTATTTCATTTAAATACACACATGTAATAACTAGAATCTTATCTTACAGTGAACTGTATTTGATTTGATTGAACTTGATGCCATCCTCTTCTACAGGGTAACGCTGGTGAGAAGGGAGAGCAGGGACCCTCTGGTGCACCAGGTTTCCAGGGTCTACCCGGCCCTGCTGGACCTGCCGGTGAGGCAGGCAAAGCTGGCAACCAAGTGAGTAACCAAACCTAAAACCTGTAACACAAACCCAGTGTACATCAACAAACCTAGAACCTTGATCTGTAACACAAACCCAGTGTACATCAACAAACCTAGAACCTTGACCTGTAACATAAACCCAGTGTACATCCACAAACCTAGAACCTTGAACTGTAACACAAACCCAGTGTACATCCACAAACCTAGAACCTTGACCTGTAACACAAACCCAGTGTACATCCACAAACCTAGAACCTTGACCTGTAACACAAACCATGTGTACATCCACAAACCTTGACCTGTAACACAAACCCATTATACATCCACAAACCTAGTGTACATCAACAAACATAGAACCTTGACCTGTAACACAAACCCAGTGTACATCCACAAACCTAGAACCTTGAACTGTAACACAAACCCAGTGTACATCCACAAACCTAGAACCTTGACCTGTAACACAAACCCAGTGTTCATCCTCAAACCTTGACCTGTAACACAAACCCAGTGTACATCCACAAACCTTGACCTGTAACACAAACCATGTGTACATCCACAAACCTTGACCTGTAACACACACCCAGTGTACATCCACAAACCTTGACCTGTAACACAAACCCAGTGTACATCCACAAACCTTGACCTGTAACACAAACCATGTGTACATCTACAAACCTTGACCTGTAACACAAACCCAGTGTACATCCACAAACCTTGACCTGTAACACAAACCATGTGTACATCCACAAAGCCATAACAAACCAACATCCACAAATGCATATATATATTTCCACAATCACTAACAGCAAAATATGTTTTTGTTTATAGAAATGTTACCTCTTACTGTTTATTTCAGTATATTTTATTTTAATAGTATTCTCACTATGTAATATTTTGCACTAACAAAGCATTCATCTCTCAACAGGGTATGCCCGGAGACCAGGGACTCCCAGGACCCGCTGGTGTCAAGGTATATCCACTCATGAATCCCTCTCACAGAACATTAAGTATGATCTTCTAACAGCTGTTAGAAGATCAAACACAACCAAACACATGTTTCTGTTCACCCATTTACCTGTACTCTTAAGTAGGACGAAGGCCCTATATAGGCCTTAACTAGACCCTGTTTTTACAATTCACATCCACACACTTGTAATGTGTACATACTGTGGTGTGCCCATGACAGAGCCCTGGAGCTGACTGTTGCCCTCTCTCTCTATGTCTGTACCTAGGGAGAGCGTGGAAACTCTGGTCCTGCTGGTTCTGCCGGATCTCAGGGAGCCATCGGTGCTCGTGGACCTGCTGGAACTCCTGGCCCCGATGGTGGCAAGGTGAGCACAGCTCTATGAAGGGCTTAGTAAACAAGGCCCAGAGTTTGTCCTGTTCATCTGGTCAGGTCATGTGGTCTGGAAATCCTCCTGGCCCTACAGTCGGTATAAACAAAATATATGAACGATAGATCTGATAGTACTGGTGTATTCTGTATGAGAAATAGACCACTGTTCTTGTAAGCACTGTAGGCAGATGAAGCTCCTAACCACTCACGGGCTTGCTCCATGAGTTGGATAGCTTATAGGTGGAACCATTCTTCACCAATGTCTCTGTTTCAGGGAGAGCCTGGTTCTGTCGGCATTGTTGGTGCCGCCGGACACCAAGGACCCGGTGGTATGCCCGGTGAGCGCGGTGCTGGTGGTACTCCCGGACCCAAGGGTGAGAAGGTAAGTCCCCCCCAGAATATGCCGCCTGCAAACATATAAAAAAGTTACCTTTCACAAGAAAAACAGAAATCATGTGAAAAGTTGCATAAAAGCTATAATTGATGTCAATTATAATTTCTGATATGCTGATGTGAAATGCAGTGCTTGATAAAGTTGTCCTACAGTACAAACACTGGGAGAATTTGAAATACTGATTTTATCTGATAGACCTAGACTAAAAACAACTGTATATAATGGCTATTTTAAAGGAGTGACTGTAACATGTCTTTTCCCCCTTTCCAATCTAGGGTGAGGGCGGACACAGAGGACTTGAGGGTAACATGGGAAGAGACGGCGCCCGTGTAAGTTCCTCTCTCATTTAATGTGGTCACTTTCACAATGAAAACAACATCCAATTCATTGTTATTCTGTCTCTATTGGGTTTTAGTCTGACTTTACCTTGTATCTCTTTCTAGGGTGCCGCCGGACCAAGTGGACCCCCTGGACCTTCCGGTGCTAATGGTGAAAAGGTAAACAGCCTGAATATCGGCTCCTTTAACTTCAACACATGAAAGGATATCTAAGGATGAAGGAAATACGTTGGTTCGGATGATGAAAAATATTGTGGGGCTCACTTAGGGAAGATTTGTCAACGATTGTGCATTTCCAAGACATCCAAGATGGAGTAGGCCTAATGTTCACTGATCTTCAGAGGTGCAATGATGTCCATGGCCATTTCAAGACTCTTTGGCTTGACCTTCAGAGGAGCAGTGATGTCAATGGCCATTTCACTCTTTGGCTCTCCACAAGTGATCAAGATATGGACTGGACCATATTGTCGAGTGTGGTCATTCTGAATATTTGGACAACAACAAATGCCTGTCTACTCCAAACCAAAGAGAAGGACTATGAGCACACCACTTGCCACAGCTTGTGAAGCTAGAATCTCAACCTCGCCATCTGCTGGGCAGTTTGCAGTTGCACACTGCTGAGGTTACAGCAGCTGATGTCATCTCCAAAGGATGGAAACCAGGGTCATGTTCAGGAGGGTACACCATACCGCTCACCCATATTTTTTTTTACATTTTGCATCGGAAAACAGAAAGTACCATTTCTAATTGGACAATCACCACCCTGTTTCAAAACGTTTTTGCTGGACACTGCCTGGACACCTGCTCCATTATACATCATCATACTTCAAACTCATCTACCAGCATATGGCAGTTGATGATGGTAGTCATAGTAACAACTATTTTGCATTTTTTTGGAAACAAATAGTCAATACACTTAAATACTGGATATTCTGTGGAATTTGAAGGTCTAGGGTTGACTGATAAAAGTTATACACACTGGAATGATTCAGCCCACACATTCTCATCTTTGCTCTCTTTCAGGGTGAGTCTGGCTCCTTCGGCCCTGCCGGACCTGCTGGTCTTCGTGGACCCAGTGTAAGTACCTACAAACACTTATATAACACATTATCACACATCTATAACACATTATAACACGTCTGCTCATCACCCCTCATCAAAGGAATTAAGGACTAACATGATCTAATATTCAGAATGTCTACCCAATATAGACGCTATATCAGTCAACACTATCATGTTGTTAGGTTCTAAACAAACAGAGTAAAAACTCAAACAGACGACTAGAAAAATCTCATACCAAGTTCATTCAACCCACTGGGTGCTTCAGCAATAAACACAGCATACAAGTCGCACAAGCATATTTATGCCTTCTGACTAGGCGGAGTCACCTCCTGGTATGTCTAAGATAAACAATCTGTCTCTGTTGCTAGGCAGGAACTCAGCCTGTTCCTCTTACTGCTGTTGTCATAGCCGTGTGTGTGTGTGTGTGTGTGTGTGTGTGTGTGTGTGTGTGTGTGTGTGTGTGTGTGTGTGTGTGTGTGTGTGTGTGTGTGTGTGTGTGTGTGATAGGACTGTAGTTAGGTGGGCTTCGGGCCCCTTTGCCCCCCTCCCAGAGGTTTCTTCTCTCCAACTGTTGACCTTATCTTGAGTTGAGTTCCACATCTCTCCTTGTCCTAGTTCTACAGAAACTGGCCTGCCTTTATCAGGAACTGAGACTAGACTGTTGCTCTTTACCTCCTTCTGTAGAAATATTCATTTTTAGCAATAAAATGTTTAAACAGACGGAAACGTTCTGTACTGCCCCTTGTCTCACACAGTAACTTTCTGTACTGCCCCTTGTCTGACACAGTAACTTTCTGTACTGCCCCTTGTCTCACACAGTAACTTTCTGTACTGCCCCTTGTCTGACACAGTAACTTTCTGTACTGCCCCTTGTCTCACACAGTAACTTTCTGTACTGCCCCTTGTCTGACACAGTAACTTTCTGTACTGCCGCTTGTCTCACACAGTAACTTTCTGTACTGCCCCTTGTCTCACACAGTAACTTTCTCTACTGCCCCTTGTCTGACACTGTAACTTTCTGTACTGCCCCTTGTCTGACACAGTAACTTTCTGTACTGCCCCTTGTCTGACACAGTAACTTTCTGTACTGCCCCTTGTCTGACACAGTAACTTTCTGTACTGCCCCTTGTCTCACACAGTAACTTTCTGTACACAGAGTTCCTATTCACCCTTCATTGACCCCAACATATACATTTCTTATAGATGTAAAGTAATCAATACATTCTAGTATGGCGACAGGAATAAGTATATTTCAAGATAGTATCCAACAATGTCATGTTTTATCAGTGTCTAGTTGATGCTTGATTATCTGTCTGGATGGTTGGATGGATGGATGGATGGTTGGATAGATGATCGGATGGTTGGATGGATGTGTATATCTCTACTGTACATGGATGGGCTCCTCTGACCGTTTGTCTCTGTGTTCCTGTTCTGATTTAGGGAGAGCGTGGAGAGGGTGGACCTGCTGGGCCTCCCGGCTTCGCCGGACCCCCTGTAAGTACTCATTCGGTTGATACCCTGAAACCACACACAAACACGTCACATACATGTATGCATCAAAATATAGTGATGTTCTTTAACATGGAGACATACACACAAACTCATTCCTTCACTGACCGATGCATGGAAACACACACGCAAACACACACTAATTCACTGTCTGACAGACTAATACACACACATACACAAACTTGTGTGCACACACCTTTACACACATATACACACACTACCTTGTGTTTCTGCAGCCTTTGTTCTGTGGGCTCTGTTCTGACCCATGTCTGTGCATCCCATGCAGGGTTCTGATGGTCAGTCTGGCCCTAGAGGAGAGAAGGGACCCGCTGGTGGAAAGGGAGATGTCGGCCCCGCCGGCCCTGCTGGACCTTCTGGCCAATCTGGACCTTCTGTAAGTCACTTACTTAGTTGGTCCTCTTAATTCCAGTGTGCGACACACGGCCCATTCTTACCACCTACTTCAATGGGAATCAACTGAATCATTCACACAGACAATTATATGCAGTACATGGTCCTGTTTGGCTTAGGTGGTAGAGAATGGTGCTTGCACTGCCAGGGTTGTGGGTTTGATCCCGGGGCCACCAATATGTAAAATGTATGCAGGCATGACTAAGTCGCTTTGGATAAAAGCCTCTGCTAAGTGGCAAATGTTATTATTACAAGATGTACATCCTCACTGGGAATGATATCCTCTACTTGTGAAGATGATGTAAACTGACTTCCTGTGCTTGTCTAGGGTGCTAGCGGACCCGCTGGTCCTCCTGGTGGTCGTGGTGATGCTGGACCTTCTGTAAGTACTGTCACTGACATCACACACACACAACGACACTCCATATCTCTGTGACCTTGGCTGCTTTCTAACCTTTGACCTTTGTGTGGTCTTTCTCTTCAGGGTCTGACCGGTTTCCCTGGTGCTGCCGGTAGAGTTGGAGGCCCCGGTCCCGCTGTAAGTGCGGCAGTAGTGTTAACACACACACACAAACACACAGAGGTGCCATTTTGTACAGATGTAGGATCTTCATTTGATCACCCTGTTGCAGGATAACTTTTACACATTTAAAACGTGTGGTGTGTTTGAGGTTTAAAAAGGCTTCTTAAGTTTGTAATTTAGACTTTGACATTCCCTTACAAAGAAATTATCAACCTCTACAAAAATGTGCATTCATAATAATCCACATTTCCTGTTGCTGCAGGTTTATTTTCTTGCTATAGCAAATTGGCTCGAATTAATAGCCTACATCTGTACTTAGAAGCAATATCATGCTGTCTAGACATCATGTAGTTATTCAAACCCCTTGTGTTCATATTTCACTCATGTCAGTCTCTTATCAGTGATAACATCCTGGCTGATTCTGAACAAACATACACAGATATTCCTCCCACTTTATATTCTCATCGACCACCTGTCCTCTTCCCTACATACAGGGTATTGCTGGGCCCCCTGGCTCCGCTGGTCCCGCTGGCAAGGATGGCCCTCGTGGTCTCCGTGGTGATCCTGGCCCCGGTGGACCTCAGGGAGAGCAGGGAGTTGTTGGACCCGCTGGTATCACTGGAGACAAGGGACCCAGTGGAGAGAGCGGTCCTCCCGTAAGTCATCATAACTCCCATTGAGGCCTCTCAGTAAGCTTCTCCTCAATAAAGGATTTATGCAGTGGCTTTCACTAGCCTGGTTCCAGATCTGTTTGTGCTGTTTTGCCATAGGACCATAGGAGTTGGCAAAACAGCACAGAACCATTCTGGGACCAGGCTAGCTTTTCATTAGGTCTCAAAGCGTTTTACATTGTTTGGGCTGCATAACAAAACACCCCCATTCACCACTAAAGGCGATGACGGGGGAAAGTGATTGTGTTTCTTTCTCTGTTCTCTGCTTTTCTCCACTCTCACCTCCTGATCTCCTGTCCCTGTTCAGGGTGCTCCTGGTACCGCTGGACCCCAAGGTGTGCTCGGACCCTCTGGCTTCGTTGGTCTGCCTGGTTCCCGTGGTGACAAGGGTCTTCCTGGCGGTCCTGGTGCTGTGGTGAGAACATCACACCTTCTGTTTCAAAACATTATTCAAACTGCCCTAGCAGACACATCCGGCCACAGAACAAACAAGAGGGCTCTGTAAAAATAGCAATTTGTCATATTTTATGGGAATGATTTTGATCAAATGGGGCAAATCACAGTTCTATTCCAGACAGGTGGAGCCCAGACAACCAGATTTGTTTGCGCTGCGATCCATTGAGTTATGGATACAGTACATAGTTACTTACTATGGTATGTGTTTGTACTGTGTTGACCCTGTGATACTCTGTGCCATTCAGGGTGAGCCTGGTAGACTTGGACCCGCTGGTGCCTCTGGACCCCGTGGTCCCTCTGGTAACATTGGCATGCCCGGTATGACTGGTACTCAGGGAGAAGCTGGACGTGAGGTAAGGATTGATTGTTTGATGTGTTAAACAAGTACTCAGAGCCTGTATTCTAGACACATGGCCCAAATCCTACATTTTAGTTCACCCACAGTTCCCATGGCAACAAAATTAACATGCTATTGTGTCACCCCACAGGGTAACTCTGGCAACGATGGACCTCCCGGTCGTCCCGGAGCTGCTGGCTTCAAGGTACACTCTCTGTCAGTTATGCTGTAGGGTGAAGTTGCCCCTAGACGCTAATCTGGGGTCAGTTTAGCATTTTCCCCTCTAATGGTTAAGGTTATGATTGGTAGAGGGGAAGCTGATCCTAGATTGCTACCTTGGGAAAACTTCACCCCGGAGTGGAATTTATACCTCACAGTACTTAAGGCACCGTTCACATGAGCTGAATTCAGGACTAAATCCATTTTGTAGTGGAGTGTAAATGTTCCCTTGGGCTTCCATTTTACTAACTTCATCTCAGGAACATGTTAAGTTCATATGAATATCAGTTAAAACTATAATATCTTGAACTTTCAACTTTGAATCTTTAACTTTGCCCCCTTGCAGGGTGACCGTGGTGAGCCTGGTTCTCCTGGAGCCCTTGGAAGCTCTGGTCAACCTGGACCCAACGGACCCGCTGGCTCCGCTGGCAGACCTGGAAACCGTGGAGAGTCTGTAAGTGCCCCCCCCTACCCGATTTGGACCCCCTGAACAGAGTTGACGAAGGGCACGTTTTACCTGGTTTCTAGGAAGACGGTGGAGTCCATGTTAGCAATGTCATGGTGTTACAGTATTTCCGCAAGCTTTCCCATGAGAGGCTCCTTCTTCACATACCCATATAACCCCTGCAACTATTCCCCAGGTCATTACTGGAAATGAGAATGTGTTCTCAGTCAACTTACCTGGTAAAATTAGGGTTAAATAAATACTACAATAATTATAGAAAAAAATCATTCACATGAAACAGAAACATCACTTCTACTCTACACAGAAGAATGGTTCCTGTGTTTCTATCTCTAGCATGCTGATGTGGATATATCTTCTCCCTCTCTGCCTCTATAGGGCCCCACTGGAAATGGTGGTCCCGTCGGTGCTGCTGGTGCCCGTGGTGCCCCCGTGAGTACCCTGTCTAACCTCATCTTGACTCGGACTGCTGAATTAGAACTCCGCTAATCATTTCAACTATCTTAGTGCATCACCGTAGCCTAGTTGTGCCTATACTGTAGACTATACTGTAGCCATAGCCTAGTTGTGCCTATACTGTAGCCATAGCCTAGTTGTGTCTATACTGTAGACTATACTGTAGCCATAGCCTAGTTGTGCCTATACTGTAGACTATACTGTAGCCATAGCCTAGTTGTGCCTATACTGTAGACTATACTGTAGCCATAGCCTAGTTGTGCCTATACTAAATGTAAAATAACACACCTGTGTTATGGTTCTGTGTCTCTTTGGGTTGTAGGGCCCCGCTGGTCCCCGTGGAGAGAAGGGTGGCGCTGGAGAGAAGGGAGACAGAGGCATGAAGGGTCTGCGTGGACATGGTGGTCTCCAGGGAATGCCCGGACCTAATGTAAGTCATGATGACTGCTGTGACCATCCATTCTCCATCCATCAAGATCAATTCAATATGATCTAATCTCATATCCTTAAATATCCCACCCCATATGCCCAAGTTTGTATTGGCTTCACCATTTCATTTATAGACGCCTTGTAGCCACTTCACGTAAATATCTGAATAATTTGCAGTACGACAATGTTCTTATGCTGTAGCTACTCCTGAGCTAACCGTATCTCTCCGCTACAGGGACCAACTTCAGCTACCCCTTAGCTCTCCTGTCTAATCATATCTCTCCCCTACAGGGACCATCTGGTGAGACTGGCTCTGCTGGTATCACTGGACCTGCTGGACCCAGAGTAAGTAACTATTACTATCCACATCAAACACTTCCTCCATTGTATCTTCTTCCAACTAGACAGATAAATGTATTTGACACCTCTCCTTGTCTCTAGGGCCCCGCCGGACCCCATGGTCCCCCTGGTAAGGATGGTAGAGCTGGAGGTCATGGTGCTATCGGACCTGTTGGACACCGTGGTTCCCCTGGACATCTTGGACCTGCTGTGAGTATATCTAGTACTCACATAACTGCCTCAGTCAGCCAGTCAGCTAAATGCCACAGAATTGGTGACAAAGGGGACTGATTGTTTAAGGTGTGAAGGCAGACACTAGCTGTTAACCTAGCAACTCCCTTCTCTCGCCCACAGGGTCCCCCCGGCTCTCCTGGTCTTCCCGGACCCGCAGGTCCCGCTGGTGGTGGATACGACCAGTCTGGTGGATACGATGAGTACAGAGCCGACCAGCCCTCTCTCAGGGCCAAGGACTACGAGGTGGACGCCACCATCAAGTCCCTGAACTCCCAGATCGAGAACCTGCTCACCCCCGAGGGCTCCAAGAAGAACCCCGCCCGTACCTGCAGAGACATCCGCCTCAGCCACCCCGAATGGAGCAGCGGTGAGTTGGTGGCACAAACATCGGTCTTTCTCTTCATTGATAGTTTCACTCACCGAGTTGCCACAGAACCCTCACACTCTCTTTGTAAACTCTTAACCACTAAAATCTCTAGTTCATTCTAGTCTCAACACAGACTAACTTTCCATATCTTTATCTATCACCCTACATGTCACTATCAATACTCTCCTTGAGCGATCAAACCCATACAATAGACAGTATCATGTTGAATAGTAATAATAACCTGAAACTCAAAACACAAACAACACCTAAACACAGAAGTATTACTACTAGAAATAATAACATTATCAATGATAATCAATGTCATTCTTTCTTGTACTCTCCTGCAGGTTTCTACTGGATCGACCCCAACCAGGGCTGCATCGCTGACGCCATCAAGGCCTACTGCGACTTCTCCACCGGACACACCTGCATCCACCCTCACCCCGAGAGCATCGCCCGCAAGAACTGGTACAGGAGCTCTGAGAACAAGAAGCACGTCTGGTTCGGCGAGACCATTAACGGTGGTACTGAGGTGAGCGGACTGAACCTGCACTGATTCTAATGACAAAAGCAGACAGTTTGACCATCTGAGAGGAAGATACATTGATTTGATTGGTACACCAGTTTGATTCTAGGCATATTTTAGTAGTATTGTATAGACCCATGTTATTGGCTTAATTCATCTCCAGCACCATAAACCTGATTGCATTGGTTCCATTTGAAAGAGATCATCAGATCTCTGCTTCTTCACCTAGGTTTTTCTCTAAATGCTTGATACTGCACCTTGACAGTGATCCTGTCTTAACTCCTCCTATGTTGTTTCTCAGTTTGCTTACAACGACGAGACCCTGAGCCCTCAGAGCATGGCCACACAACTGGCCTTCATGCGTCTCCTGGCCAACCAGGCTACCCAGAACATCACATACCACTGCAAGAACAGCGTGGCGTACATGGACGGAGAGAACGGCAACCTGAAGAAGGCTGTGCTCCTGCAGGGTTCCAACGACGTGGAGCTGAGGGCCGAGGGCAACAGCCGCTTCACTTTCAACGTTCTGGAGGATGGCTGCACTGTAAGTCCCCTTTCTTTTACACTGCAATGACTGGAACAATAGCTTTGTTCATTCTCTCTCTGTGTTCACTCAAGTAGATACAGTGCATGGTAGAAGGGTGAACTCAGGCTCAGGGTAGTTTTCTGTAACTTCCTGGTTAGTGAAAGAGTTAGGAACCTGACTCTTTATTTAAAGTATCATAGGTTTCTACTGTAGGGTGTTATTGTACGTTTTCAAGATATGATATACTGAGTGCACTATTCTGATACATGGTTTCTCTTTTTGTCCTACCTCTGCAGAGACACACTGGCCAATGGAGCAAGACAGTCATTGAATACAGAACAAATAAACCATCTCGCCTGCCCATCCTCGACATTGCACCTTTGGACATTGGTGAAGCTGATCAAGAGTTTGGTTTGGACATTGGCCCAGTCTGTTTCAAATAAATAGACTCATGATAAATTAAAAAAAAGGGAGAAAGAAAGAAAAAAAGAATCTCTGCCCTTCTTTGTGTGTTTTTTTTTTTTATACTGAATGCTCATTTCCTCTGCGCATCCACTTGCTTAAGCTGGGCTCTATCGGAGAGAACCAATGGACTGAACGGAGCGTTGTGCAATGCAAATTAATACAGCAGCCCAAAGAGACGCGGGAAAACACCATGTTGTGGGACATGTCAACATTTTGTAAAAAATCTAAAAAGTGTAATAAAAACGCTGAAAGTATGCATCACTTTGTGGTCTCTGTATATCTTCCAAAGAGGAGGTTTAAAACCACAATTTTTTTTTTTTATAAAAAAAAAAAGGTTGAAGCTACCTCATGCCTGTGTTTTAGAAAATTCTATTGAGAAGCTGTCTGATCCACAACGTAGATGTTACGAACTCTACGGCTTCAAGCTCTGTCCTGTATCAAAGGTGCTGAATTACTTGAAGCAGAGATCTATGGTGCTAAACATGCAGCTGTGGAAAAGCAGGAAACCACTCATTCTCACTGTGTTACTTTGTATTGACTTTGATGAGTCTTGCACAGGTCCCCCTGATAAACCCCATTTTAAGCAGGTGGAATTTTCCTAAATCTGGTCTGATGTTTGTCTGGTTTTGACTTTGTTTCTGGTTTTTTAAATATTTTTTTTTTGTCTTGGAAGTTTTGTTTTCTTTTTTGTTCAGACATTTTACTCCTTCAATTCCCCCTATCAATGCAGTGTTCATGCTGACAGCACATTATTTGATCCATTTTTAATGGATTTTAGGCGGCCTCTCTCTCTCAAAACCACAAAGTTTATTGTACCTATTTTGTATATGTGAGATGTTTAAATAAAGTGTGAAAGTTCTGAAATAAAGCATGTCCAATGTTCCAAAACGACACCATTCAATGACTAAAGTGCTTTCATGTTTTACGATGATGATATTATTAAATGAGGTTGGAGTTGAAAGATTGTTTTGTGTTTTTGGTGATATATAGAACTTAACTCTTCCTTCCACATCATCTTCACGACCAAGAGGAGAATACAGAGACCCTGCCAGTATGCAAGTAGCTTCTTTAATCCTCATTATGTATTTTCTATCTGTAAACCAAACACCTTTTTTCAATAGATTAACAATCAAATAGCCCAACAAGTACATGAAAAAAGATGTCTGTTAACAAATGTAGCGTTCACCACAGCTAACACAGGCCTACAGTAGGCTACAACATTCACCATAGCTAAAACAGGCCTACATTAGGCTACAACATCCACCACAGCTAATACAGGCCTACAGTAGGCTACAACATTCACCATAGCTAAAACAGGCCTACATTAGGCTACAACATTCACCATAGCTAAAACAGGCCTACATTAGGCTACAACATTCACCATAGTTAAAACAGGCCTACATAAGTCTACAACAACCACCACAGCTAACACAGGCCTACATTAGGCTACAACATCCACCACAGCTAACACAGGTCTACATTAGGCTACAACATCCACCACAGCTAACACAGGCCTACAGTAGGCTACAACATTCACCATAGCTAACACAGGCCTACATTAGGCTACAACATCCACCACAGCTAACACAGGCCTACATTAGGCTACAACATCCACCACAGCTAACACAGGCCTACAGTAGGCTACAACATTCACCATAGCTAAAACAGGCCTACATTAGGCTACAACATTCACCATAGCTAAAACAGGCCTACATTAGGCTACAACATTCACCATAGCTAAAACAGGCCTACAGTAGGCTACAACATTCACCATAGCTAAAACAGGCCTACAGTAGGCTACAACATTCACCATAGCTAAAACAGGCCTACATTAGGCTACAACATCCACCACAGCTAACACAGGTCTACATTAGGCTATAACATCCACCACAGCTAACACAGGTCTACATTAGGCTACACCATCCACCACAGCTAACACAGGCCTACATTAGGCTACAACATCCACCACAGCTAACACAGGCCTACATTAGGCTACAACATCCACCACAGCTAACACAGGCCTACAGTAGGCTACAACATTCACCATAGCTAAAACAGGCCTACATTAGGCTACAACATCCACCACAGCTAACACAGGCATACAGTACTGTAGACTACAACATCCACCACTCTTAATACATGGCTACAGTAGGCTACAACATCCACCATAGCTAACACAGGCCTACAGTACTGTAGACTACAACATCCACCACTCTTAATACAGGCCTACAGTAGGCTACAACATCCACCACAGCTAACACAGGCATACTGTCTGTAGACTACAACATCCACCACTCTTAATACAGGCCTACAGTAGGCTACAACATCCACCACAACTAGCATAGGCCTACAGTAGGCTAAAACATCCACCATAGCTAACACAGGCCTACAGTACAATAGAATACAACATCCACCATAGCTAACACAGGCCTACAGTAGGCCACAACATCCACAACAAACACAGGCCTACATTAGGCCACAACATCCACCAGAGCTAACACAGGTCTACAGCTAACGCAGGCCAAAAACATCCACCACAGCTAACAGTAATATGGTTACAATGGATAATGATGATTATGTCATGGTTCCACCTGTCACCAGAGGGCGGCAGAGACCGTCCTAGAGACATTAACGACACTCGGGTGAATGCTGTTTTCTCATGATTTCCCTAAAAGAGGTGTGTTTTCTGTAGTCCTTTACAGAAGCTTGGTTGTTTCTTGAGTGAATTTTTGAGATGTGGGGTTTGTTGTTTTTCAAGTGTACTGTGATTCTGTGGCTACCGTTTCTCATTAAAGTATTACATTTATCCTTAACCACTGATTTCCTCGTCTGGTCTCTTCTCTGTACCTGGGTCCAACCTCACCACATCACAGACACATTAAAATGTCTGTGCTTTGCTCACAACACTAGAGTAGGGAATTGATAATACTTGGTCATGTTAATCCTTGTAAGAACAATTTTCTATAAATTTGTCAAAAATGTGTGCTTATGCTGCACTGTCTGGCGTGAGCAGGGCAGTGAGTTAAATGAGTGTCTTTTGGAGTCTGTTCCGAGTCTGTTATTGTTATTAATGTGACTATCTTGCATACACTCAGAAAAAAAGTGTTCTTTGGCTGTCCCCATAGCAGAGCACTTTTGGTTCCAGGTAGAATACTTTTTGGGTTCAGGTAGAACCATTTTGGGTTCTATGTTGAACCCTCTGTGGAAAGGGTTCTACATGGAACCCAAAGGGGCTATACCTGTGTCGTGTCTTTGGCTATGCCGGATTAAGTGATATGACATGCTATTCTATAAAATCATTAATATTAATTAATATTAATTAATATTAATTAATCATTAATATTACCTGATTAAGCTAATCATGTAAATGTAATTAACTGGAAAGTTGGGGCACCACGAAATAATGTTTATAGAGCTGTTATCTTCCGAATAAACTCTTAAAGACCTGGTAATCTTTTACATCAATAGCAGTCAATATTTAATCGTCGCCTTATTCAGTCTCATCTGAAAGTTGTAAATTCTTGGTTATCTTCACGAACCCTGGCTAACAAGTTGAATCAGCAATGCAAAATTTGGTTTAATTATTTATTTACTAAATACCTAAATAATCACACAGAATTACATCTACACAGAATAATTTTGCACGCCCAATTGTTCAGTTTTTGAAATGTTAAAAAAGTTTGAAATATCCAATAAATGTCGTTCCACTTCATGATTGTGTCCCACTTGTTGTTGATTCTTCACAAAATAATACAGTTTTATATCTTTATGTTTGAAGCCTGAAATGTGGCAAAAGGTCGCAAAGTTCAAGGGGGCCGAATACTTTCGCAAGGGACAGTACCTTCGCCCAAGATGGCCCTTTAAATACTGGAAGAGCAAATGGGCATGTGCTCAAATAGGTAGAGCCCTATCTGTGCACCACAGGAGGTTGGTGGCACCCGGGCTCGTGGTAATAGATGAAGCGACTGCTTATCTGCCACTGCTCTTCTCTTTCTATCACCAGGAAATTCCTATTACATTACACTACAACACCCACAACACCTGTGAACCTAGAACAACTTGTCAAAAGAGCCATGAAACAATACAGAGGACCCAGCAACACACAGAGGCAGAGCAGCTGAAAGGTCAAACTACATGTATATTTCAGGGTGATTAGTGTGCATTCGTTGGTTATGAACATGAATCAGCTGGGGGAAAAAAGAGCTGTGAAGCACATACTCAGTCATACATACAGCACCTTTAGTAGGCCTACAATAGAGGATGGAAGTGATTGTATATCATATTTTAACAAAACTGCAAGTGCTATGCTGTTGTGCAAATATGTGTGTACAAATGTAAAGCAAATCACCTAACCCTAATGTGGAGGAGTTAAAGGAGAAATCCACTCAAAAAAATCTATTTAGGAATTGTTTTCATTAGTCCACTGTTGATACAGTCCCAAAATGTTTTATATGTCAGCAGTCAAGTTTTCAGGATATAGTATTTTCAAGAAGCAAAGTGTCACTTGCCACATCAACATGATGGTGTGTTCTTTTTATAAAAAATAAACACAATATCACTTACAGTTTTGTTAATATATTATATACAATCATTTATTTGGGAAAGGAGTAAAAAAACGGCCAATTCTTCACACATAGGTCACTAAACCTAATTAATTGAATGAAACGCAGCAGAGTGCTCAATTGGCCTGCAGGCCGTCTGATCCAGACAATATTACTAGACCAAGTTGCACCACAAGTTTGACGGGAGTATTGATTAGGCCTACCGTCTCAGTGTATAACACAGGAGAAGCATTCAAGTTAAGTCACCCTCAAATGACTGTCCCTTTTTAGCAGCACTTGTCCTTCGGAAGGTAGACAGTTCGGTAGACAGTTCTTATTAAATCGGTATCGCTTACATCACCGAGCAGTGCACGAGAAAGAGTTGAATCATGATGACGTCATTGATCTTCAGGTCGTAGCTCTAGAAAGAGGCCCGTGTTTCTGACTTACAATTCCGAGTTGGATGACCGTTCAAAACGTATTTCCCTGCTGGAGCTCGTTTTTCCAGAATTCCCAGTTGTCTTGAACTCACTGAAGTCAAGTTTTTTGCAGTTCCGAGTTAACAGTAGTCTTGAGCGAGGCACAAATAATGCTTCATTGACAGCATGGCCCATGTTGAATGTTTCTCATTTTAAACTTGGAAAAGAGACACTTAATCCCAGATTTGGGACCACACAGCCACTCCACTGAATAGCAGTTTGGAGATTGCTTTGCAATGCTTGCAGTTAGCCACTCTCACTGGTTCCTTCCAAACCACTCATTGTTGACTTTGCAATTTCCAACTTGTGTAATGTTTATGTCCAATGGCCGATGAGCACCGATACATTTGACCTATTACCTAAGGTAACTGAGCTAAATGACTACCGCCCCGTAGCACTCACTTCCGTCATCATGAAGTGCTTTGAGAGACTAGTCAAGGACCATATCACCTCCACCCTACCTGAAATCCTAGACCCACTCCAATTTGCTTACCGCCCCAATATCAAATCAAATTTCAAATCAAATTTATTTATATAGCCCTTCGTACATCAGCTGATATCTCAAAGTGCTGTACAGAAACGCAGCCTAAAACCCCAAACAGCAAGCAATGCAGGTGTAGAAGCACGGTGGCTAGGAAAAACTCCCTAGAAAGGCCAATACCTAGGAAGAAACCTAGAGAGGAAACAGGCTATGTGGGGTGGCCAGTCCTCTTCTGGCTGTGCCGGGTGGAGATTATAACAGAACATGGCCAAGATGTTCAAATGTTCATAAATGACCAGCATGGTCGAATAATAATAAGGCAGAACAGTTGAAACTGGAGCAGCAGCACAGTCAGGTGGAAGTTGAAACTGGAGCAGCAGCATGGCCAGGTGGACTGGGGACAGCAAGGAGTCATCATGTCAGGTAGTCCTGGGGCATGGTCCTAGGGCTCAGGTCAGTTGAAACTGGAACAGCAGCATGGCCAGGTGGACTGGGGACAGCAAGGAGTCATCATGTCAGGTAGTCCTGGGGCATGGTCCTAGGGCTCAGGTCCTCCGAGAGAGAGAAAGAAAGAGAGAAGGAGAGAATTAGAGAACGCACACTTAGATTCACACAGGACACCGAATAGGACAGGAGAAGTACTCCAGATATAACAAACTGACCCCAGCCCCCCGACACATAAACTACTGCAGCATAAATACTGGAGGCTGAGACAGGAGGGGTCAGGAGACACTGTGGCCCCATCCGAGGACACCCCCGGACAGGGCCAAACAGGAAGGATATAACCCCACCCACTTTGCCAAAGCACAGCCCCCACACCACTAGAGGGATATCTTCAACCACCAACTTACCATCCTGAGACAAGGCTGAGTATAGCCCACAAAGATCTCCGCCACGGCACAACCCAAGAGGGGGGCGCCAACCCAGACAGGATGACCACAACAGTGAATCAACCCAATCAGGTGACGCACCCCCTCCAGGGACGGCATGAGAGAGCCCCAGCAAGCCAGTGACTCAGCCCCTGTAATAGGGTTAGAGGCAGAGAATCCCAGTGGAAAGAGGGGAACCGGCCAGGCAGAGACAGCAAGGGCGGTTCGTTGCTCCAGAGCCTTTCCGTTCACCTTTCCACTCCTGGGCCAGACTACACTCAATCATATGACCCACTGAAGAGATGAGTCTTCAGTAAAGACTTAAAGGTTGAGACCGAGTTTGCGTCTCTGACATGGGTAGGCAGACCGTTCCATAAAAATGGAGCTCTATAGGAGAAAGCCCTGCCTCCAGCTGTTTGCTTAGAAATTCTAAGGACAATTAGGAGGCCTGCGTCCTCTGACCGTAGCGTACGTGTAGGTATGTACGGCAGGACCAAATCAGAGAGATAGGTAGGAGCAAGCCCATGTAATGCTTTGTAGGTTAGCAGTAAAACCTTGAAATCAGCCCTTGCTTTGACAGGAAGCCAGTGTAGAGAGGCTAGCACTGGAGTAATATGATAATTTTTTGGGGTTCTAGTCAGGATTCTAGCAGCCGTATTTAGCACTAACTGAAGTTTATTTAGTGCTTTATCCGGGTAGCCGGAAAATAGAGCATTGCAGTAGTCTAACCTAGACAAAAGCATGGATTAATTTTTCTGCATCATTTTTGGACAGAAAGTTTCTGATTTTTGCAATGTTACGTAGATGGAAAAAAGCTGTCCTCGAAATGGTCTTGATATGTTCTTCAAAAGAGAGATCAGGGTCCAGAGTAACACCGAGGTCCTTCACAGTTTTATTTGAGACGACTGTACAACCATTAAGATTAATTGTCAGATTCAACAGAAGATCTCTTTGTTTCTTGGGACCTAGAACAAGCATCTCTGTTTTGTCTGAGTTTAATAGTAGAAAGTTTGCAGCCATCCACTTCCTTATGTCTGAAACACATGCTTCTAGCGAGGGCAATTTTGGGGCTTCACCATGTTTCATTGAAATGTACAGCTGTGTGTCATCCGCATAGCAGTGAAAGTTTACATTATGTTTTCGAATAACATCCCCAAGAGGTAAAATATATAGTGAAAACAATAGTGGTCCTAAAACGGAACCTTGAGGAACACCGAAATTTACAGTTGATTTGTCAGAGGACAAACCATTCACAGAGACAAACTGATATCTTTCCGACAGATAAGATCTAAACCAGGCCAGAACATGTCCGTGTAGACCAATTTGGGTTTCCAATCTCTCCAAAAGAATGTGGTGGTCGATGATATCAAAAGCAGCACTAAGGTCTAGAAGCACGAGGACAGATGCAGAGCCTCGGTCCGATGCCATTAAAATGTCATTTACCACCTTCACAGGTGCCGTCTCAGTGCTATGATGGGGTCTAAAACCAGACTGAAGCATTTCGTATACATTGTTTGTCTTCAGGAAGGCAGTGAGTTGCTGCGCAACAGCCTTCTCTAAAATTTTTGAGAGGAATGGAAGATTCGATATAGGCCGATAGTTTTTTATATTTTCTGGGTCAAGGTTTGGCTTTTTCAAGAGAGGCTTTATTACTGCCACTTTTAGTGAGTTTGGTACACATCCAGTGGATAGAGAGCCGTTTATTATGTTCAACATAGGAGGGCCAAGCACAGGAAGCAGCTCTTTCAGTAGTTTAGTTGGAATAGGGTCCAGTATGCAGCTTGAAGGTTTAGAGGCCATGATTATTTTCATCATTGTGTCAAGAGATATAGTACTAAAACACTTGAGCGTCTCTCTTGATCCTAGGTCCTGGCAGAGTTGTGCAGACTCAGGACAACTGAGGTTTGGAGGAATACGCAGGTTTAAAGAGGAGTCCGTAATTTGCTTTCTAATAATCATAATCTTTTCCTCAAAGAAGTTCATGAATTTATCACTGCTAAAGTGAAAGTCATCCTCTCTTGGGGAATGCTGCTTTTTAGTTAGCTTTGCGACAGTATCAAAAAGGAATTTCGGATTGTTCTTATTTTCCTCAATTAAGTTAGAAAAATAGGATGATCGAGCAGCAGTAAGGGCTCTACGGTACTGCACGGTACCATCCTTCCAAGCTAGTCGGAAGACTTCCAGTTTGGTGTGGCGCCATTTCCGTTCCAATTTTCTGGAAGCTTGCTTCAGAGCTCGGGTATTTTCTGTGTACCAGGGAGCTAGTTTCTTATGAGAATTTTTTTTAGTTTTTAGCGGTGCAACTGCATCTAGGGTATTGCGCAAGGTTAAATTGAGATCCTCAGTTAGGTGGTTAACTGATTTTTGTCCTCTGGCGTCCTTGGGTAGGCAGAGGGAGTCTGGAAGGGCATCAAGGAATCTTTGTGTTGTCTGTGAATTTATAGCACGACTTTTGATGTTCCTTGGTTGGGGTCTAAGCAGATTATTTGTTGCAATTGCAAACGTAATAAAATGGTGGTCCGATAGTCCAGGATTATGAGGAAAAACATTAAGATCCACCACATTTATTCCATGGGACAAAACTAGGTCCAGCGTATGACTGTGACAGTGAGTGGGTCCAGAGACATGTTGGACAAAACCCACTGAGTCGATGATGGCTCCGAAAGCCTTTTGGAGTGGGTCTGTGGACTTTTCCATGTGAATATTAAAGTCACCAAAGATTAGAATATTATCTGCTATGACTACAAGGTCCGATAGGAATTCAGGGAACTCAGTGAGAAACGCTGTATATGGCCCAGGAGGCCTGTAAACAGTAGCTATAAAAAGTGATTGAGTAGGCTGCATAGATTTCATGACTAGAAGCTCAAAAGACGAAAATGTCATTTTTTTTTTTGTAAATTGAAATTTGCTATCGTAAATGTTAGCAACACCTCCGCCTTTGCGGGATGCACGGGGGATATGGTCACTAGTGTAGCCAGGAGGTGAGGCCTCATTTAAAACAGTAAATTCATCAGGCTTAAGCCATGTTTCAGTCAGGCCAATCACATCAAGATTATGATCAGTGATTAGTTCATTGACTATAATTGCCTTTGAAGTAAGGGATCTAACATTAAGTAGCCCTATTTTGAGATGTGAGGTATCATGATCTCTTTCAGTAATGACAGGAATGGAGGTGGTCTTTATCCTAGTGAGATTGCTAAGGCGAACACCGCCATGTTTAGTTTTGCCCAACCTAGGTCGAGGCACAGACACGGTCTCAATGGTGATAGCTGAGCTGACTACACTGACTGTGCTAGTGGCAGACTCCACTATGCCAATAGGTCCACAGACGACGCAATCGCAATCGCAATCACACTGCACACTGCCCTAACCCATCTGGACAAGAGGAATACATATGTAAGAATTCTGTTCATCGATTACAGCTCAGCATTTAACACCATAGTACCCTCCAAACTCGTAATTTAACTCGAGACCCTGGGTCTCGACCCCGCCCTGTGCAACTGGGTCCTGGACTTCCTGACGGGCCGCCCCCTCCACTTCGCTGATCCTCAACACGTGGGCCCCACAAGGGTGCATGCTCAGCCCCCTCCTGTACTCCCTGTTCACCCATGACTGCATGGCCAAGCACTACTACAACTCAAGTTTGCAGACGACACAACAGTAGTAGGCTTGATTACCAACGATGACACAACAGCCTACAGGGAGGTCAGGGCTCTGGGTGTGTGGTGCCTGGAAAACACCTCTCACTCAACGTCAACAAAATGAAGGAGATGATCGTGGACTTCAGGAAACAGCAGAGGGTGCACCCCCCTATCTACATCAACAGGACTGCAGTGGAGAAGGTGGAAAGCTTCAAGTTCCTTGCCATACACATCACTGACAAACTGAAATGGACCACCCACACAGACAGTGTGGTGAAGAAGGTGCAACAGAGCCTCTTCAACCTCAGGAGGCTAAAGAAATGTGTCTTGTCACCTGAAACCCTCACAAATGTTTATAGATGCACAATCGGGCTGTATCACGGCAAGACAGTGGTGCGGTCTGCCCAACACATTACCGGGGGCAAACTACCTGCCCTCCAGGACACCTACAGCACCCGATGTCACAGGGAGACCAAAAAGATTATCAAGGACATCAACCACCTGAGCCACTGCCTGTTCACCCGCTATCATCCAGAAGGCAAAGTCAGTACAGGTGCATCAAAGCTGGGACAGAGAGACTGAAAGACAGCTTCTATCTCAAGGCCATCAGACTGTTAAACAGCCATCACTAGCACATTAGAGGCTGCTGCCAATAGGCATAGACTAGGAATCACTAGCCACTTTAAGGAATGGAACACTAGTCACTTTAATAATGTTTACGTATCTGTCATTACATTACATCTATCAACCAAGATGGCATAGCAGTTCAGACGTCTTTTTGTCCTCGTCTTGTCGTGTCCTGTATATACATATATTTACAACTTTTTTCACATACATTTTATTTTTATTTTCCATCAACTCATCTTCAAAACACTCTCCTGCAACCCGCCTCACCAATTTATATTTATAAAAAAGTATTATTTACCTCAAATCTGTAATCCTCCAAGAAGCTAGCCAGAAACTCCAAGAAGCTAGCCAGAAACTAGCCAGGAGCTAGCCAGAAGCTAGCCCAGAAGCTAATCCAGAAGCTAATCAGAAGCTAGTTCAGAAGCTAGTTAGCTTCTTTACTGGCAAATCGTTAGTATTCAGCTAACCACGGTTTGTGGTCATAAGCTATCCTTTAGCTCAAAAATCTATCGCCAGTTTTGTACGGCGCAGCGCGGCTCGGAACATACCGGACCAATTTTTCTCTCCATGTCCCTGGATTTCAACTGCTCTCTGGACATTCATACCCGGATCTCACAGCTAGCTAGCTGCTATCCGTGTGACTATCGGCTTTCGTCGATTCCGGAGCAAACATCAATTATTCCGGAGCTAGCCAGCTCCGTCAATCACTCCTGAGTTCCATCAATCACTCCTGGGCTGCAGTCACCTATCCAGACCCGTTTTACTGCCTACACAACTGGACTGCCGACGTTATCTACCCGAAGGAGATCCGGCTGGCTCCTCCGTCACGACGTTATCTGAACGCCCATCTGCGGCCTGCTAACCGTTAGCTGTCTTACCGGCTGCTATCTGAATAGACAATCGGACAATTTATTTATTTTTATTATTATGTTTTCTTCTTGGGCCTCTATAACTATATCTATAGTTTTTATTTTTGTTGTTGTTGTGTGATTTGGATTAATCCCCTCTACCACACGGAACCACACTAATCTACTGACGGAACGCAAGAGGTGGCTAACAACAGACCTCCATCCTATGCTAGCTTGCTACTGATGGCCTGGCTAGCTGTCTAAATCGCCGTGACCCCCAACCAACCTCTCCACTCACTGGACCCTTTTGATCACTCGACTAAGAATGCCTCTCCTTAATGTCAATATGTCTTGTCCATTGCTGTTCTGGTTAGTGTTTATTGGCTTATTTCACTGTAGAGCCTCTAGTCCTGCTCACTAAACCTTATCCAACCTATTAGTTCCACCACCCACACATGCAATGGCATCTCCTGGTTTCAATGATGTTTCTAGAGACAATGTCTCTCTCTTCATCACTCAATACCTAGGTTTACCTCCACTGTATTCACATCCTACCAAAGCTTTGTCTGTACATTATACCTTGATGCTATTTTATCGCCCCCAGAAACCTCCTTTTACTCTCTGTTCCAGACATTCTAGACGACCAATTCTTATTGCTTTTAGCCGCACCCTTATCCTACTCCTCCTATGTTCCTCTGGCGATGTAGAGGTGAATCCAGGCCCTGCAGTGCCTAGCTCCACTCCTATTCCCCAGGCGCTCTCTTTTGACGACTTCTGTAACCGTAATAGCCTTGGTTTCATGCATGTTAACATTAGAAGCCTCCTCCCTACGTTTGTTCTATTCACTGCTTTAGCACACTCTGCCAACCTGGATGTTCTAGCTGTGTCTGAATCCTGGCTTAGGAAGACCACCAAAAATTCTGAAGTTTTAATTCCAAACTACAACATTTTCAGACAAGATAGAACTGCCAAAGGGGGCGGTGTTGCAATCTACTGCAAAGATAGCCTGCAGAGTTCTGTCCTACTATCCAGGTCTGTACCCAAACAATTTGAACTTCTACTTTTAAAAATCCACCTCTCTAAAAACAAGTCTCTCACCGTTGCCGCCTGCTATAGACCACCCTCTGCCCCCAGCTGTGCTCTGGACACCATATGTGAACTGATTGCCCCCCATCTATCTTCAGAGCTCGTGCTGCTAGGCGACCTAAACTGGAACATGCTTAACACCCCAGCCATCCTACAATCTAAACTTGATGCCCTCAATCTCACACAAATTATCAATGAACCTACCAGGTACCTCCCCAAAGCCTTAAACACGGGCACCCTCATAGATATCATCCTAACCAACTTCCCCTCTAAATACACCTCTGTTGTCTTCAACCAAGATCTCAGTGATCACTGCCTCATTGCCTGCATCCGTAATGGGTCAGCGGTCAAACGACCTCCACTCATCACTGTAAAACGCTCCCTGAAACACTTCAGCGAGCAGGCCTTTCTAATCGACCTGGCTGGGGTATCCTGGAAGGATATTGATCTCATCCCGTCAGTAGAGGATGCCTGAATATTTTTTTTAAATGCCTTCCTAACCATCTTAAATAAACATGCCCCATTCAAGAAATTTAGAACCAGGAACAGATATAGCCCTTGGTTCTCCCCAGACCTGACTGCCCTTAACCAACACAAAAACATCCTATGGCGTTCTGCATTAGCATCGAACAGCCCCCGTGATATGCAGCTGTTCAGGGAAGCCAGAAACCATTATACACAGGCAGTTAGAAAAGCCAAGGCTAGCTTTTTCAAGCAGAAATTTGCTTCCTGCAACACTAACTCAAAAAAGTTCTGGGACACTGTAAAGTCCATGGAGAATAAGAACACCTCCTCCCAGCTGCCCACTGCACTGAAGATAGGAAACACTGTCACCACTGATAAATCCACCATAATTGAGAATTTCAATAAGCATTTTTCTACGGCTGGCCATGCTTTCCACCTGGCTACTCCTACCCCGGTCAACAGCACTGCACCCCCAACAGCAACTCGCCCAAGCCTTCCCCATTTCTCCTTCTCCCAAATCCATTCAGCTGATGTTCTGAAAGAGCTGCAAAATCTGGACCCCTACAAATCAGCCGGGCTAGACAATCTGGACCCTTTCTTTCTAAAATTATCTGCCGAAATTGTTGCCACCCCTATTACTAGCCTGTTCAACCTCTCTTTCGTGTCGTCTGAGATTCCCAAAGATTGGAAAGCAGCTGCGGTCATCCCCCTCTTCAAAGGGGGGGGGACACTCTTGACCCAAACTGCTACCGACCTATATCTATCCTACCATGCCTTTCTAAGGTCTTCGAAAGCCAAGTCAACAAACAGATTACCGACCATTTCGAATCTCACCATACCTTCTCTGCTATGCAATCTGGTTTCAGAGCTGGTCATGGGTGCACCTCAGCCACGCTCAAGGTCCTAAACGATATCTTAAACGCCATCGATAAGAAACATTACTGTGCAGCCGTATTCATTGATCTGGCCAAGGCTTTCGACTCTGTCAATCACCACATCCTCATCGGCAGACTCGACAGCCTTGGTTTCTCAAATGATTGCCTCGCCTGGTTCACCAACTACTTCTCTGATAGAGTTCAGTGTGTCAAATCGGAGGGTCTGCTGTCCGGACCTCTGGCAGTCTCTATGGGGGTGCCACAGGGTTCAATTCTTGGACCGACTCTCTTCTCTGTATACATCAATGAGGTCGCTCTTGCTGCTGGTGAGTCTCTGATCCACCTCTACGCAGACGACACCATTCTGTATACTTCCGGCCCTTCTTTGGACACTGTGTTAACAACCCTCCAGGCAAGCTTCAATGCCATACAACTCTCCATCCGTGGCCTCCAATTGCTCTTAAATACAAGTAAAACTAAATGCATGCTCTTCAACCGATCGCTACCTGCACCTACCCGCCTGTCCAACATCACTACTCTGGACGGCTCTGACTTAGAATACGTGGACAACTACAAATACTTAGGTGTCTGGTTAGACTGTAAACTCTCCTTCCAGACCCATATCAAACATCTCCAATCCAAAGTTAAATCTAGAATTGGCTTCCTATTTCGCAACAAAGCATCCTTCACTCATGCTGCCAAACATACCCTTGTAAAACTGACCATCCTACCAATCCTCGACTTTGGCGATGTCATTTACAAAATAGCCTCCAATACCCTACTCAACAAATTGGATGCAGTCTATCACAGTGCAATCCGTTTTGTCACCAAAGCCCCATATACTACCCACCATTGCGACCTGTACGCTCTCGTTGGCTGGCCCTCGCTTCATACTCGTCGCCAAACCCACTGGCTCCATGTCATCTACAAGACCCTGCTAGGTAAAGTCCCCCCTTATCTCAGCTCGCTGGTCACCATAGCATCTCCCACCTGTAGCACACACTCCAGAAGGTATATCTCTCTAGTCACCCCCAAAACCAATTCTTTCTTTGGCCGCCTCTCCTTCCAGTTCTCTGCTGCCAATGACTGGAACGAACTACAAAAATCTCTGAAACTGGAAACACTTGTCTCCCTCACTAGCTTTAAGCACCAACAGTCGGAGCAGCTCACAGATTACTGCACCTGTACATAGCCCACCTATAATTTAGCCCAAACAACTACCTCTTTCCCAACTGTATTTAATTTATTTATTTATTTTGCTCCTTTGCACCCCATTATTTTTATTTCTACTTTGCACATTCTTCCATTGCAAAACTACCATTCCAGTGTTTTACTTGCTATATTGTATTTACTTTGCCACCATGGCCTTTTTTGACTTTACCTCCCTTCTCACCTCATTTGCTCACATTGTATATAGACTTGTTTATACTGTATTATTGACTGTATGTTTGTTTTACTCCATGTGTAACTCTGTGTCGTTGTATCTGTCGAACTGCTTTGCTTTATCTTGGCCAGGTCGCAATTGTAAATGAGAACTTGTTCTCAACTTGCCTACCTGGTTAAATAAAGGTAAAATAAAATAAATAAATGACTCCTCTCATATGTATCTACTGTATTCTATACTATTCTACAGTATCTTAGTCACTTAATAATGTTTACATATCTTGCATTACTCATCTCATATGTATATACTGTATTCTATACTATTCTACAGTATCTTAGTCACTTAATGTTTACATATCTGGCATTACTCATCTCATGTGTATATACGGTTTTCTAGACTAATCTATGGTATCTCATTCACTTAATAATACTTACATATCTTGCATTACTCATCTCATATGTATATACTGTTTTTCTATACTATTCTACTGTATTTTAGTCTGTTCTGCTCTGACATCGCTCGTCCATATTTAATTAATTCCTACTTAGATTTGTGTGTATTGGGTATATGTTGTGTAATTTGTTAGATATTACTGCACTGTCAAGGCTAGAAGCACATGAATTTCACTACACCCCCAATAACACCCGCAATTTGATTTGATCTTCATTGCAGCCAATTGCTTTATGTGTCTTTCTGATCATTGTACCCTCAGTTGATATCAGTCTTTCAGATCATTGTACCCTCAGTTGATATCAGTCTTTCAGATCATTGTACCCTCAGTTGATATCAAAAAGCCATGGCAATCCAGAAAGTCAAATCACCACAATTTCTATAGTTCCAGGAACGGAATGATTTTAAAATTTAACTAGGCAAGTCCAGGAACAAATACTTATTTACAATGATGGCCTACCCCAGTCAAACCCGGACGACGCTGGGACAATTGTGCGCCACCCTATCCCTCTTGCACTGAGATGCAGTGTCTTAGACCGCTGCAGCACTCTGGAGCCCCTGATGACAACACAATGAATACAATTCAAACAACTGATACGATTTTGCAGCATACGTTTTCAGGATCCTTTAATTGCACTGTTGATTTATTTAAATCATGTTTGCATTGACGATGGAAGGTGAAAAGCAGATGCAGGTGTCTGGATCAACCGCAGGTTTAGTACAGCGTCGGAAATCGCGCACCGGCTATGGCCCACACAACAGTGCCAGACAGCGGATGCGTGGACGCGCGGGTGTACTCAGCCCCCAACCACCCCGCTGTATCCTATTTGTCTACTTGTTGTCATGGAGGAGCCAAGATGGCGGTCCTGGCCTATAGCCTAGGCAAACGGGAAATAAATCAGTATTTTTGCATTAAAAATGCTAAATTATTATCTCTCGTTGCCGTCATCCTACTCACCGTGTTTCACACAGTTTCTCGGTATTATGGAGGTAAGCGACTGGCTTAAATATGTTTGTTAGATAGCCAGGTAACGTTACGTTAGCTAACAGACACTTGACTCAACTGTGTTCGGGGAACTTGTAGCTAGCTAACGATAGCTTCCCTCTTTGCTCGCTGTTAGGGCGTTTACTAACACAATCTTACTAGTTACAACAATATGGTATTTGCAAATTGAGAAAACATAATAATAAAACCGCAAGGACTTAACTACAGCCAAGCAATTGCAAGGAAGCATGAATATACTTGCAGGAGCCTGACTTAACTACAGCCAAGCAATTGCAAGGAAGCATGAATATACTTGCAGGAGCCTGACTTAACTACCTAACGTTAGCTACATCGTTTTAGCACAGATAGAACAATGATATATAACATATTTGATGCATAGCTGTGATGCATTCAACCAAGAGACAGTCAAGCACAACGTGTAAAGTATCCTAGTCGCGAGCTAACCCATGTTTAATTACATCATTGTAGTAGCTAGCTAGTAACGTTAAGCTCTTACTGGCAAACTAGCCTACTGTATTAGCTGATTGCAACTAGCTTGTTAGTGAATATGTCTCTTATCTGTCATCAACCTAAGCAAACGTTAGTTAACTGGTCAGTTAACGTTAGCTAATGAGTTAACGTAAGTAACCTACTGCGCATGCGCATAACTAGCTAACGCTACTATAGAGCGTCATTTATTTTTTATTTTTATGGGAAGCTCAAATTTGACATTACTGTTGATTTGATAGTGGGGATAATAAATCCATAGCTAACTGTGTAATCTAATGTATGTCTTATGATTGTCAAGTATGCACATACAGCCACAGAGGAGGCAGGAGCCTAACTGGCCATTTATAAATTATTGTTTGTATCTGGCAGGCAAGCGCTCGCCTCCGGGATGATGGCTTGCATACAGTGATCTTTGTTTATGGAAGGCATAGGACACAGTGGGCTCTCTGTGTGTACACTGAGAACAGCTGCTGCTGTTGTCTGGCTGGTGTTGACATTGGCTGCTCTTGACGCCTTCTCTTGTCACCCCACATCTTTTGCTCGTTTGCATTGATTAATTGCCAGATGGTTCTATTCAATTAGAACACAAGTGAACGTCATGAGATGTGTGTGCTTTAGTGGAAAATGTCGATGGCTTAATTTGTACTGCAGGCTGCAATGGTGTCTTGGCTGAACCTTGCATTGCGCACACTGCTGCATTTGTAGTGTTGAAAACCGTGTAGAGGCAGCAGGTTTCATTGTGTGTGTTTTTTTGTTATGGCTTACTGGAATGTTCTCTCTGTCTTCCCCTCAGGCGGAGACACATGTGAGTGGTTGCTGTCCAGTGGTCGGTTCTTAGGAGAAAACGTATGGCAGCCCTATGGCTGTATGATGCACAAATATAAAAGCATGTGAGTCACACCAATGGGGGGAATCTATGTATGTTGTGTGTGTGTGTAAAATGCATTTTAACCAAGCCCAAAACTACACAATTACCAAATTGTTTGTCAGTTGTTGTTACTATGTGCGAGTGAATCATTAGTTGTTTTTTTCCCCACAGTGAAGCAAAGACTTGCCTTGCTGAGAAAAGGGTGGCCTTCATTGGCGATTCCAGAATACGGCAGCTATTTTATTCATACATACAAATAATCGATCCTACACAAAAAGAGAATGGAAGAAAGGTAAGCTAAATCCCCCTGGCATAAAGCACACACAAACCTGAATCTCTGAGCTTATGGCTGAATCTTAACTTGAGATCTCTGCCCTTAAGTGACTCTCAAAGCTCCCATTGACATCAATGCAGAATTCTTCAAAAGTCAGTTAAGCCAGGATTCACCTCTTAAGTGTGTAACTAATTACTCCTGGAGATTATTCTGGATAAGAGCGTATGCTGAATTGCTCAAATGTAAGTGTGTGTGTATATATACACACACACACACACACACACACACACACACACACACACACACACACACACACACACACACACACACACACACACACACACACACACACACACACACACACACACAGTGGGGCAAAAAAAGTTTAGTCAGCCACCAATTGTGCAAGTTCTCCCACTTAAAAAGATGAGAGGCCTGTAATTTTCATCATAGGTACACTTAGCTATGACAGCCAAAATTAGAAAAATCACATTGTAGGATTTTTAATGAATTTATTTGCAAATTATGGTGGAAAATTAAGTATTTGGTCATTAACAAAAGTTTATTTCAATACTTTGTTATATACCCTTTGTTGGCAATGACAGAGGTCAAACGTTTTCTGTAAGTCTTCACAAGGTTTTCACACGCTGTTGCCCGGGCGGTGTGTTTGGGATCATTGTCATGCTGAAAGACCCAGCCACGTTTAATTTTCAATGCCCTTGCTGATGGAAGGAGGTTTTCACTCAAAATCTCACGATACATGGCCCCATTCATTATTTCCTTTACGGATCAGTCGTCCTGGTCCCTTTGCAGAAAAACAGCCCCAAAGCATGATGTTTCCACCCCCATGCTTCACAGTAGGTATGGTGTTCTTTGGATGCAACTCAGCATTCTTTGTCCTCCAAACACAACGAGTTGAGTTTTTACCAAAAAGTTATATTTTGGTTTCATCTGACCCTATGACATTCTCCCAATCTTCTTCTGGATCATCCAAATGCTCTCTAGCAAACTTCAGACAGGCCTGGACATGTACTGGCTTAAGCAGGGGGACTGCAGGATTTGAATCCCTGGTGGCGTAGTGTGTTACTGATGGTAGGCTTTGTTACTTTGGTCCCAGCTCTCTGCAGGTCATTCACTAGGTCAACCCGTGTGGTTCTGGAATTTTTGCTCACCGTTCTTGTGATCATTTTGACCCCACGGGGTGAGATCTTGCGTGGAGCCCCAGATCGAGGGAGATTATCAGTGGTCCTGTATGTCTTCCATTTCCTAATAATTGCTCCCACAGTTGATTTCTTCAAACCAAGCTGCTTACCTATTGCAGATTCAGTCTTCCCAGCCTGGTGCAGGTCTACAATTTTGTTTCTGGTGTCCTTTGACAGCTCTTTGGTCTTGGCCATAGTGGAGTTTGGAGTGTGACTGTTTGAGGTTGTGGACAGGTGTCTTTTGTACTGATAACAAGTTCAAACAGGTGCCATTAATACAGGTAACGAGTGGAGGACAGAGGAGCCTCTTAAAGAAGAAGTTACAGGTCTGTGAGAGCCAGAAATCTTGTTTGTAGGTGACCAAATACTTATTTTCCACCATAATTTGCAAATAAATTCATAAAAAATGCTACAATGTGATTTTCTGGATTAGTTGAAGTGTACCTATGATGACAGGCCTCTCATCTTTTTAAGTGGGAGAACTTGCACAATTGGTGGCTGACAAAATATTTTTTCCCCCACTGTATATATATGATCTTTAGCCATGGTATTCCTAAAATAAGATGGGTAGTTGCTGCACTCAGTCAATGCTCTAATCTTGAGTAGAGAAATAGAGGGACAGTGACTGTTTTATCCCCTGTTGTGATGTCTGTCCACCAGCACGAGAACATTCCCTTCGAAGATAGGAGCTCTTCAGTCAATGTGGTGAGCTATTTGTGTATCTCTCTCTCTTCACATCTCCTCTGTCTCAGTCAACAATAACAATGTCAAAGCCCAACATTTCCTTTTTTTTATTTGGCGATGTAGATTCACCTCCCAATTATTTTTTTTCTTCCTTCAAGGCAAACAGCATGTTTATTTTGGGGATTGTCCTGATAAGATCGATTGTTTCCTGTTTTGTTGTTAGGACTTCCTGTGGTATGCAGAGGTGAATAACTCTCTGAAGGAGCGCTTGATGTCATGGACAGAGGTAAAGGCAAGCACATGTACTGTACTGTGCCTTGCAAAAGTATTTTTTCCTATTTTGTTGCATTACAACCTGTAATTCAAATAGATTTTTATTTAGATTTCATGTAATGGACATACACAAAATAGTAAATATTAGTGAAGTGAAATTAAATGAAAAAAATAACTTGTTTAAAAAAATTTAAAAAATGGAAAAGTGGTGCGTGCATATGTATTCACCCCCTTTGCTATGAAGTCCCTAAATAAGATCTGGTGCAACCAATTACCTTCAGAGGACACATAATTAGTTAGATTGCGCACAGGTAGACTTTATTTAAGTGTCTCATGAGCTGTCACATGATCTCAGTAGACAGTTTAAGTCAGAAGTTTACATACACCTTAGCCAAATACATTTAAACTCAGTTTTTCACAATTCCTGACATTTAATCCTAGTAAAAATTCCCTGTCTTAGGTTAGTTAGGATCACCACTTCATTTTAAGAATGTGAAATGTCAGAATAATAGTAGAGAGAATGTTTTATCACATTCCCAGTGGATCAGAAGTTTACATTCACTCAATTACTATTTGGTAGCATTGCCTTTAAATTGTTTAACTTGGGTCAAACGTTTCGGGTAGCCTTCCACAAGCTTCCCACAATAAGTTGGGTGAATTTTGGCCCATTCCTCCTGACAGAGCTGGTGTAACCAAGTCAGGTTTGTAGGCCTCCTTGCTCGCACACGCTTTTTCAGTTCTGCCCTCACATTTTCTATAGGATTGAGGTCAGGGCTTTGTGATGGCCACTCCAATACCCTGACTTTGTTGTCCTTAAGCCAAGTATTCTTAGGGTCATTGTCCATTTGGAAGATCCATTTGCGACCAAGCTTTAACTTCTTGAGAATGTAGGCCATGAAATACATCCACAGGTACACCTCTTGAGATGTTGCTTCAATATATCCACACAATTTTCCTACCTCATGATGTAATCTATTGTGTGAAGTGCACCAGCCCCCCGGCAGCAAAGCACCCCCACAACATGATGCTGCCACCATCGTGCTTCATTGTTGGGATGGTGTTCTTCGGCTTGCAAGCCTCCCCCTTTTTCCTCCAAACATAAAGATGGTCATTATGGCCAAACAGTTCTATTATTGTTTCATCAGACCAGAGGACATTTCTCCAAAAAGTATGATCATTGTCCCCATGTGCAGTTGCAAACCGTAATTTGGCTTTTTTATGTCCGTTTTGGAGCAGTGGCTTTTTCCTTGCTGAGCAGCCTTTCAGGTTATGTCGATATAGGACTCGTTTTACTGTGGTGATAGATACTTTTCTACCTGTTTCCTCCAGCATCTTCACAAGGTCCTTTGCTGCTGTTCTGGGATTGATTTGCACTTTTCGCACCAAAGTTCGTTCATCTCTAGGAGACCAAACACGTCTCCTTCCTGATGGCTGCGTGGTCCCATGGTGTTTATACTTGCATACTATTGTTTGTACAGATGAACGTGGTACCTTCAGGCGTTTGGACATTTCTCCCAAGGATGTACCAGACTTGTGGAGGTCTGAAATTTTGGTTCTGAGGTCTTGGCTGATTTCTTTTGATTTTCCCATGATGTCAAGCAAAGAGGCACTGAGTTTGAAGTTAGGCCTTGAAATGCATTCACATGTACACCTCCAATTGACTCAAATGATGTCAATTAGCCTATCAGAAGCTTCTAAAGCCATGACATAATTTTCTGGAATTTTCCAAGCTGTTTAAAGGCACAGTCAACTTAGTGACTGTGGAATTGTGATACAGTGAATTATAAGTGAAATAATCTGTCTGTAAACAATTGATGGAAATATGATTTGTCATATACTAACCGACTTGCCAAAACTATAGTTTGTTAACAAGAAATTTGTGGAGTGGTTGAAAAATGAGTTTTAATGACTCCGACCTAAGTGTATGTAAAATTCTGACTTAAACTGTATATACATCTGTTCTGAGTGGCCCCAGAGTCTGCAACACCACTTACCAAGGGGCACAACCAAGCAAGCAGCACCACTAAGACCAAGGAGCTCTCCAAACAGGTCAGGGACAAAGTTGTAGAGAAATGCAGATCAGGGATGGGTTATCAAAAAATATCAGAAACTTTGAACATCCCACGGAGCATCATTAAAAACCATTATTAAAAAATGTAACAAATATGGCACCACAACAAACCTGCCAAGAGACCCATTCAACTTGAAATAGCAGGCGCAGTTTTGCCTTGAAGAATGGGCAAAAATCCCAGTGGCTAGATGTGCCAAGCTTATAGAGACACCCCAAGAGACTTGCAGTTGCAAAAGATGGCTCTACAAAGTATTGACTTTTTTGGGGGGGGGGGAATAGTTTTGCACACTTGCTCTAAATTCATGTTTGTTCCATAATAAAAAACAAAAGAATTGCATCTCCAAAGTGGTAGACAGGTTTAGTAAATCAAATGATTAAAACCCCCCCCCAGGTTGTAAGGCAACAAAATAGGAAAAATGCCAAGGGGGGGTGAATACTTTCGCAAGCCACTGTATCTAACACGGGTTTGAGGTCAATTCAAAAAGTAAACTGAAATTCCAGTTTATTCATTTAAAAACAGACATCCATTTTCAATTACTTATCAACTACCAGCAATACTATACCTGCACCTGTCGACGACACAAGTTGTTCTGCTTCCACGAGCACATCCAATGCTAGCATCATTAATTCTACATTTGTTGTTAACCCAGCTAGCATGGACACTGACAGTTGTGAATATGATGCAGACGAAGAGTTACTGCTTACTTACCTGGGAAAGCACAGAACAACAGACAGGGACGTTGGACCATCGAAGAGGCGTAAATATGAGAACTACATTGATTTGGGGTTCACTTATATTGGGAGTAGTGCCTTTCCTCAGCCACAGTGCGTTTATGTGCAAAAGTACTTTCTCAGAACTCGATGAAACATTCCCTCTTGCGCAGACATTTAGAAACAAAACCTGCTAATTTGAAAAATAAGTGACATGGCAAGAGATGTTTTGAAACAATTACTGCTTCGCATACAAGCCAGTAAATTCTATGCGTTACAGCTGGATGAGTCAACAGACTTGGTGGGCCTGGTATATGTCCGTTACGTTTATGGGGAATCAATTAAGGAAGACATCCTCTTCTGGAATCCAGGACAACAGGATAGGATATTTTTAAAGTACTGGACAGCTTTGTAACATCAAATGGACTTTGGTGGTCAAGATGTGTTGGTATCTGTACTGATGGTGCAAAAGGGAGGCATCGTGGAGTGGTAATGCGCGTGCAAGCAGTTGCTCCCGACGCCACTTGGGTACACTGTAGCATCCACAAGAGGCTCTTGCTGCCAAGGGAATGCCTGACCGCTTGAAAGACGTTTTGGACACTACAGTGAAAATGGGTAACTTTGTTAAAGCATGGCCCCTGAACTCTCGTGTATTTTCTGCACTATGCAATTATATGGGCAGCGACCATGTAATGCTTTTACAACATACAGAAGTGCGCTGGTTATCAAGGGGCAAAGTATTGACACGTTGTTTTATATTGAGAGACGAGCTTAAAGTTTTCTTTACTGACCATCATTTTCACTTGTCTGACCGCTTGCATGATGTTGAGTTTCTCACACGACTGGCCTATCTGGGTGGTGTTTTTTCTTGCCTGAATGACCTGAATCTAGGATTTCAGGGACTATGCAACTATATTCAATGTGCTGGACAAAATTGAGGCTATGATTAAGAAGTTGGAGTTCTTCTCTGTCTGCATTAACAAGGACAGTCCTCCATGCCCGGCCTACAGTCCACTTACCGATATCTGAACAGGAGAGCCTCATCGAAATTGCAAACGGAATTTAATCAGAAGCCACTGCCAGATTTCTGGATTGGGCTGCGCTCAGAGTATCCTGCCTTGGCAAATCTCGCTGTTAAGACACTGATGCCCTCTGCAACCATGTACCTATGTGAGAGTGGTTTCTCGGCCCTCACTAGCATGACAACTAAATACAGGCACAGACTGTGTGTAGAAAATTATTTAAGACAGACTGTCCAATACAAACCAACATTGCAGTGTTATGGGCATCTTTTCAGGCACATCCTTCTCATTAACCTGTGATGAGTTAATCACCATTTTTGATGAACAAGTAAAGTTTTATATGTAATTATTGATTATTATTTGTGCCCTGGTCCTATAAGAGTTCTTTGTCACTTCCCACGAGCTGCGTTGTGACAAACTCCTACTCATTCTTATGTTTAATAAATGTATCGTACAATGTGTGTGTGGCAGGCTTACAATGATGGCAAAAAACTACATTTGAGAGTGCGCTGACCCTGGTCCTAGAGGGGGTACGTGGCTGGAGGTTGAATGTTTTGAAGGGGTACAGGACTATAAAAAGTTTGAAGCACTGATCTAATCCCACATAATCGTAATCACATCTTTGTTTACACCTCTTCTGTCCTCAACATCCTTATTCGTGAAAGTGTGTACTTAATGAGAGATTTTTACAATGTATTTTTTTGTTTGACAATGCATATGCAATATGCAAGAGATTAGATTTAAGTGCTACTGTATAAATACTGTGATTTATTTAGGTTTGATTGAATTGAGCCCTTGGAAGAGCCCTCAGCATTAGGCTATTTCTGTTGCCTGTAAGCAGACGATACATAGCAACAGTTTACTGCGATTTTAAAGATCATTCCCAAATAGTAACATGGCATGATTTAATGACTTCTTGACTGTGTTTCAGGATCCTTCTGTAAAACCAGATGTCGTCATCATCGGAGCTGCCACTGTTAGTGAAATATGCTCACTCTCAAATCGGTTTACCACATATTTATCACATTTCCTCCTGCATAGTTTAGATGGATTTCATCATAGAGATTTCAATCTTTCCCATAGTGGTCCATCAAGTTGCGTAGTGGCAGCAGCGAGGCGCTGCAGCAGTACAGGGCCAACCTTACAGCCATCTCCTTGCCTCTGGAACAACTGGCTGAGGATGGGGAGGTCTACTGGGTTTTACAGGGTTAGTTCTTTACTGTTCATCTACCAGTCAATCAAAAGGAGACATGTTGATGAGTGCTTTGAAAATGAGGAATTTATATTAATTAAGCATTTCTCTCTCTCCTCTCCGCTCCATCTTTCTTTATTTTCTCTCTTCTTCCATCTCTTTCCAATCTCACTGTCCTCCTCCCCCTCCATCGCTCTCTTTCAACCCCCCCCTCTCTCATGCCCCCTCTCACTCCCTTTCTCCTCCAGACCCTGTCCATGAGGAAGTTCTGAGTGATAACAGGAAGATGATTACTAACGAGCAGTTGGATCTGTACAACGAGGCGGCGCTCGGCACTCTGAACAGCAACAAGAAGAACGCCAAGGCCAGAGTCAGGTTCTTGGGCGCCTCGCGCCAGGCTGCCATGGAAACCATTGCCCAATCAGCTGATGGCCTGCACCTGCCCGAGAACACCCGGAACGTGGTAGGCTTTTAGGTGGTCTGTCTGGCCTGGCACCTCTACCTGCATCTGTATGATCAAATAACAGCTGGCTTAAGACTAAAATAGAAACAAAAATGAAATAAGTATGGTTTGAAACAGTTAGTGCTGAAAAATCGTCCGGCTTTATGACTCTCTTAACCAGCACCATGTCAAATTACACTGTCCATCCTGTATACCTTGCACTTTAATTCATTGAACATTTGACAGCTTCTATGTTCATCTGCATTTGCCTAGTTAGTAGATTGGTGTGCTCCCCTTTATAGTCTTTGAGGACAGGGTTCAAAGTACAAACAGAAATCAAATCCAAGTTTATTTGTCACCTGTGCCGAATTCAACCGGTGTAGACCTTACAGTGAAACGCCCTAACCAACAGTGTAAATTTTAAGTAAAAAAATTGGTATTAGGTGAACAATAGATAAGTAAGGAAATGAAATATATATATATACAGTAGTGAGGCTGTATACAGGCACCGGTTAGACGGGCTAATTGAGCTAGTATGTACATGTAGGTGTGGTTGAAGTAACTATGCATATATGGTTAACCGAGAGTAGCAGTAGTGTAAAAGAGGGGGTGGTGGGTGGCGGGACACAATGCAGATAGTCTGGGTTGCCAATGTGCGGGTGCACCAGTTAGTCGGGCTAATTGAGGTAGTATGTACATGTAGGTGTGGTTGAAGTGACTATGCGTATATGATAAACAGAGAGTAGCAGCAGTGTAAAAGAGGCGTTGTACACACAATGCAAATAGTCCGGGTAAAAGCTGTTGAAGCCTTTTGGTCCTAGACTTGGCACTCCGGTACCGCTTGCCATGTGGTAGTAGAGAGAACAGTCTATGACAGGGGTGGCTGGGGTCTTTGACACCTCCAGGTGAAGAGGTCCTGGATGGCAGGCAGCAGCTTAGCCCCAGTGATGTACTGGGCCGTACGTATAAGGTTACATACCTTAAGACTGCGGTAACCTGCGAGTCTGTTACAGCACGAGCCGCGCATGGCTCATTCTAACCTGCCCTGGGTATGAAGTTTCCCAAAGGTACAGGTCTAGGATCAGCTTCTCCTCCCCATAATCCTAACCGTTAGTGGGGAAAACGCAAAACTGACACAAGATCCATGTCTAAGGGCAACTTCACCCTATACCTGATAACCCTGTCACAGTAAACCTAACCTTTACCCTTAATCCGGAGCCAGGACAAGGCTTGCACTGTGCTGGAGTCTGGCGCTCTATAATAATGTCCCTCTCCCCTCCACCAGGGTGCCATGATCCTGATGAACGCTGTGTGCAACAAGGTCCTGCGGCCCATCCACGGCTCCTGCTGCCAGGCCCTGCCGGCCCCCAGCCTCCTCCAGAAACTGACGGCCTGTGTCTTCCTGGGCTCAACACTGGTATTCCTGGTGCTTCATGCTCTGGGCCACAACAGGTACACGCTCCCTTGTGGTTCATGGGTTCTATTCCCGCTCGGGCCACATATACTGAAATATATACACCCAGACTATTTTGTGTTGTTCAGATCCAGGGCTCTAAATGAAAACATTTCACTGGTGGTCCCAACGTAAATGATGTTAGGAGCACCCCATGAAATGTAGTAGCACCAGAAAGTGTTTTTATTGATTGAGATACAGCTTACATTGAGCCTATATGAATTCTAGCTGCTTTTGAAGCCCATGTTGTGCCCTCGAAAATATGTAACACTGTAAACACATGAGTTTATTATAAAAACTCAGTTGTTGATACGAATCCCTGTCATTAAAATTAAAGTAATTTGTAGAATATTAGGTTTCTACATTGTGTAAAAGCACTATTTTCCGATTGAGATGCATTACATTCAAATGTGTTCACTGTCTCTTTAAAAAAACGTCAGGTTTGTGATCGGGATGCACCGATATGACATTTTGGGCTGATACCGATATCCAATATTTGACTTGCCAATAACAACAGATACAGATAGCGATATTTAAAAATGTATCAGTCTTTTAAGCATTCTAGTACAGCTAAATAGTTGAAACAAGGCGTCGACTAGCAAATGCGAAATTTACAACACATCTCATCTTTCATTTAGGAAATTGTTATTTTTTACAAAAGAACAAAACTGCTTTGTTTTAAATTCAATAAAAACCTTGACCATACCAGCCATGAATGAACAACAGAAAAGCAACTGGGCTTAGTCAATTTTTTCCAGTGCCATTAGATGGCTGGGTTACAAAATGACTGCCCATTTACAATTTTAACATTTGGGGGAGGTTTTTCTTCGCAAAGAGGACCTGCTCAGCTTTGTCACGAGAGTCTGTTTCTTTTTTCGTCTACAATGTGTGAAGCTGCACTGAAAAAGCGCTCACTGTCCACACTAGTACAGGGAGCACCAAGATACTTGTGAACAGCTTTAGCTAGGATGGGGAAACAGTGCTTGTTACTTCTCCAGTATCCAAGTGCATCTTCATTCCTGGTAGGTTCTGTCAGGTATCCTAGGATCTGCAAATAATGGGAAAGGGGGGGTTAGTACATTTAATACACCATATTGCATTATTCTTGCATTCCAAAGGATCATTAGGCATAGATCAAATGTGGCAAATGTTGGCTGATGTAGTAACAGAAAATGAAAATACAACGCATCTCTCTCACAGAGACAGACACACACACTGACCAAAAAGTTATTTTGTTTGCATTTACGTATGTCCCCATTACTAGTAAAACATAGTCAAAACCTATTTCTTTCACTTACTTGCTGTGCTGTTTCGTTATTCATTTGTTGAGTCGTTTCATTCTCACAAAGGATTTCATCATACATGTCAAGCAGTGAAGTTGAAACATATTAACAGGCACTGGAAGTCCCGGCCCACTCCCCCCGACGTGGAGAGTGGCGAGGAGAAGCCGGCCACGGCGGCGTCGCCTCTCAGCCACAAGGCTCCGTTCCAGGCCATGTGTAAGATGGGCCTCATCATGGCTTACTTCTACCTGTGTGACCGGGCCGACGTCTTCATGAAGGAGCAGAAGTTCTACACCCACTCCACCTTCTTCATCCCCCTCGTCTATATGTTTGTTCTGGGAATCTTCTACAGCGAGAACAGCAAGGAGGTGAGACGGTTTGGGATGGAATGTTTAAGGGAGTTGGAAAAAGTGGTATGTTTCTTGGAGGTGGAAGCCTAGGCCTACATGAATTCAGAGAGGTTTCTGTTTTAAATGAGTTGTCGTTGACTGCTAAATTCAATTGTCCATGTGTGACCTGATAGAGCCTTCTATCTCAGTGATTTTCTATTTCCCACTCAGACCAAGCTGCTGAACAGAGAGCAGACTGACGAGTGGAAGGGCTGGATGCAGCTGGTCATCCTCATCTACCACATATCTGGAGCCAGCGCTGTGAGTTTTACCATTACCTTTATATTGATGTGTTAACTGTCGCTATGAATATAAACTCATTGACCACATGTATAATTGCATTAGAAAGCATTTACAGCCTCCCAGGTGGCGCAGTGGTCTAGGGCACTGCAGCGCTAGCTGAGACCATGTAACCTATTTAATTATTTTTTTACTGCGATGTGTGATCAAGTGAAGGGGGGTGTGTTTTAAAAGTCAATCTTCCTTCCCAGTTCATCCCGGTGTACATGCATGTTCGGGTCCTGGTGGCAGCATACCTCTTCCAGACAGGATATGGACACTTCTCCTTCTTCTGGCTCAAAGGGGACTTTGGACTCTACAGAGTGTGCCAGGTAACTAATAGGTTTTATTATAGTTAATAAAATGTTACTGTGATACTGATTCGAGCTGCTTAGACTAAATGTAACGTAAAATACACAACTGCTGACATGTCATTGTTTCTATGGCACCACATTTTTTAAATCAAAAACCAAAACATGGATAGTTAGCAACAATTTACATAAATAACATTCTTTTTTTAAGAAAGTTCCATGTCTGTTCTTTTAGAATACTTTGTTAAAAGTGAGAATGGCCATTTCCTGTTTCCTGTATCTGTATCTCCGGGGTGAAGATTCCCCTAGGTACAGAACAAGGATTAGCTTCCCCTCCCCCAATCCTAACCTTTACCATTAGTGGGGGAAATTATTGGACCAGGTCTCTCTTGGAAAAGAGATATTATCTCAATGAGGAAAAAAACTGTATAAATAAAGGTCAAATAAATCCATAAAAGATAAATGCAAAACTTACCACAGATCAGCGTTTAGGTGCAACTTCACAGTATTCCTGTCTGTTTCCAGGTCCTATTCCGTCTCAACTTCCTGGTCATAGTTTTGTGTCTGGTGATGGATCGGCCGTACCAGTTCTACTACTTTGTGCCTCTGGTCACTTTCTGGTTCGTCATAATCTACGCCACCATGGCCATGTGGCCCCAGATACTGCAGAAGAAAGCCAATGGTCCGTATGGGTCAGCCATTGTACTGGACAAGTAGTGGTAGAAGTAAAGATAGTAAATAAACCAGTGTTTTAAAAGCTAAGAAATGCTTTGATTTTAAAAGTGATTCATTCAGAAGTGATTCATACTAGTGTTGAATTGTGAAGAACTTCTGTCCAGCACAGTGAGTGTTTAGTCATTTGTCTTTTTACAGGTAGTGGGATGTGGCACATTGGAATTCTAGTGAAGCTGCTTGGGCTACTCCTGTTCATCTGCTTCTTTGCGTATTCACAGGTGAGTTCATCATCCGGTTTATTCACTCATTTAGAGCCTTTAACTCTCTTGAGATTTTGAATGGAACTAAAAAGTTCTCAACTGGTATGGGTCAATGTTTCATTCATAAATAAACTCATTAATTTAATGTTTATTCATAAAGCGTCTCAGAGCAGGAATAGTGATCTAGGATCAGGGCCCCCATGTCCATGTAATCTGATCTTATTTTATCGAAAAGGCTAAACTGATCCTAAATCAGAGGATGTTTAACTGTCTATCTCTTCCAGGGGTTGTTTGAGAACATTTTCTCAGTCTGGCCCGTCTCCAAGCTCTTTGAGCTGAACGGAAGCATTCACGAGTGGTGGTTTAGGTGGAAGCTGGATCGATTTGTAAGTAGATATTTGAACATATTTTTACACCCTTTAAGTTGCCAGGTCGCAATTGTAAATGAGAACTTGTTCTCAACTTGCCTACCTGGTTAAATAAAGGTAAAATAAAATAAATAAAATAAAGTGGCTCTCTCCTATCAAATGTTCTTGATAAGGTATCAAAACATCACAGTATCACATCTCTTTAGGAAGTTGCACCAATAACTTGTCAAATGTTTTTTATTGTCATATACACCTGATAGGTGCAGTGAAATGTGTTTTGTAGGGTCAGCCATAGTAGTACATTTCAACTTGGTGTTGCTGGTATTAGAACCAGCAAACTTTTGGTTACTGGCCCAACTCTCTAACCGCTAAGCTAACTGCCGCCCTAGATGAATCTGTTGGTTAATGTTTAATGTTGGTGATCTAGATGGTTCTATTGGTTGGTCAGTGTGAGTAAGTGGTACTGTGTGGTTGTCGGTAGAGCAGGGTGCTTGTAACATCAAGAGTGTGGGTTTGATTCCCACTGGAGACACCCATACAAAAATGAATACACACACTACTAAGTTGTTTAGCATAAAAGCATCTGTGAAATGGCATTTTTTTATTGTTATTATTGTATATATTTGTATCTGAATGTGTGTGTTTTGACTGTGTGTGTTTTTTACTGTGTGTGTGTGTGTCGTTCAGGCCATTATCCACGGGATGCTGTTTGCCTTTGTCTACCTGTTGCTGCAGAAGTGCCAGGTCCTCTCTGAAGGGAAAGGAGAGTCTCTCTTCTCCACAAGAATCTCCAACATCCTACTCCTCATCTCTGTGGTCTCATTCATGGTAAGAAGACCATTTTTGATGTACTTATTTAACCATTACTAATACTACACTCTAAAACCACCTCTCCTTGTACATTGATCCTTGAACAACACTTTCCTAACCTCTCCTTGTACATTGATCCTTGAACAACACTTTCCTAACCTCTCCTTGTACATTGATCCTTGAACAACACTTTCCTAACCTCTCCTTGTACATTGATCCTTGAACAACACTTTCCTAACCTCTCCTTGTACATTGTGATCCTTGAACAACACTTTCCTAACCTCTCCTTGTTTCATCTGTTCCAGAGCTACTCCATATGGGCCAGCAGCTGTAAAAACAAGACCGAGTGCAATGAGATGCATCCCTACATCTCAGGGCTCCAGGTAAATAGAGCAGGAAGTCAGGCCTTGCTTACTGTTGGTCTCACAGACAAAGCCATGCTCACAGTAGTTTTCCCATACACATTTAAGTTGTGTTACTTGTCAAGTAGTTACCCCGAAGCTAAGGAGTTAGTGAACATCAATAAACAGTTAATGCACACCTTCTACCTTTAAACAGTACGGAACGTACTGTAGTTGACACAGACATGGATTTCATTATTTTATAAATCATTAGCCCTTCTCTGAAGGCCCATTGTTCCCCACTGTGTTTGGGTTAGTAATCATTTGTAGAGGGGCTATATTTCCCCCCAGCATGCATTTATTCACTATTCTGAATGTCTAAAGAATCCAGATGTTGTTCTGAAATATGAACACAGAAATAATTAACATTTTCAAATCTTATGGTGGTGATTTGACAAAATTCCAATCATGGTCTTGAATTGGACTTGCATTCTTCTGGTCTCGGTCTTGACTCGGGTCTCCCTCCCGGTCTTGACTTGATTTGCTCTGGTATTGGGCTTGTTTTGGTCTCGCTTTAGGTGGTCTCGAACCCAACACTGTGATATAAACTCAGCAAAAAAAGAAATGTCAGTTTTTCAGGACCCTGTCTTTCAAAGATAATTCATAAAAATCTAAATAACTTCACAGATCTTCATTGTAAAGGGTTTAAACACTGTTTCCCATGAACCATAAACAATTAATGAACATGCACCTGTGGCACAATCGCTAAGACACTAACAGCTTACAGACGGTAAGCAAATAAGGTCACAGTAATGAAAACTTAGGACTCTAAAGAGGCCTTTCTACTGACTCTGAAAAACACCAAGAGAAAGATGCCCAGGGTCCCTGCTCATCTGGGTGAACGTGCCTTAGGCATGCTGCAAGGAGGCATGAGGACTGCAGATGTGGCCAGGGCAATAAAATAGATCAGGACACCTGATCATCCTCGCAGTGGCAGACCACGTGTAACAACACCTGCACAGGATCGGTACATCCGAACATCACATCTGCGGGACAAGTACAGGATGGCAACAACAACTGCCCGAGTTACACCAGGAACGCACTATCCCTCCATCAGTGCTCAGACTGTCCGTAATAGGCTGAGAGAGGCTGGACTGAGGGCTTGTAGGCCTGTTGTAAGGCAGGTCCTCACCAGACATCACCGGCAACAACGTTGCCTATGGGCACAAACCCATCGTCGCTGGACCAGACAGGACTGGCAAAAAGTGCTCTTCACTGGCGAGTCGCGGTTTTGTCTCAGCAGGGGTGATGTTCGGATTTGCGTTTATTGTCGAAGGAATGAGCGTTACACCGAGGCCTGTACTCTGGAGCGGGATCGATTTCGAGGTGGAGGGTTCATGGTCTGAGGCGGTGTGTCACAGCATCATCACACTGAGCTTGTTGTCATTGCAGGCAATCGCAACGCTGTGCATTACAGGGAAGACATCCTCCTCCCTCATGTGGTACCCTTCCTGCAGGCTCATCCTGACATGACCCTCCAGCATGACAATGCCACCAGCAATACTGCTTGTTCTGTGCATGATTTCCTGCAAGACAGGAATGTCAGTGTTCGGCCATGGCTAGCGAAGAGCCCGGATCTCAATCCTATTGAGCAGGTCTGGGATCTGTTGGATCGGAGGGTGAGGGCTTGGGCCATTCCCCCCAGAAATGTCCGGGAACTTGCAGGTGCCTTGGTGGAAGAGTGGGGTAACATCTCACAGCAAGAACAGGCACATCTGGTGCAGTCCATGAGGAGGAGATGCACTGCAGTACTTAATGCAGCTGGTGGCCACACCAGATACAGACTGTTACTTTTGATTTTGACCCCCCTTTGTTCAGGGACACATTATTCCATTTATGTTAGTCACATGTCTGTGGAACTTGTTCGTTTTTTGTCTCAGTTGTTGAATCTTGTTATGTTCTTGCAAATATTTACACATGTTAAGTTTGCTGAAAATAAACTCAGTTGACAGTGAGAGAATATATTATTTTTTGCTGAGTTTACGATACATAGCCTAAAATGTCTTTCTCCTCCTCCTCTCAGATCCTAGCCTTCATCCTAATCAGAAACATTCCCGGATACGCCCGCTCTCTATACAGCTCATTCTTCGCATGGTTCGGGAAGATCTCCCTAGAGGTAAGATGGATGCCACTTGCAGGGATGCTGCACTCACTGTTCATCAGCAGAATCTCTGTATGATACTTGTGAATTTCATTTATTGCATCGTACTCCCTCCCTTTCCCTCTCTTTCCGACCCCCAGCTGTTCATCTGCCAGTACCACATCTGGCTGGCGGCGGACACCAAGGGCATCCTGGTGCTGATCCCAGGCAACCCCTCGCTCAACATAATTCTCAGCACCTTCATCTTTGTGTGTGTGGCCCATGAGATCTCCCTGATCACCAACGACCTGGCCCAGGTGGCCATCCCCAAGGACGGGGCCGCCCTGCTCAAGAGGCTGCTGGCTGCCGGGGTCTTCACCTTGGGTCTACTTCTGATGTCCAAGAGCGCTGAAGGGAACCAGGGAGAAGGCCACTGAGATGAGGGGAGGGGGTACCACTGTGGGGGAGAGGTAGACTGATTTCTAGACTAATGAGAGTGACTGACTGGTTAGTCTTCCATGACCCCAGGGTCGTATTCATTTGGCACCAAACTGAAGAAAATTGATAGACCTTTTGCTATGGTTTGCATCAATGAATACGACGGAGTTGAACAGGCCAAATCAAGGATATGGCACTGCTGTCTGTCTCTCTTGACTGCTCTGCTCTGAGTACTGGGGTGAAAGTCATACACTGAAGAGGATGAGGTCCCAACTTGGGCCCACACATCACTGAACAGCACATTAATAAGGTACTGACTCCATACTATAGACGTTTACAATGGAAGACGGGTGAGGTGGGGGTGGAGGATCGGGGGTAATGGTGGGTTTGATGATGTGTGGATTTTTTAAACGAATTGCTCCCCAGATGACTCCCTATGCAGTGTACTAGCTTTGACTGGGCTCTGGTCTAAAGTAGTGCACTATATAGAGAAGGGTGCCATTTGGGATGCAGGTAGAAACAAATAAAGTTTGCCTTGTGCTGAAAAGTGAGGTCAGCAGTCACCTAGCTTTGAAATCTGTTTTATGCACATTATTTAATTATTTAAATGAAGCTTCTATTTTATACAGGGTTATTTTTGTTGTTGCTTTTGTTTTTCCATTTGTTGTGTGTGTGCCCATGACTGCTGTTTGTTTGTGAATGAAGTATTGCCTAGATATTTTCCGTTTATTTTGTCACCACCTCAGACCACAGCCAGGCCATGGAGAAGATGCAGTAATGAATTTTCATTGCAGAATCCTGTTGCATTCTGGGTCTGACACGAGCCTATCCTATCGGGGTGAACAACCACTGGTGTGTGTGTGCATCTGTTTGCGCAGGTTCAGTTTCACCAATTTCTACTAGTATGTTAAATGAGAAGTGTGGATGTTGTTTCTGTGTTAGTCATCTTAAAGCAGGCTTCTCAGAGCTACATTAGAACAGGCACTGCTTTGTAAATACATCTAACATACCGTGGCAGGACATCGTCAAAGCATACTTACCACTATAACGAAGCCACTGCTAATGAGTGGATGGATGATATGCACCTGACTTAATGCCTTCGTTCTACTCCCTACAGTTTTCTCTTCAGTTGCCACACGGCATCAGTGCCAAGTTTGAATTGAAATCTGACGCGTCGTGATCAAGGTTGGAACTTAAGGATTTTGGGCAGTGGCTTGCTGGGCTAGTAGACTGTAATTTCTACTATCCCGGTTGGTATTCTGTGCTATATTGTAAAACACCTAATTTCACTCGCCGCCGGGCTAGTTAAGCACATTTTCTACTAGCCCAGTCTGAAAAGTGCTAACATCGGGGCTAGCTTAATTTCCATCCTTGGTCGTGATACTTCATGATGTATTTTAAAAGGGGGGGGGGGGGGGGGGTGAATGAATGGGAATTATTGCTAAAGAATAAAAAGCAGTACTTCGTGTTGAGCCTGTCATTTACCTACAGATGGACAATATACACCAACCGTTAAGCCTTCTTTCAGCCAACGAGTCAAGCCCATGTTCTTTGTGTGTATTTTCCAATTCTGCCATGTAAGGTTTTTACAAGGGAAGGTTATTTAATTTGACATTTTAAATGGCATAGTAAAACTACGATTTTTGTATATCTGCTACTTCATCCATTTTGTACCTCACCTTGGCGGGAGCCTAAATACAACGGCCAAAATTGTATGGATTTAAGGAAACACTGAATCGCTTCATATCCAGTTGTTGAATCATTTAGATACCACTTTGATCCATTGGTTATAGTGCCCATTATTTAACACCCTTCACAATGTGTAAATCACCTGCTTAAAGCTGGATGTTAAGGCAACTTAGCAGATATTGTAAGTGTACATTAAGAAGACTGCAAATTAGTTAGTTATTTTAGTTTAATCGCATATGAATTTTATCTGTATATTTTCTGTGCCGTGGAAAGGTAACTGAATGGGGTGTACACTGTAGAATTATTACAGGTTGATGTAGCTTCTCAATTAAATTAATTCAATACCATAGATGGGTCTGACAGGTCTTGGCACTATTCAAAAGTCTGTATCCCAAATGGCACCCTATTCCGTATGTAATGCAAACCTCTTAAACCTGAGCCCATAGGGCTCTGATCAAAAGTAGTACACTTTGCAGGGAATAGGGTACCATTTGTTTGTTACGATTTGCTTGAAAGTCAAAACATTACACATTTTGATAATTGGATTGATCAAGGATTGGATTGATCAAGGAGATGACGAAATTGCACTGACTGTAAATGGACGGCAATTGTTCTGAATTTGGTTGTCAGGAAAATGGTTATCTACCTTGATTTAAAGTATCTTACAGTATGTTATTCACAATTTTAGATTTTTCTGTTTAAATTAGTTTTGGTCAAATTAAAAGAAGCAACAACTATATATATACCCAGAGAAGTTTTATGTAAATTATTTTGTGACGTCTTAAAAATGTGAAATGTACCCATTTTATTTATAAATGCCTTTATTCTGTTGTACATTGTCAATAATACATACCTTCATAAAAATATTGTCTGACTTCTTTGTCCCTTCCTTGTCAACACCGTGAGGTTAATCACTAGGCTTAATCTGTGTCCGGGAAGCCGGCCCCGAATGTTTCGTTTTTGGTCTTTATGTTAACACTACTAAAATTGCCCTCGGGTGGACACCAGCAAGAAAGTGGAAGCGAGGCAGACTAAAAACGCCATGGCAGCGGTGGCAGAGCTGGAAGAGACGGGTCTCTCTTAGAACGGGATAGTGGTGGCTGAGCTGGAAGAGACGGGTCTCTCTTAGAACGGGATAGTGGTGGCAGAGCTGGAAGAGACGGGTCTCTTAGAACGGGATAGTGGTGGCAGAGCTGGAAGAGACGGGTCTCTCTTAGAACGGGATAGTGGTGGCTGAGCTGGAAGAGACGGGTCTCTTAGAACGGGATAGTGGTGGCAGAGCTGGAAGAGACGGGTCTCTTAGAACGGGATAGTGGTGGCTGAGCTGGAAGAGATGGGTTTCTCTTAGAACGGGATAGTGGTGGCTGAGCTGGAAGAGACAGGTCTCTCTTAGAACGGGGTAGTGTTGGCTGAGCTGGAAGAGACGGGTCTCTCATAACAGGACACAAGCTGTGGCCAAAGACAGGCTCCAGTGCCTTATGTCCGACCCGGGACTAAGAGGATTAAGGAAGTACCTAATTCATACAACAAGCTGGAGAACGATGAAGAGGGAGTGGGTCCTCCTGGCCTGCCACAGGCCTGGTTCTACAATTGACACCAAACAGCAAATTTAAATAAAATGTATTTTTACTGTTATGTGACAGAAAATGAACAGTTACACATACATGGTCAGACATTAAACATAAAAGCATCTCTGTCTCTTCATCTAAAGAGTGCAAGGCCAGTAAAAATACAGATATATCGTTAATGGCATATCATTTCTAGAACAAAATATTTAAATAAAATCCTATAAACATAGCATTTTAATATTTATTATTAAGCTTGAATACACACATTCATAAACTCATCAACATGTATAGTTGACTACTGATAAATGCAACTGCTTGGTATTGTGGTGAAAGTGTGCACAAAAATATGTAGGGTCAAGTGCCTTATTCACGGGCACATCAACAGATGTTTCACCTTGACAGCTCAGGTATTTGACCCAGCAACCTTTCAGTTACTGGTCCCAACTCTCTAACTGATAGACTACCTGCTGCCCCAAAGAGCATATAGTGCAAGATCTGAAGTGTAATTGTTTTTTCAGGCCCAATCAATTGGTCATCTTTTTAACCAATACTACGTGCACTTATCAGGAGTCTACTGTACTCTGCAACACTCGCTCACATATATAAGTGCACACGGAAAGACAATAGCGTCGAGTATGAAAGCACTGCTTGGGCATGCAGATTGGCACAGATGTAGTGTTTGTTCCAAATGGCATCCTATTCCCTACATAGTGCACTACTCTATGGGCCCTGGTCAGAAGTGTGCACTATATAGGAAATAGTGTGCTATTTGGGACTTAGAAATAGAAAAACACTTGGCTAAAAAGGATAGAGACAGACAGACAGCAGCTCCAGCACTCTGGGGGTTTTCTCTCGTCACAAATTCACTGCTTCAGCCACATTCCTCTCCTCAGGAATACCATTTACCTAGAATGGAGAATAAAATACATGAATCAATATATTGCATAATATAATGTATTGGTATATAAGAGAAATATAGACTGTTTACAGGTTCTGAGAGGGAATATTGTAACTGCATGGGAATATGGTCACTATATTGTAACTGGAAAGATGAGGGCACTCAACCTACTTGAGTCGAGGTGCAACCCAAAAATGTGATCATTGAATGAAGGCCAGAACGTCCAAATCATAATAGTTGTTTAAGTAAAATAATATGATTTGAATGCTGAGCGAGCGTAGCACCTTCTCCTTTTCAACTGTTATATTAAGTGCAAAATAAAATATTCTCTCCTATAGTTGAGAGATTCCTTTAAACAAAACCAGACCAGTATACTTGCCTCCAGTCTCCGAAATGTCGACATACAATAATTCTCTCTATCTCCTTTGTTAGCAGTAAAAAGAACAACAGAGCAGTGATTTACACAAGAGTAGTGATTTAGACAGAGTAGTGATTAAGACAGAGCAGTGGTTTAGACAGAGTAGCTAGTTAGACAGAGCTGTTAGACAGAGCATTGATTTAGACAGAGCAGTTAGACAGAGCAGTTAGACAGAGCAGTGGTTTAGACAGAGCAGTTAGACAGAGCAGTGATTTAGACAGAGTAGCTAGTTAGACAGAGCAGTTAGACAGAGTAGTGATTTAGACAGAGCAGTGGTTTAGACAGTGTAGCTAGTTAGACAGAGCAGTTGTTTAGACAGAAGTGGTTTAGAAAGAGCAGTTATTTAGACAGCAGTGGTTTAGACAGAGTTGTTAGTTAGACAGAGCGATGATTTAGACAGAGCAGTTAGACAGAGCAGTTAGAGGGCCCTCTTGTAGTTCATTGACATGCACACAAGCGGGAGCCATATTCTAGTTAGACACAGTAACTACAGAACAGTAGGTGGGTGGAAGAATGTACAGTGCCTTGCGAAAGTATTCGGCCCCCTCGAACTTTGCGACCTTTTGACACATTTCAGGCTTCAAACATAAAGATATAAAACTGTATTTTTTTGTGAAGAATCAACAACAAGTGGGACACAATCATGAAGTGGAACGACATTTATTGGATATTTCAAACTTTTTTAACAAATCAAAAACTGAAAAATTGGGCGTGCAAAATTATTCAGTCCCCTTAAGTTAATACTTTGTAGCGCCACCTTTTGCTGCGATTACAGCTGTAAGTCGCTTGGGGTATGTCTCTATCAGTTTTGCACATCGAGAGACTGACATTTTTTCCCATTCCTCCTTGCAAAACAGCTCGAGCTCAGTGAGGTTGGATGGAGAGCATTTGTGAACAGCAGTTATCAGTTCTTTCCACAGATTCTCGATTGGATTCAGGTCTGGACTTTGACTTGGCCATTCTAACACCTGGATATGTTTATTTTTGAACCATTCCATTGTAGATTTTGCTTTATGTTTTGGATCATTGGAAGACAAATCTCCATCAGGTTTTCTTCCAGAATGGTCCTGTATTTGGCTCCATCCATCTTCCCATCAATTTTAACCATCTTCCCTGTCCCTGCTGAAGAAAAGCAGGCCCAAACCATGATGATGCCACCACCATGTTTGACAGTGGAGATGGTGTGTTCAGGGTGATGAGCTGTGTTGCTTTTACGCCAAACATAACGTTTCGCATTGTTGCCAAAAAGTTCAATTTTGTTTTCATCTGACCAGAGCACCTTCTTCCACATGTTTGGTGTGTCTCCCAGGTGGCTTGTGGCAAACTTTAAATGACACTTTTTATGGATATCTTTAAGAAATGGCTTTCTTCTTGCCACTCTTCCATAAAGGCCAGATTTGTGCAATATACGACTGATTGTTGTCCTATGGACAGAGTCTCCCACCTCAGCTGTAGATCTCTGCAGTTCATCCAGAGTGATCATGGGCCTCTTGGCTGCATCTCTGATCAGTCTTCTCCTTGTATGAGCTGAAAGTTTAGAGGGACGGCCAGGTCTTGGTATATTTGCAGTGGTCTGATACTCCTTCCATTTCAATATTATCGCTTGCACAGTGCTCCTTGGGATGTTTAAAGCTTGGGAAATCTTTATGTATCCAAATCCGGCTTTAAACTTCTTCACAACAGTATCTCGGACCTGCCTGGTGTGTTCCTTGTTCTTCATGATGCTCTCTGCGCTTTTATCGGACCTCTGAGACTATCACAGTGCAGGTGCATTTATACGGAGACTTGATTACACACAGGTGGATTGTATTTATTATCATTAGTCATTTAGGTCAACATTGGATCATTCAGAGATCCTCACTGAACTTCTGGAGAGAGTTTGCTGCACTGAAAGTAAAGGGGCTGAATAATTTTGCACGCCCAATTTTTCAGTTTTTGATTTGTTAAAAAAGTTTTAAATATCCAATAAATGTCGTTCCACTTCATGATTGTATCCCACTTGTTGTTGATTCTTCACAAAAAATACAGTTTTATATCTTTATGTTTGAAGCCTGAAATGTGGCAAAAGGTCGCAAAGTTCAAGGGGGCCGAATACTTTCGCAAGGTACTGTATTTGATTGAGGTGAATAAAAAGGAAAAATCAGGAAAGAAAACTATTGCAGTCAACATTAACTATGTTATCAGAAGTGAGCCTCCATGTTATTTAATCTAAAATGTGATAGGTTAGATGATTGAGGATGACCATGATTAATCTATGTCCAAGGTAGTTATGTTACTTAGTGAGGGCTTTACTGTATACATTTTCATTGGTCCATGAGATAATAGACCAATCGTACTAAAGCAGAACTCAATACTAACCTGATGGCTGTTGCTGTGGTATCTGAATCTGGTTCTGCAGGTTTCTGAAATTAGAGGTCAACAGATTATAAGGACATTTGCGCCAAGTCTAGGACCAAAAGGCTCCTTAACAGCTTCTACCCCCAAGCCATAAGACTGCTGAACAACTAGTCAAATGGCCACTGGACTATTTACATTGACGCCCCCCTCAATTGTTTTTACTTTAGGTTATTTGGTAAATATTTTCTTAACTCTTCTTGAACTGCACTGTTGGTTAAGTGCTTGTATGTAAGTAAGCATTTCACGGTAAGGTCTACAGTCGTGGCCAAAAGTTTCGAGAATGACACATTAATTTTCACAAAGTTTGCTGTTTCAGTGCCTAGATATTTTTGTCAGATGTTACTATGGAATACTGAAGTATAATTACAAGCATTTCTTAAGTGGCAAAGGCTTTTATTGACAATTACATGAAGTTGATGCAAATAGTCAATATTTGCAGTGTTGACCCTTCTTCTTCAAGACCTCTGCAATCCGCCCTGGCATGCTGTCAATTAACTTCTGGGCCACATCCTGACTGATGGCAGCCCATTCTTGCATAATCAATGCTTGGAGTTTGTCAGAATTTGTGGGGTTTTGTTTGTCCACCCGCCTCTTGAGGATTGACCACAAGTTCTCAATGGGATTCAGGTCTGGGGAGTTTTCTGGCCATGGATCCAAAATATTGATGTTTTGTTCCCCAAGCCACTTAGTTATCACTTTTGCTTTATGGCAAGGTGCTCCATCATGCTGGAAAAGGCATTGTTCGTCACCAAACTGTTCCTGGATGGTTGGGAGAAGTTGCTCTCTGAGAATGTGTTGGTACCATTATTTATTCATGGCTGTGTTCTTAGGCAAAATTGTGAGTGAGCCCACTCCCTTGGCTGAGAAGCAACCCCACACATGAGTGGTCTCAGGATGCTTTACTGTTGGCATGACACAGTCCTCTGATGGTAGCACTCACCTTGTCTTCTCTGGACAAACGTTTTTCCGGATGCCCAAACAATCGGAAAGGGGATTCATCAGAGAAAATTACTTTACCCCAGTCCTCAGCAGTCCAAACCCTGTACCTTTTTGCAGAATATCAGTCTGTCCCTGATGTTTTTCCTGGAGAGAAGTGGCTTCTTTGCTGCTCTTCTTGACACCAGGCCATCCTCCAAAAGTCTTCGCCTCACACCTGCTGCTGCCATTCCTGAGCAAGCTCTGTACTGGTGGTGCCCCGATCCCGCAGCTGAATCAATTTTAGGAGACGGTCCTGGTGCTTGCTGGACTTTGTTGGGCGCCCAGAAGCCTTCTTCACAACATTTGAACCGCTCTCCTTGAAGTTCTTGATGATCCGATAAATGGTTGATTTAGGTGCAATCTTACTGGCAGCAATATCCTTGCCTGTGAAGCCCTTTTTGTGCAAAGCAATGATGATGGCACGTGTTTCCTTGCAGGTAACCATGGTTGACAGAGGAAGAACAATGATTCCAAGCACCACCCTCCTTTTGAAGCTTCCAGTCTGTTATTCGAACTCAATCAGCATGACAGAGTGATCTCCAGCCTTGTCCTCGTCAACACTCACACCTGTGTTAACGAGAGAATCACTGACATGTTGTCAGCTGGTCCTTTTGTGGCAGGACTGAAATGCAGTGGAAATGTTTTTGGGGGATTCAGTTCATTTGCATGGTAAAGAGGGACTTTGCAATTAATTGCAATTCTTCTGATCACTCTTCATAACATTCTGGAGTATATGCAAATTGCCATCATACAAACTGAGGCAGCAGACTTTGTGAACATTCATATTTGTGTCATTCTCACAACTTTGGCCACAACTGTACACCTGTTGTATTCAGCGCATGTGACAAATAAAGTTTGATTTGATTTGTATAGCTTGTATAGAATGTGCGTTCTATAATTATCATAGGAAAGCATTTTTACTTGAAACTATTAACAGGACCCATTTGCTCTGGTTTTCCTGAGCCATGCCATACTAGAAATCATATGACAGATTTAGCGTTTAGAGTTTAAACCAGTTTTACTCGGAGCGCTTCGACAAAAGTCTCACTATGCTGGTTGTAAACATGGTATAGCTCAATACATACTGTATTAAACATTGTGAATGCATGTGTGTGTGTGCGCACGTGTATTGTTTGTGTGTGTGTGTGTGTGTGTGTGTGTGTGTGTGTGTGTGAGAGAGAGAGAGAGAGGTGCAGAGGAAATATAGTGTGTGTATCTGTCCTTGTATGTGAGTATTTCTACATGTTTCCCTGCATGTGTGTGTTTGGACACCCCAGCCACTCAGTGTGTTTGGACAACCCAGCCACTCGGTGTGTTTGGACAACCCAGCCACTCGGTGTGTTTGGACGGACACCCCAGCCACTCGGTGTGTTTGGACACCCCAGCCACTCAGTGTGTTTGGACAACCCAGCCACTCGGTGTGTTTGGACGGACACCCCAGCCACTCGGTGTGTTTGGACACCCCAGCCACTCAGTGTGTTTGGACACCCCAGCCACTCAGTGTGTTTGGACACCCCAGCCACTCAGTGTGTTTGGACACCCCAGCCACTCGGTGTGTTTGGACACCCCAGCCACTCGGTGTGTCTGGACACCCCAGCCACTCGGTGTGTTTGGACACCCCAGCCACTGGGTGTGTTTGGACGGACACCCCAGCCACTCGTTGTGTTTAGACACCCCAGACACTGGGTGTGTTTGGACGGACACCCCAGCCACTCGGTGTGTTTGGACACCCCAGCCACTCTGTGTGTTTGGACACCCCAGCCACTCTGTGTGTTTGGACACCCCAGACACTGGGTGTGTTTGGACGGACACCCCAGCCACTCTGTGTGTTTGGACACCCCAGCTACTCTGTGTGTTTGGACACCCCAGCCACTCGGTGTGTTTGGACACCCCAGCCACTCAGCCAGGACTCACGTCTGTGTCTGCATCAGGGGCATGCTTGTTGTCTCGTAGTTGTCTGGGTGTAGGGGGGGCACCACCTCTCCACTTTGGCTGAAGACAGGCAGGGTGGAGAGGGGCCAGGAGATCTCCCTGTTCTTAGACATGCTCCGCAGCTCCTTGGTCGACTTCTGGATGGAGCTGTGATGCACTAACTGGATACTGAGGAGAGAAGAGAAGGACAGAAAATAAATCAATCATATTTAAGTAATACAGAAATAGATCTTAAGTCTTAAAGTGGTACTTTAGCAGTCAGATGTAGTCATGGATACCATTTGTATGTCTTTGTGTCCAGTATGAAGGAAGTCAGAGGTAGTTTGTTAATGCAATGACTGGAAGTCTATGGGTATCTGATAGCATTCAGTAGGCACCCATATACTTCCAGTCTTTGTGCTAACACTAATTAGCATTGGCTTGCAAAACTACCTCTAACTATGAGACACAGAGACATACAAATGGTATCCATGAGTTCATCTGACCCTGGGGAAGTAGATATCCGGACTCATTGTATCCCTAACCTTGTTGTATCCTTAACATCGCAGTCAACACGCACACTCTAGTGTAATGTACACACATGCATTAAGGTATATATTATATAGGAAATATTTTGTAGACCAACAGCATAAAGAGTGTTTCTCTTTGACAGGAGGGAACTGTTTTGTTGTTACTATTGGTTATTTGGCTGCTGAGTCTAATGGAGTTTGTTTGAGAGTGTCTCCACTCCCTCTCATGCTGTCATACTCACTCTCTTTTCTCCCCCCTCTCTCTGTTTCTCTCTCCCCTCTCCCGATCTCTGTCTCTCTCCCTTCCCCCTTCTCTCTCCACCCTCACTATCTCTCTCCTCTTCTCTCTCCCCCTTTCCCCCTGTCTCTGTGTCTCTCCCGCTCTCTGTCTCTGCCTCCCTCACCTCCTCTCTGTCTCTGTAAACAACACTGGTCTGATATTTCTCTGCTTCAGGTACAGAACTATATAAGTTCTCCTTAACCACAGATGTAGGATAAGATTACTGTATCTCCCAATCCTCCCCCATTAGAGGTGGTGAGTCAATATCTGGCCCTGGATCAGTTAAGGTCTACTTCCATTCTAACACCTCCCTGCAGCTTTGAGCAGCTCATTGGATGACGGGATGTAAAACACACAGATGACAGTATGAATGGACATGAGGATGTCACCATGGCGATTGGAAAGCAAAAGGTGAAAGGGCAAATTATTTGAAGGGGAGATCCAAACTAAGAGGAACCAAAACTCAAAAGAAAAAAAACACAGGAGAGAATTAACACTTACTCTGGTGTTTGCATGTTTCTTTTATCCCTAGAAACAAAACAAAATGAATGAATTAAATACTAATATTAATAGTTAAAAGACATTCACACAGACGCGAATGGAGAGCACGTGATGTTGGATGGATGAATGGTGCGGGCGAAGGAACAAACAGTACTTCATGGACACACTGAGTGGTGGGTGGAGGGAAACAGTCTCTCTCAGCCTGTAAATGAGGGTTGGAGGAGCAATATAATGGTTGATTGACCATCAATGTCATAATGATTATGCTAATAACCATCAAGATGAATATGAGAAATCAAAGCTGAGACAGAACAGTGTAACGTATGGAGAACATACATCGACCATAAGACTGGATGGTCATTGACAAGCTGTGCTTCCAGAATATTAAACCTCTTGACGTCCATCTATAGTGACTAAGTAGCACAACTAAACATCCCTTAACTGACTGGGCCTGTGACACTGCACTCAGAGTAATCAGTCTATCCCTCAGAATCTGAGAACCCCTACGTGACAACTAGAAAGAACAGTGTCTGTGTGTGTCTGTTTCTGTCAGAAGAGAAAGCAGCACACTTACACCCCTTCCCGCCGGCAGCACATGGAGTAACCCAGGACGCTGAAGAGGACCATGGCCACGGCCGAGGGCACCGCCAACGTGATGAGGAAGTCGGCAAAGAAGTCCCTGCTCTTCAGAGACTCTGGCGGGGGGTTGTACCCCCCGATGTCAGGCAGGACCCCCGTCCCTGGGTCCGGACGATTACTGTGGATCATGATCATTTTAGTGATGTCCACCTGGAGAAGACAAGAGGTTCAATCAGCACTTCATTTACTATAGATATTAGGGTGGTAAATTCTGGTAATTTCCCCAAAATTGAGACGTTTTCCAGAAATCCCAGTTTGAGGATTCCCATTTCCTTCTTATTCCCTCCAGATTTCAGCCAAATACATGTTCAAATATACCTAAATGTAATTGTTCTTATGGCGAATGTGGAATGGCTTCTCCAAATACATGATGCTACTGTCAATGTAAAAAAGCACCTAGCTTGTGAACAACAATCAACAACACCTCAGAATCTCTGATCTATAAAAATGTGTGTGTGTGTTTTACATTGTTTGTCTGTTTGGCATAGTTTTGTGTGGGTTTGTGTGTGTGTGCATATGACACTACAAAAACACACTAACATTTTTGAAAGGCATGGTCAGAGAACAGGTCAAGAGGTCACACCATGGTTCCAGGGTCCTGTCCAGTCCTCACCAGATTGATCTTACACCAGTCGATGTCGAACTGGGCTCTGAACTTCTTGTCACAGCTGATGACAGGCTCCATCTCCTGGCTGCAGCGGAGCTGGTTCTGGGAGTTCTCCACCTCCCTCAGGCAGGAAGAGAACTGCACGTCAGCTCCCACCATCACATAGACACTGGAGAGGGAGGCAGTGACTTAGACACTGTCTTATAATACAGGTGGCTGGTGGCCCCTTAATTGAGGAGGACGGGTTCATTTTAATGGCTGGAACGGAATAAATTCAATGGTACCAAGCAAATCAAGAATGTGGTTTCCAGGTGTTTGAGAACATTCCATTGACTCCATTCCAGGTATTATTATAAGCCGTCCTATCCTCAGCAGCCTCCTGTGGTTTACAGGTATAATGACAGACAGACAGTTAGTGGTATATCTGATAATACAGGTAGAATGATAGACAGACAGACAGTTAGTGGTATATCTGATAATACAGGTAGAATGACAGACAGACAGACAGACAGTGGTATATCTGATAATACAGGTATAATGACAGACAGTGGTATATCTGATAATACAGGTATAATGACAGACAGTGGTATATCTGATAATACAGGTATAATGACAGACAGACGGTGGTATATCTGATAATACAGGTATAATTTTTTATTTTATTTTTTATTTAACCTTTATTTAACCAGGTAGGCAAGTTGAGAACAAGTTCTCATTTACAATTGCGACCTGGCCAAGATAAAGCAAAGCAGTTCGACAGATAAAACGACACAGAGTTACACATGGAGTAAAAACAAACATACAGTCAATAATGCAGTATAAACAAGTCTATATACAATGTGAGCAAATGAGGTGAGAAGGGAGGTAAAGGCAAAAAAAGGCCATGATGGCAAAGTAAATACAATATAGCAAGTAAAATACTGGAATGGTAGTTTTGCAATGGAAGAATGTGCAAAGTAGAAATAAAAAAATAATGGGGTGCAAAGGAGCAAAATAAATAAATAAATAAAAATTAAATACAGTTGGGAAAGAGGTAGTTGTTTGGGCTAAATTTTAGGTGGGCTATGTACAGGTGCAGTAATCTGTGAGCTGCTCTGACAGTTGGTGCTTAAAGCTAGTGAGGGAGATAAGTGTTTCCAGTTTCAGAGATTTTTGTAGTTCGTTCCAGTCATTGGCAGCAGAGAACTGGAAGGAGAGGCGGCCAAAGAAAGAATTGGTCTTGGGGGTGACTAGAGAGATATACCTGCTGGAGCGTGTGCTACAGGTGGGAGATGCTATGGTGACCAGCGAGCTGAGATAAGGGGGGACTTTACCTAGCAGGGTCTTGTAGATGACATGGAGCCAGTGGGTTTGGCGACGAGTATGAAGCGAGGGCCAGCCAACGAGAGCGTACAGGTCGCAATGGTGGGTAGTATATGGGGCTTTGGTGATAAAACGGATTGCACTGTGATAGACTGCATCCAATTTGTTGAGTAGGGTATTGGAGGCTATTTTGTAAATGACATCGCCAAAGTCGAGGATTGGTAGGATGGTCAGTTTTACAAGGGTATGTTTGGCAGCATGAGTGAAGGATGCTTTGTTGCGAAATAGGAAGCCAATTCTAGATTTAACTTTGGATTGGAGATGTTTGATATGGGTCTGGAAGGAGAGTTTACAGTCTAACCAGACACCTAAGTATTTGTAGTTGTCCACGTATTCTAAGTCAGAGCCGTCCAGAGTAGTGATGTTGGACAGGCGGGTAGGTGCAGGTAGCGATCGGTTGAAGAGCATGCATTTAGTTTTACTTGTATTTAAGAGCAATTGGAGGCCACGGAAGGAGAGTTGTATGGCATTGAAGCTTGCCTGGAGGGTTGTTAACACAGTGTCCAAAGAAGGGCCGGAAGTATACAGAATGGTGTCGTCTGCGTAGAGGTGGATCAGGGACTCACCAGCAGCAAGAGCGACCTCATTGATGTATACAGAGAAGAGAGTCGGTCCAAGAATTGAACCCTGTGGCACCCCCATAGAGACTGCCAGAGGTCCGGACAGCAGACCCTCCGACTTGACACACTGAACTCTATCAGAGAAGTAGTTGGTGAACCAGGCGAGGCAATCATTTGAGAAACCAAGGCTGTCGAGTCTGCCGATGAGGATATGGTGATTGACAGAGTCGAAAGCCTTGGCCAGATCAATGAATACGGCTGCACAGTAATGTTTCTTATCGATGGCGGTTAAGATATCGTTTAGGACCTTGAGCGTGGCTGAGGTGCACCCATGACCAGCTCTGAAACCAGATTGCATAGCAGAGAAGGTATGGTGAGATTCGAAATGGTCGGTAATCTGTTTGTTGACTTGGCTTTCGAAGACCTTAGAAAGGCACGGTAGGATAGATATAGGTCTGTAGCAGTTTGGGTCAAGAGTGTCCCCCCCTTTGAAGAGGGGGATGACCGCAGCTGCTTTCCAATCTTTGGGAATCTCAGACGACACGAAAGAGAGGTTGAACAGGCTAGTAATAGGGGTGGCAACAATTTCGGCAGATAATTTTAGAAAGAAAGGGTCCAGATTGTCTAGCCCGGCTGATTTGTAGGGGTCCAGATTTTGCAGCTCTTTCAGAACATCAGCTGAATGGATTTGGGAGAAGGAGAAATGGGGAAGGCTTGGGCGAGTTGCTGTTGGGGGTGCAGTGCTGTTGTCCGGGGTAGGAGTAGCCAGGTGGAAAGCATGGCCAGCCGTAGAAAAATGCTTATTGAAATTCTCAATTATGGTGGATTTATCAGTGGTGACAGTGTTTCCTATCTTCAGTGCAGTGGGCAGCTGGGAGGAGGTGTTCTTATTCTCCATGGACTTTACAGTGTCCCAGAACTTTTTTGAGTTAGTGTTGCAGGAAGCAAATTTCTGCTTGAAAAAGCTAGCCTTGGCTTTTCTAACTGCCTGTGTATAATGATTTCTAGCTTCCCTGAACAGCTGCATATCACGGGGGCTGTTCGATGCTAATGCAGAACGCCATAGGATGTTTTTGTGTTGGTTAAGGGCAGTCAGGTCTGGGGAGAACCAAGGGCTATATCTGTTCCTGGTTCTAAATTTCTTGAATGGGGCATGTTTATTTAAGATGGTTAGGAAGGCATTTAAAAAAAATATCCAGGCATCCTCTACTGACGGGATGAGATCAATATCCTTCCAGGATACCCCGGCCAGGTCGATTAGAAAGGCCTGCTCGCAGAAGTGTTTCAGGGAGCGTTTTACAGTGATGAGTGGAGGTCGTTTGACCGCTGACCCATTACGGATGCAGGCAATGAGGCAGTGATCGCTGAGATCTTGGTTGAAGACAGCAGAGGTGTATTTAGAGGGGAAGTTGGTTAGGATGATATCTATGAGGGTGCCCGTGTTTAAGGTTTTGGGGAGGTACCTGGTAGGTTCATTGATTATTTGTGTGAGATTGAGGGCATCAAGTTTGACAGACAGAGAGTGGTATATCTGATAATACAGGTATAATGACAGACAGAGAGTGGTATATCTGATAATACAGGTATAATGACAGACAGACAGTGGTATATCTGATAATACAGGTATAATGACAGACAGACAGACAGACAGTGGTATATCTGATAATACAGGTATAATGACAGACAGACAGTGGTATATCTGATAATACAGGTAAAATGACAGACAGACAGTGGTATATCTGATAATACAGGTATAATGACAGACAGACAGACAGTGGTATATCTGATAATACAGGTATAATGACAGACAGACAGACAGTGGTATATCTGATAATACAGGTATAATGACAGACAGACAGTGGTATATCTGATAATACAGGTATAATGACAGACAGACAGACAGTGGTATATCTGATAATACAGGTATAATGACAGACAGACAGACAGTGGTATATCTGATAATACAGGTATAATGACAGACAGTGGTATATCTGATAATACAGGTATAATGACAGACAGACAGTGGTATATCTGTTAACACAGGTATAATGACAGACAGACAGTTAGTGTTATATCTGATAATACAGGTATAATGACAGACAGACAGACAGTGGTATATCTGATAATACAGGTATAATGACAGACAGACAGTGGTCTATCTGATAATACAGGTATAATAACAGACAGACAGACAGTGGTCTATCTGATAATACAGGTATAATGACAGACAGACAGTTAGTGTTATATCTGATAATACAGGTATAATGACAGACAGACAGTGGTATATCTGATAATAAAGGTATAATGACAGACAGACAGACAGTGGTATATCTGATAATACAGGTAAAATGACAGACAGACAGTGGTCTATCTGATAATACAGGTAAAATGACAGACAGACAGACAGACAGTGGTATATCTGATAATACAGGTAAAATGACAGACAGACAGTGGTCTATCTGATAATAAAGGTATAATGACAGACAGACAGACAGTGGTATATCTGATAATACAGGTAAAATGACAGACAGACAGTGGTCTATCTGATAATACAGGTATAATGACAGACAGACAGTTAGTGTTATATCAGATAATACAGGTAAAATGACAGACAGGCAGTGGTCTATCTGATAATACAGGTATAATGACAGACAGACAGACAGACAGACAATGGTATATCTGATAATACAGGTATAATGACAGACAGACAGACAATGGTATATCTGATAATACAGGTATAATGACAGACAGACAGTGGTATATCTGATAATAGAGGTATAATGACAGACACACAGTGGTATATCTGATAATAGAGGTATAATGACAGACACACAGTGGTATATCTGATAATAAAGGTATAATGACAGACACACAGTGGTATATCTGATAATAAAGGTATAATGACAGACAGACAGTTAGTGTTTTATCTGATAATACAGGTATAATGACAGACACACAGTGGTATATCAGATAATACAGGTATAATGACAGACACACAGTGGTATATCTGATAATACAGGTAAAATGACAGACAGTTAGTGGTATATCTGATAATATTGTTATGACTAGGTGAATCTTAAGGCAAAGATGTAGATGTACAGTGCATGCACACTCACATGTGCACACACGTGCAGTCACACACACACACTGGGGAGGAAGGATTTGAACACCTTAATCTACACACAAACACGCAAGCGCATTAGAGGTAGATGAGAGGACAATTTAACAGCTAGGTTACACAGTCATATCTTGCTAACCACTCACATACACTTTCACAATCCCACTATGAACCACATAGTGTTTTGCCCCTCCTGTCTCAGTCAGCATGGAGAGCTTCCTGATATTGTACTGTCAGGGAACCTTAGTCTTCCTATGGGGCTCTCCTCTATCTTTATCTTCCCAAATGGGGGCCATGCATGTTACAATGTATGAACAACATGACAATTCATGTGGGGATTCATTCTCTCTGACTGTTACAAACAGCCTGCCAGTGTCTCTCTGAGGCTGTAATGTCTAATACACTCAGTGTGTTGATCTGGATCGCTCCCTCTGTCTCCCTCTTCCTCTCTCTCTCTGCCTCTCTTTGCCTCTCACTCTCCCTCTTTCACTCTCCCTCTCTGCCTCTCCCTCTCTCACTCTCCCTCTTTCACTCTCCCTCTCCCTCTCTGCCTCTCCCTCTCTCACTCTCCCTCTCTCCTCTCTCTCTCACACACACTCTCTGCATTCCAATTAAAGGAAACCTCAACAGGATGCGACAGTGAGACAGGCTGTAAAGTGAGAAGAAAGGACGGGAGGTCATGCATTGCATAAGCATATTTAAGTGCATGTTTGTGTTGCAACTGATGCACAAAATGTTATGAAGGTGCTTATTCAAAATACAAGACTTGACTGTAGACAAGATCATACAAGATCATGACTGTAGACAAGATCATACAAGATCATGACTGTAGACAAGCCATTCTAAAGCTGCTATAGTACTTTCTGAGGATGAATATTTAGGTAACAAACCATCCTGTTATGTCTTACATCTACCAGGCAATATTTAAATTCATCATCAACCTCTCTCTTGTTTCTGTAAGGGCTGAAGATAATGTACTTGAAGTCATCATCTGCTTTCAACTGAAGATACTTGAATGAATCATCCTCTATCAACTGAAGATACTTGAATGAATCATCCTCTACCAACTGAAGATACTTGAATGAATCATCCTCTATCAACTGAAGATACTTGAATGAATCATCCTCTATCAACTGAAGATACTTGAATGAATCATCCTCTACCAACTGAAGATACTTGAATGAATCATCCTCTATCAACTGAAGATACTTGAATGAATCATCCTCTATCAACTGAAGATGCTTGAATTCATCATCCTCTTTCAACTAAAGATACTTTAATTCATAAATTCATCAAACTATGTATCAAACTGCTCTGGTCCTGTAAGGGCTGCAGAGGGTGACCCTGTCCCTCACCACTCTGAGGTTGTTGATGGGCAGGGGAACGTGTCGGCCCCTGTCCAGGGCTGAGATGATGTTTATATGTAAATTTATCCTCATACTCGGTTAAACCATGTTTTGAACTGTGCTAAAGAGGGTCACTCTCACCCATAGAGAGATGTGTTTCTAATTCTATTTCTATGCCCTCACCCCTCTTTGAGGTTGTTTATGGGCAGGGGAACACGTCCGCCCCTGTCCAGGGCTGAGGTGATGTTGACGGCGTTGAGGCGTTCGGGCTGCCACACGTTCTTCACTGCCCCTAGGAAGTCTCCCAGAACCTCGCTTGCCAACATCTCCTCCACATTCATGTTCTTTATGTAGAACTCTGCCTGGTACGGCAGTGGGTACTCTGAGAGAGGGAGGGTGAGAGGGAGGGAGTAAGGGAGCGAGGGACGGAGGGAGACAGAGAGAGCGAGGGAGAGAGGGGAAGAGAGAGATTACAGATACAGAATCTGTTCATTTTCAAATGTGTGTTTATTAATTTACACAGATGTGAGTACCGCATTATAAGGTGTTAACTTGATTTAGAAATTGTCGGTTTGGTTGAGTGTGTTGTGTTGCCCTTTTAGGGGGATGTCATTGTGGATATGTGAATGATATTCAGCCACTCTTGAAAGGAGTGTTTACTAAAATGTAGATGTTAGACCCTGATATAGCTGTAGACTACACAAGTTAATTTAGCAGACAAGATTTGCCTAGAATTCCATGGCATTAATTTATAGTATGAAGAATACAATTGAACAGAGCTGAATAAAATAGAAAGAATATTTTCTCCAAATGATTTGAGGGAGTGTCACATGTGGCTATTCTGTGTTGAGTGGTTAACAAAGAAGCAGGTCCTCCTATATGCTTCATTTAGGGTTATTTATGCAACTTTAGTTGTGATACAAACGTTGGGCTGTATGTTTTGATTTTAACACATTCCAAGGCTGCATGATGTGACTCTAATGATGACTTGAAAACAGTTGCATGAAAGGCATGAGCTCTGCTTTGTTTCTTGTGCAGGCTGCACACACTTAAGGACTCACATTTCCCAGTGGCATCCCCTTTCTGTGGCCACAATGCCCCCTAAAATAATCCATGCCTTTTGAGGCCAGTAGCCGTTGTGCACTTTGGCTGAATATAATAATTATAATTCCCTTATCCCGGCTGCATGCCCCCGAAGCACTCACATGGCTCTCTCAGAAATCTGGGTCCTTCTCACAGGCTACAAGTGAAGACAGACATATCGGGGACGTGTGCGTCCTTATCGAATTCCGAGGTGCATATTGAAGATGTTGGAAGAACTGTCCACATTTACTTTTCGTCAGCCAACAAGATGAGTAAGCCTAACGAACAGCAAAAGCTTGAGCCTATGTCAATCTACTATCCCCCATAGTACAAAAGTTTACCTATTCTATTCTGTGCAATAAATAAATATTCCAAACATAGTCTGGGACAGTTGTGGGATGCGATAGATCCCAAATTAATACAACCACGAGCATAAAAAAACACCGGGTAAAATCAATTAGGTTGACGCAACAGGTCAGAACGTTTAGCTTAAAATTTTGCTAAACTATTAGGCTATTTCCTCACATTATAAGTGCAGCAATGCACACACGGCAGCAGGCTATAAGCACAAATGTGTCACGCCTTGGTCTTAGTGTTTTGTGTTTTCGTTATATATTTGGTCAGGCCGGGGTGTGACATGGGTTTATGTTATTGTATTTCGTATTGGGTTGTAGTATTTGGGATCGCGGCTGATTAGGGGTGTTGTATAGGCTTGGCTGCCTGAGGCGGTTCTCAATCAGCTGTCAGGTGATTCTCGTTGCCTCTGATTGGGAACCGTATTTAGGTAGCCTGAGTTTCGCTTTGTCTTTCGTGGGTGATTGTTCCTGTCTCTGTGTAGTGTTCACCAGATAGGCTGTATTAGGTTTCACGTTCCGTTTGTTGTTTTTGTATTTATTAGTTATTTTCATGTATCGCACTTTTCTTCATTAAAGACATGAGTAACCACCACGCTGCATTTCGGTCCGACTCTCTCTCAACAAACGAAGAACGCCGTTACAGAATCACCCACCACACACGGACCGAGCGGCGTGGTTACAGGCAGCGACCGCAGGAAAAGCGAAAGGAGGAATGGACATGGGAGGACGTTATGGACAGCAATTGCATGGAGTATACGACGTGGGAAGAAATCGACAGGTGGGCGGCCGACCCAGAGAGAGTGCAGGAGCCCGCATGGGATTCGCTTGAGCAGTGCGAAGAAGGCTATAGGCGAATGGAGTCGAAAAGGAAAACACGGCGGCGCAGAGCGAAACCCGAAAGTCACCCCAAAAAATGTATTGGGGGGGGGGGCTCAGGGAGAGAGTGGCTGAGTCGGGTGTCAGACCTGAGCCAACTCTCCCTGCTAATCGTGAAGAGCAGTTGCAGTGGGAGAGGCTGCATCACTTGGAGAATTGGACATGGGAGGAGGAACTGGACGGAAAAGGACCCTGGGCTCAGCCTGGAGAATATCGCCGTCCCAAGGAAGAACTAGAGGCGGCTAAAGCAGAGAGACGCTGGTATGAAGAGGCAGCACGGCGACGCGGATGGAAGCCTGAGAGTCGGCCCCAAAAATGTATTGGGGGGGGGGCTTACAGGGAGTATGGCTATGCCAGGTAGGAGACCTGCGCAAACTCCCTGTGCTTACCGGGGGGCTAAAGAGACCGGGCAGGCACCGTGTTATGCTAGTGAGCGCACGGTGTCTCCAGTGCGGGTGCATGGCCCGGTACGGTTCATACCAGCCCTTTGTATTGGCCGGGCTAGAGTGGGCATCGAGCCAGGTAAGCTTGGGCAGGCTCGGTGCTCAAGAGCTCCAGTGCGCCTTCACGGTCCGGTCTATCCAGAGCCACCTCCACACACCAGTCCTCCGGTAGCAGCTCCCCGCACCAGGCTTCCTGTGCGTGTCCTCGCTCCAGTATTACCAGTGCCCGCACCACGCATCAGGCCTACAGTGCGCCTCGCCTCTCCTGCTCTGTCGGAGTCTCCCGCCTGTTCAGCACAGCCAGAGCCTTCCTTCCCTCCTACGCTGTCGGAGTCTCCCGCCTGTTCAGCGCAGCCAGCGTTTTCCTCCTCTCCTGCGCTGTCGGAGTCTCCCGCCTGTTCAGCGCTATCAGAGCCTTTCTTCTCTACAGCGCTGCCGGAGCCTCCTGCCTGTTTGAAGCAGCCTGAGCTGCCAGTCTGCAGGGTGCTGTCAGCCTGCATGGAGCAGTTAGAGCTGTCAGTCTGCAAGGAGCTGTCAGTCTGCAGGGAGCTGCCAGTCTGCAAGGAGCTGCCACTCTGCAAGGAGCTGTCAGTCTGCAAGGAGCTGTCAGTCTGCAAGGAGCTGACAGTCTGCAAGGAGCTGCCAGTCTGCCAGGAGCTGTCAGTCTGCAAGGAGCTGTCAGCCTGCATGGAGCAGTCAGAGCTGTCAGTCTGCATGAAGCAGCCAGAGCTGCCAGTCTGCAAGGAGCTGCCAGTCTGCAAGGAGCTGCCAGTCTGCAAGGAGCTGTCAGTCTGCAAGGAGCTGTCAGCCTGCATGGAGCGGTCAGAGCTGTCAGTCTGCAAGGAGCTGCCAGTCTGCAAGGAGCTGTCAGCCTGCATGGAGCAGTCAGAGCTGTCAGTCTGCAAGGAGCTGCCAGTCTGCAGGGAGCTGTCAGTCTGCAAGGAGCTGTCAGCCTGCATGGAGCAGTCAGAGCTGTCAGTCTGCGAAGAGCTGCCAGTCTGCAAGGAGCTGTCAGCCTGCATGGAGCAGTCAGAGCTGTCAGTTTGCATAGAGCAACTAGATCCGCCAGTCAGCCATGATCTTCTAGATCTGCCAGTCAACCAGATTCTTCCAGATCAGCCTGTCAACCAGAATCTTCCAGATCTGCTAGTCAACCAGAATCTTCCAGATCTGCTAGTCAACTTGAATCTTCCAGATCCGCCAGCCAGCCAGGATCTACCGGAGCCTACTACCTACCTGAGCTTCATCTCAGTACTGGGCTTCCTCTCAGTACTGGGCTTCCTCTCAGTACTGGGCTTCCCCTCTGTTCCGGGCTGCCCCTCAGTTCCGGGCTGCCCCTCAGTTCCGGGCTGCCCCTCAGTTCCGGGCTGCCCCTCAGTTCCGGGCTGCCCCTCAGTCCCGAGCTGCCTCAGTCCCGAGCTGCCTCAGTCCCGAGCTGCCCCTCAGTCCCGAGCTGCCACTCAGTCCCGAGCTGCCCCTCAGTCCCGAGCTGCCCCTCAGTCCCGAGCTGCCCCTCAGTCCCGAGATGCCCCTCAGTCACGAGCTGCTCCTCAGTTCTGTGGGGTTCTGGATGAGGACTATTAGGCCATGGTCGGCGGCGAGGGTGGATTATCCCAGGACGCGAAGGGGAGGAACGAGGACATTAATGAAGTGGGGTCCACGTCCCGAGCCGGAGCCGCCACCAATGACAGACGCCCACCCGGACCCTCCCTTTGGTTTTGAGGTGCGTCCGGGAGTCCGCACCTTGGGGGGGGGGGGTTCTGTCACGCCTTGGTCTTAGTGTTTTGTGTTTTCGTTATATATTTGGTCAGGCCAGGGTGTGACATGGGTTTATGTTATTGTATTTCGTATTGGGTTGTAGTATTTGGGATCGCGGCTGATTAGGGGTGTTGTATAGGCTTGGCTGCCTGAGGCGGTTCTCAATCAGCTGTCAGGTTATTCTCGTTGCCTCTGATTGGGAACCGTATTTAGGTAGCCTGAGTTTCGCTTTGTCTTTCGTGGGTGATTGTTCCTGTCTCTGTGTAGTGTTCACCAGATAGGCTGTATTAGGTTTCACGTTCCGTTTGTTGTTTTTGTATTTATTTGTTATTTTCATGTATCGCACTTTTCTTCATTAAAGACATGAGTAACCACCACGCTGCATTTTGGTCCGACTCTCTCTCAACAAACGAAGAACGCCGTTACAAAATGTTCCAAAAGTGACCGCAAATCTGATTATGCATGTAATACTTTTATTAAAAAGGTGCATTTTTATGGTGAAAATGATCTTCACCAAACTAGAAACTCACGTGCTGCTTATGTATACCAGTTAGGCTCTACACTCGTTGTAAAGCGGATTAATGTGCTTAATTTTAAGATTTTTTGGGGTTGTGATACAAACCTTATCAAAACATATAGGCCTATTGGCTAGGCTACATGAGGTGTGCAACTATGGTAGCCTAGGCGGCAGGTAGCCTAGTGGTTAGAGCGTTGGACCAGTAACCGAAAGGTTTCTGTATTGAATCCCTGAGCTGACAAGGTAAAAATCTGTTCTGCTCCTGAGCAAGGCAGTTAACCCTCTGTCTGCCGAAGACGTGGATGTCGATTATGGCAGCCCCCATCACCTCCCTGATTCAGAGGGGTCGGGTTAAATGCGGAAGACACATTTCAGTTGAATGCATTCAGTTGTACAACTGACTAGGTATCCCCCTTTCCCTATGATGTGAAAAAGTTGTAAAAAAAAGGCATGCGATATTTCTTGCCTTACTGCACACAAGCTGGGCATCATTCACAAGTGATGAATTAATATTGTCACCCATCAGACTATTCTTGATATAATCTTGTCTTAACATATATTAAATAGTATATGTTTGAAATTTGTTTTGATTTAGAATGGACTGTTATCATGCACCAGTCTCTGAACAAGGACAGGGGAAAAAATACATGTTATCTATGCACTTAAATAGGGAATGGAGGACATTCATGCCAGCCAGGTAGGTTTATACTGCTGTTGTAAAGAGAAGCAACGTGCTTAATGTTAGGAAAGTTGAGAAATACATATAGTTGATCTAGCCTAAACAAAGCTGATGGGCTCCTCCTCTTTTTAATAGAGGCCATCGAAACTCTGTTTTTTGTCACGCAATTGCATAGCCTATAGAAATTTTGTACAACATGAATTCATGGCTCTAATGAAGTGTTTGATTAGATTTTTGATTATATTTCCATCGATGTCAGAGTGATTAGAGGGACAATAGAGTGCTGAGTACCAGGCAGTTAGCAAGTTTGGTAGGCTACTAATGACCATCAGCGGCATTAGAGCTTGGAGAAGCCTGATTACTGTGACTAAACGGTCACGTGGAATTTGACTGCCATCATGACTCGTGACCGCCGGTGTGGCAGTAATGCGGTCACCGTTAACAACCCTAATCAGGATTCATGGGGGTGTCATCATTGAAGGTGACCCTTTAGATTTCAATAAAGAACATCCTGCTTAATAATCTCCTCACTAAGCCTGTCCTTTGTCTCTCTCTCTCTTTCTTACCTTCTGTGGACATGATGTTTATGACCAAGTTGTGCCGGGCCGTTTCGAAAGTGCGTCTGTTATAGGCAATAATCTGGAACACATAAGGGGAAAAGTTTAAGCCCAGATCAGTGCAGCTTATGCCCCAGGCTGAGGCTCGCTGGCGAGGTCTGAGCCAGATGCAAACATATACCATAGTAGAAGGCTCAGAGGAAAGCGGGACTTGGGGTACTGCCATCCTATAGGAACATTCCTACAAGGAACATAAAGCCTTTGGGAATATGCTACAGTAGGTTAGGTACAGATAAGCCTGAAACACATAATGGTCGAAGCCTGCCTGTACCTTACAGACTAGACATGTCTAAAACCCTAGGAAAAAGCTATATCACAACCATATGACAGCTACTATGAGCAAAAAACACATTGTTCTACCTGCTGGACTATCTACTGTAAATAATAACTAACCACTACTATGATTATTACAGGTTGTGCCGACATACAGTACCAGTCAGAAGTTTGGACACACCTACTCATTCCAGGGTTTTTCTTTATTTTTACTATTTTCAGCATTGTAGAATAATAGTGAAGACATCAAAACTATGAAATAACACATATGGAATCATGTAGTAACCCAAAAAGTGTTAAACAAATCTAAATAAACGGACACTTTTCAGGACCCTGTCTTTCAAAGATAATTTGTAAAAATCCAAATAACTTTGTAAAGGGTTTAAACACTGTTCCCCATGCTTGTTCCCATACTTGTTCAATGAACCATAAACAATGAATGAACATGCACCTGTGGTCGTTAAGACACTAACAGCTTACAGACAGATGGCAGGCAATTAAGGCCACAGTTATGAAGACGTAGGACACTAAAGAGGCCTTTCTACTGACTCTGAAAAACACCAAAAGAAAGATGCCCAGGGTCCCTGCTCATCTGCGTGAACGTACCTTAGGCATGCTGTAAGGAGGCATGAGGACTGCAGATGTGGCCAGGGCAATAAATTGCAATGTCTGTACTGTGAGATGCCTAAGACAGCGCTACAGGGAGACAGGACGGACAGCTGATCGTTCTCGCAGTGGCAGACCACGTGTAACAACACCTGCACAGGATCGGTACATCTGAACATCACACCTGCGGGACAGGTACAGGATGGCGGCAACAACAACTGCCCGAGTTACCCCAGGAACGCACAATCCCTCCATCAGTGCTCAGACTGTCCGTAATAGGCTGAGAGAGGCTGGACTGAGGGCTTGTAGGCCTGTTGTAAGGCAGGTCCTCACAAGAAACCACCGGCAACAACGTCGCCTATGGGCACAAACCCACCGTCGCTGGACCAGACACAGGACTGGCAAAAAGTGCTCTTCACTGACGAGTCGCGGTTTTGTCTCACCAGGGGTGATGGTCGGATTCGCGTTTATCGTCAAAGGAATGAGCGTTACAGCGAGGCCTGTACTCTGGAGCGGGATCAATTTGGAGGTGAAGGGTCCGTCATGGTCTGGGGTGGTATCTCACAGCATCATTCGACTGAGCTTGTTGACATTGCAGGCAATCTTAACGCTGTGCGTTACAGGAAAGACATCCTCCTCCCTCATGTGGTACCCTTCCTGCAGGCTCATCCTGACATGACCCTCCAACATGACAATGCCACCGGCCATACTGCTCGCTCTGTGCATGACTTCCTACAAGACAGGAATGTCAGTGTTCTGCCATGGTTAACGAAGAGCCCGGATCTAAATCCAATTGAGCACATCAGGGGCCTGTTGGATCGGAGGGTGAGGGCTAGGGCCATTCCTCCCAGAAATGTCTGGGAATTTCCAGGTGCCTTGGTGGAAGAGTGGGATAACATCTCACAGCAATAACTGGCATATCTGCTGCAGTCCATGAGGAGGAGATGCACTGCAGTACTTAATGCAGCTGGTCGCCATACCAGATACTGACAGTAACTTTTGATTTTGAACCCCCCCTTTGTTCAAGGACACATTATTCAATTTCTGTTAGTCACATGTCTGTGGAACTTGTTCAGTTTATGTCTCAGTTGTTGAATCTTGTCATGTTCATACAAATATTGACACATGTTAAGTTTGCTGAAAATAAACACAGTTGACAGAGAGAGGACGTTTCTTTGTTTGCTAAGTTTATATTCTATATTTGATTCTCCAAAGTAGCCAACCTTTGCCTTGATGACAGCTTTGCGCACTCTTGGCATCATTACAACACTGTATATAGACATATTATTTGAAATGTCTTTATTCTTTTGGAATTTTTGACATTTTTGTAAGTGTAATGTTTACTGTACATTTTTAGTTGTTTATTTCACTTTTGTTTATTATCTATTTCACTCTCTTTGGCAATGTAAACATACAGTTGAAGTCGGAAGTGTACATACACCTTAGCCAAATACATTTAAACTCAGTTTTCACAATTCCTGACATTTAATCCTAGTAAAAATTCCCTGTATTAGGTTATAGTTAGGATCACCACTTTATTTTAAGAATGTGAAATGTCAGAATAATAGTAGAGAGAATGATTTATATGAGCTTTTATTTCTTTCATCACATTCCCAGTGGGTCAGAAGTTTACATACACTCAATTAGTATTTAGTAGCAATGCCTTTAAAATGTTTAACTTGGGTCAAAAATTTCAGGTAGCCTTCCACAAGCTTCCACAATAAGTTGGGTGAATTTTGGCCCATTCCTGACAGAGCTGGTGTAACTGAGTCAGGTTTGTAGGCCTCCCTGCTCGCACATGCTTTTTCAGTTCTGCCTACAAATGTTCTATAGGATTGAGGTCAGTTCTTTGTGATGGCCACTCCAAGACCTTGACTTTGTTGTCCTTAAGCCATTTTGCCACAACTTTGGAAGTATGCTTGGGGTCATTGTCCATTTGGAAGACCCATTTGTGACCAAGCTTTAACTTCCCGACTGATGTCTTGAGATGTTGCTTCAATATATCCTTATCATTTTCCCTCTTTATGATGCCATCTATTTTGTGAAGTGCACCAGTCCCTCTTGCATCAAAGTACCCCCACAACATGATGCTGCCACCCCCATGCTTCACGGTTGGGATGGTGTTCTTCAGTTTGCGAGCATCCCCCTTTTTCCTCCAAACATAACGATGGTCATTATGGCCAAACATTTCTATTTGTGATTCCTCAGACCAGAGGACATTTCTCCAAAAAGTACAATATTAGTCCCCATGTGCAGTTGCAAACCGTAGTCTAGCTTTTTTATGGCGGTTTTGGAGCAGTGGCTTCTTCCATGTTATTTATTTGTTTTACTGTGGTGATAGATACTTTTGTACCAGCATCTTCACAAGGTCATTTGCTGTTGTTCTGGGATTGATTTGCACTTTTCACACCAAAGTACTTTCATCTCTAGGAGACAGAGCACGTCTCCTTCCTGAGTGGTATGACGGCTGCGTGGTCCCATGGTGTTTATACTTGCGTCCTATTGTTTGTACAGATGAAGGCGTTTGAAAATTTCTCCCAAGGATGAAGCAGACTTGTGGAGGTCTACAATTTTGTTTCTGAGGTCTTGGCTGATTTCTTTTGGTTTTCCCATGATGTCAAGCAAAGAGGCATTGAGTTTTTTTTAAATGTACCTTTATTTAGCCAGGCAAGTCAGTTAAGAACAAATTCTTATTTTCAATGACGGCCTAGGAACAGTGGGTTAACTGCCCGTTCAGGGGCAGAACGACAGATTTGTACCTTGTCAGCTCCGGGGTTTGAACTTGCAACCTTCCGGTTACTAGTCCAACGCTCTAACCACCCCGCAGTTTGAAGGTTGGCCTTGAAATACATCCACAGGTACACCTCCAATTGACTCAAATGATGTCAATTAGCCTATCAGAAGCTTCTAAAGCCATGACACCATTTCTGGAATTTTCCAAGCTGTTTAAAGGCACAGTCAACTTAGTGTATGTAAACTTCTGACCCGCTGGAATTGAGATACAGTGAATTATTGTCACGCCTTGACCTTAGAAAGCCTGTTGATTTCTGTATTTGGTTAGGTCAAGGTGTGATTTGGGTGGGCATTCTAGTTTTCTATTTCTTTGTTGGCCGGGTAGGGTTCCCAATCAGAGGCAGCTGTCTATCGTTGTCTCTGATTGGGAATCATACTTAGGAAGCCTGTTTTCCACCCTAGTTTGTGGGAATTTGTTTTTGTATAGTTGCGGTTTAGCACTACAGAGCTTTACAGTCGTTTATATTTTGGTGTTCATTTAATGAAGTACGATGAACACTTTCCACGCTGCGCTTTGGTCTCACTCATTCAACGACGGACGTAACAATTATAAGTGAAATAATCTGTAAACAGTTATTGGAAAAACGGATTGTGTCATCCACAAAGTAACTGACTTGCCAAAACTATAGTTTGTTAACAAGAAACTTGTGGAGTGGTTTTAAAAAACGAGTTTTAATGACTTCAACTTAAGTCTATGTAAACTTCCGACTTCAACTGTATGTTTCCCATGCCAATACAGCCCCTTCAATTGAATTGGAATTGAGAGAGAGCTCTGCAGACAATATACTCCAGCTGCATTAGCAGTAAATGGAGCCACACACCTCTATGATGGTGGCCTTGCCCACGTGTTCGGCAGTGGGGGATCCGTAGAGCACCCCATCGCTGTGTGAGGTTCTCTGGATGTAACGCAGCCAGCCTGGCCGGTCTGGGTAGCCCATCAGGTTGGTGTTGAAGGTGATGGGGTCGTTGCTGGAATCCCCTGTACGGACAGACGTTGGTACATGTACAATAAACGCACCCAGCCTAGTAGTTAGTCAACTAGACCCTGATAGTGTGAGATGTAAATGCAACTCTGACACTGACATTTATGCATTTACTGTATTGTAGCTTAGCTAAATATATTTTATTACTGAATAGATGAGTATTTATTATTAGTATTAATAATAAATAGGTACTAGTAGTAATAGTAAAATGAGTCATCTGGTTATTATTGAATTGAGTGATCCAATGAGGAACACAGACCAGGTTTGGGATAGGGGGGAAACTCTCCTTTGAAGTGCTCTCTCTCCAGGACGTGGACAAACAGCACACCTGCAGACGGGTAAACGTTCCGGTCGGCGTGCAACGTCGACAGGATGGTGACCACTGTAGCACAGAGAGAGAGAGGACACCGAGGTAATTAGCTGGGGGTCCTGTGTGTGGGGGAGGCAATGCGTGTGTGTCATCATCATTACAGCCCCTACCAACGGCATTCAGGAGGGAGAAAATGTCCCTTTCCAAGGCGAAAATCTCCATCATGTGTACATTGTTCAAGTTCTTTGTTTCTGGCCATATTGAGCCTGTAATCAAACCCACAAATGCTGATGCTCCAGATACTCAACTAGTCTAAAGAAGGTCAGTTTTATTGGTTCTTTAATCATAACAACAGTTTTCAGCTGTGCTAACATAATTGCAAAAGGGTTGGCTCATGATCAATTAGCCTTTTAAAATTATAAACTTGGATTAGTTTACACAACGTGTCATTGGAACACAGGAGTGATGGTTGCTGATAATGGGCCTCTGTACGCCTATGTAGATATTCTATTAAAAATCAGCCATTTCCCTCTACAATAGTACTTTACAACATTAACAATGTCTACACTATATTTCTGATCAATTTGATGTTATTTTAATGGACAAAAAAAAAGTTTTCTTTCAATAACAAGGAAATGTCTAAGTGACCCCAAACCTTTGAACGGTAGTGTATGAGCTTAGTTCAACTGTCGTACCCCATCGGAACCCAAATTCTTGTCAACAATGTACATGATTAAAAGTATAATCTTAATGTAATGGATGGTCAGTCCTTTCATCCATACCTCTGTCTATTCATTTGAGAGTGGTTATATTTCACCAGCCCCATTCCTCAGCTTTTTTGTTGTTTCAACCTGATTCCCACTTTAATTGATCTAGAAATCTATTTGGAGGCTGCTGGCTAAATTGGGAGAGCTGGTACATTCGTTTTGTTTCCTTGCCAAACAAGGCCAGTAGTATATAGCCAGAGAAGTTTAAGCTATTCAGTCTGGTCTTTGATATAGGCTGAGCCTAGTGGTGATGTGCAGGAACAGTCAGCCAGGCTACAGTTGACCTGTCAGTAGTTATTAAAGGCCTATGATATCAGGAACCAGAGAGTCGGAGTGCCAGAGCAGTGAATGGTTGTCAACGGCAGTAGGGAGCTGCAGTACTGGGACTCAGTCAGCCTCTTAAAGATACAGTCTGGGATTCCAACAACCAAACAGCCGCCCCGCCTCTTATTTTGGTAAACAGCTGTCGGATGGGGGTTCTGAAAGGGTTAGACAGTTTTGCTCAGCTCATTTATAAGCTATGTTCCACAATAATGAATGGCTATATATAATGAATTTAAAAGTTTTAAAAAATGATCCCAATCCCAGACTGTTCTGGAACCTAGTGTACCTTCTTCTCTGTCTCATACTCCCTGACTCCATTATACCACAACCTACTGTTTAGACCCTCTCCACTTAGAACACAAACACACATATTCTTTATTCAGGAAGTGTTGCAGAGGCAAATGGAAGCTCTTAAGATGCAAGATAGAGCTAGAGGTGTTGTGTGCCATTACTCTCTTTCTCCCCCTCCTCTCTCCTCCCCCTCTTCTTCTCTGGTTTGACAGTGTTTCTCTTTCTCTACCTCTTCTACCTCCCCCTCTTCTTCTCTGGTTTGACAGAGTGTTTCTCTTTCTCTCTTTTTCCCCTCCCTCCTCCAGTGGAGCTACGTATTTTATCACTATGGGAAAGGGAGTGCGCTGGGAAGGGAGGGAGGGGGTAGAACTGCAGTACAGTGTGTGTGTGTGTGTGTGTATGTGTGTGCGTGTGTGTCAAAGAGAGAGACAGCTCCACTGTTCATGACTGCAGACAAATAACTTAAATTCCATTAGCAGGAAATGGAGCCCGGAAGAGATGAACATATACTACATGACCAAAGGTATGTGGACACCTGCTTGTCAAACATCTCATTCCAAAATCATGGGCATTAATATGGATTTGGTCCCTCACTTTGCTGCTATAACAGCCTTCACTCTTCTGAAGGCTTTCCACTAGATGTTGGAACATTGCTGCGGGGACTTGCTTACATTCAGCCACAAGAGCGTTAGTGAGGTCGGGCACTGATGTTGGGCGATTAGACCTGGCTCGCAGTCAACGTTCCAATTAAATTCAAATCAAATCAAATGTTATTTGTCACATACACATGGTTAGCAGATGTTAATGCGAGTGTAGCGAAATGCTTGTGCTTCTAGTTCCGACAATGCAGTAATAAACCAACAAGTAATCTAACCTAACAATTCCACAATAACTACCTTATACACACAAGTACAATATGTACATAAAATATATGAATGAGTGATGGTACAGAACAGCATAGGCAAGATGCAGTAGATGGTATAGAGTACAGTATATACATATGAGATGAGTAATGTAGGGTATGTAAACATTACATTAAGTGGAATTGTTTAAAGTGGCTAGTGATACATTTTTCCATACATTTTTCCATTATTAAAGTGGTTGGAGTTGAGTCAGTATGTTGGCAGCAGCCACTCAATCATAGTGGTGGCTGTTTAACAGTCTGATGGCCTTGAGATAGAAGCTGTTTTTCAGTCTCTTGGTCCCTGCTTTGATGCACCTGTACTGACCTTGCCTTCTGGATGATAGTGGGGTGTACAGGCAGTGGCTCGGGTGGTTGTTGTCCTTGATGATCTTTACGGCCTTCCTGTGACATCGGGTGGTGTAGGTGTCCTGGAGGGCAGGTAGTTTGCCCCCGGTGATGCGTTGTGCAGACCTCACTACCCTCTGGAGAGCCTTGCGGTTGTGGGCGGAGCAGTTGCCGTACCAGGCGGTTATACAGCCCGACAGGATGCTCTCGATTGTGCATCTGTAAAAGTTTGTCAGTGCTTTTGGTGACAAGCCGAATTTCTTCAGCCTCCTGAGGTTGAAGAGGCGCTGCGCCTTCTTCGCCATGCTGTCTGTGTGGGTGGACCAATTCAGTTTGTCTGTGATGTGTACGCCGAGGAACTTAAAACTTACTACCCTCTCCCCTACTGTCCCGTCGATGTGGATAGGGGGGTGCTCCCTCTGCTGTTGTTTGATGGAGTTGAGGTCAGGGCTCTGTGCAGGCCAGTCAAGTTCTTCCACACCGATCTCGACAAACCATTTCTGTATGGATCTCACTGTGTGCACGGGGGCATTGTCAAGCTGAAACTGGAAAGGGCCTTCCCCAAACTGTTTCCACAAAGTTGGAAGCAAAGAATCATCTAGAATGTCAATGTATTGTATGCTGTAGCATTATGATTTCCCTTCACTGGAACTAAGGGGCCTAGCCCGAACCATGAAAAACAGCCCCAGACCATTATTCCTCCTCCACCAAACTTTACAGTTGGCACTATGCATTCGGGCAAGTAGCGTTCTCCTGGCATCTGCCAATCCCAGATTCGTCCCTCGGACTGCCAGATGGTGAAGCATGATTCATCATTCCAGAGAACCCGTTTCCACTGCTCCAGAGTCCAATGGTGGCGAGATTTATGCCAAACCAGCCGATGCTTGACATTGTGCATGGTGATCTTAGTCTTGTGTGAGGCTGCTTTGCCATGGAAACCCATTTCATGACACTCCTGGCGAACAGTTATTGTGCTGACGTTGCTTTCAGAGGCAGTTTGGAACTTGGTAGAGAGTGTTGCAACCGAGGACAGATGATTTTTACGCGCTTCAGCACTTGCTTGACGGTCCCATTCTGTGAGCTTGTGTGGCCTACAACTTTGTGGCTGAGCCGTTGTTGCTCCTAGACGTTTCCACTTCACAATAACAGCACTTATAGTTGCCCGGGGAAGCTCTAGCAGGTAAGATATTTGACGAACTGACTTATGATGGTGCCATGTTATCCTATGATGGTGCCATGTTGAAAGTCACCGAGCTCTTCAGTGCAGGCCATTCTGCTGCCAATGTTTTCTATGGAGATTGCATGGCTGTGTGCTCGATTTTATATACAGTGGGGAGAACAAGTATTTGATACACTGCCGATTCAGCAGGTTTTCCTACTTACAAAGCATGTAGAGGTCTGTAATTTATATCATACGTACACTTCAACTGTGAGATACGGAATCTAAAACACATTTTTTTTTAAAGTAATTTTAAGTAAGATTTTTAAGTAATTCATTTGCATTTTATTGCATGACATAAGTATTTGATCAGATTTTGGTATTTGGTGAGAAGGCAACAACTGTTGGCGCAATTATTAGAAAATGGAAGAAGTTCAAGATGAGGGTCAATCATCCTCGGTCTGGGGCTCCATACAAGATCTCACCTCGTGGGGCATCAATGATCATGAGGAAGGTGAGGGATCAGCCCAGAACTACACGGCAGGACCTGGTCAATGACCTGAAGAGAGCTGGGACCACAGTCTCAAAGAAAACCATTAGTAACACACTATTCCGTCATGGATTAAAATCCTGCAGCGCGCGCAAGGTCCCCCTGCTCAAGCCAGCGCATGTCCAGGCCCGTCTGAAGTTTGCCAATGACCATCTGGATGATCCAGAGGAGGAATGGGAGAAGGTCATGTGGTCTGATGAGACAAAATTAGAGCTTTTTGGTCTAAACTCCACTCGCCGTGTTTGGAGGAAGAAGAATGATGAGTACAACCCCAAGAACACCATCCCAACCGTGAGGCACGGAGGTGGCAACATCATTCTTTGGGGATGCTTTTCTGCAAAGGGGACAGGACGACTGCACCCTATTGAGGGGAGGATGGATGGGGCCATGTATCACGAGATCTTGGCCAACAACCTCCTTCCCTCAGTAAGAGCATTGAAGATGGGTTGTGGCTTGGACTTCCAGCATGACAACGACCCGAAACACACAGCCAGGGCAACTAAAGAGTGGCTCCATAAGAAGAATCTCAAGGTCCTGGAGTGGCCTAGCCAGTCTCCAGACCTGAACCCAATAGAAAATCTTTGAAGAGGGCTGAAAGTCCGTATTGCCCAGCGACAGCCCTGAAACCTGCAGGATCTGGAGAAGGTCTGTATGGAGGAGTGGGCCAAAATCCCTGCCTCAGTGTGTGCAAACCTGGTCAAGAACTACAGGAAATGTATGATCTCTGTAATTTCAAACAAAAGTTTCCGTACCAAATATTAAGTTCTGCTTTTCTGATGTATCAAATACTTATGTCATGCAATAAAATGCAAATTAATTACTTAAAAATCATACAATGTGATTTTCTGGATATTTTTACATGTATTTGTAATATTGACAATTACAGCCATACTGAATGAACACTTATTTTAACTTAATATAATACATTAATACAAATCAATTTAGCCTCAAATAAATAATGAAACTTGTTCAATTTGGTTTAAATAATGCAAAAACAAAGTGTTGGAGAAGAAAGTAAAAGTGCAATATGCCGTGTAAAAAAGCTAACGTTTAAGTTCCTTGCTCAGAACATGAGAACATATGAAAGTTGGTGATTCCTTTTAACATGAGACTTCAATATTCCAAATTAAGAGGTTTTAGGTTATAGTTAATATAGTATTTATAGGACTATTTCTCTCTATACCATTTATATTTCATATACCTTTGACTATTGGATGTTCTTATAGGCACTTTAGTATTGCCAGTGTAACAGTATAGCTTCTGTCCCTCTCCTCCCCCCTACCTGGGCTTGAACCAGGAACACGTCGACAACAACCACCCTCGAAGCAGCGTTACCCATCGCTCCACAAAAGCAGAGCAAGGGGAACAACCACTCCAAGTCAAGGGCAACAACCACTCCAAGTCTCAGAGCGAGTGACGTTTGAAACACTATTAGCGCACACCCCGCTAACTAGCTAGCCATTTCACATCAGTTACACCAGCCTAATCTCAGGAGTTTATAGACTTGAAGTCATAAACAGCGCAATGCTTGAAGCACAGCGAAGAGCTGCTGGCAAAATGCACGAAAGTGCTGTTTGAATGAATGATTACGAGCCTGCTGCTGACACAATTTTACCTAGTTAATATTGCCTGCTAACCTGGATTTATTTTAGCTAAATATGCAGGTTTAAAAATATATACTTCTGTGTATTGATTTTAAGAAAGGCATTGGTGTTTATGGTTAGGTACAGTCGTGCAACGATTATGCTTTTTTCGCAAATGAGCTTTTGTTAAATCCTCCCCCTGCGTTGCATCGATTATATGCAACGCAGGCACGCTAGATAAACTAGTAATATCATCAACCATGTGTAGTTAACTAGTGATTATGATTGATTGTTTTTTATAAAATAAGTTTAATGCTAGCTAGCAACTTACCTTGGCTTCTACTGCATTCGTGTAACAGGCAGGCTCCTCGTGGAGTGCAATGAGAGGCAGGTGGTTAGACCGTTGGACTAGTTAACCGTAAGGTTGGAAGAATCCTGGAGCTGACAAGGTAAAAATCTGTCATTCTGCCCCTGAACAAGGCAGTTAACCCACCATTGCTAGGCCGTCATTGAATAGAAGAATGTGTTCTTAACTGACTTGCCTAGTTAAATAAAGGTGTAAAAAATAAAATAAAATACAAAATTGGTTTAAAAAAAATCTGTGTCCAAAAATACCGATTTCCTGTTGTTATGAAAACTTTAAATCGGCCCTAATTAATCGGCCATTCTGATTAATCGGTCGACCTCTAGTCCACATACTTATGTAAATATAGTGTAGGTCCCTACTCCCTACTGGAAAACATGTTACCATCATCATCTTCCTTCTTCATCATCGTTATTACATACTGGGAGATTTGGGCCGCTTTCCCGGACACAGATTAGGCCTAGTCCTAATTGGACTAAAAATCACTTTCAATGGAGAATGAACATACTTTCTAGTCCAGTACTAGACTTAATCTGAGTCTGGGAAACTGGAGAAAAATAAACACGAGTCCACATAAAGGGTTAAACCACTCTGGGACAGAAGAGATTAGACAGCACAGTCAGATTACGCTAGCCTACGTCCTATCCAGTACACACAGTTGTCTGAAGCCCATTCAAAATCAGACTGTGAACAAATGTCTCAATGGACTTTGACTACTTTAACCAAACAGATCTAGGATCCCCATCTGAATCAAAACACTAAACATTAAAGTGTCCCAGATATCCTTTGTCCCCGGGGACCTGGTCACAGAAAAAGGCGGTCAATGATCTAAATGGTTGTATAGATGTGAAATAATCACACGCTTGGGATCAGTGGACTGTGACGAAGACATAGAAATAGAACCGGCCCAGCAACCGCTAACCTGCCCGGCAACCACTACTGAACATTGAGCTATGATCTAGGCTACTCCTGTAGTTGGCTGAATGTTCCAATACACCAGTACACCATAAAACTAATGTTGCATCCCAAATGCCACCATATTCCTTACATAGTGCGCTGTCCCTATGGGCCCTGGTCAACAGTAGTTCATTATATAGGGTATAGGGTGACATTTTGGGAAGCAGCCCAGGTCTGTCAGTGACCCTCTCTTAAATCACACTTAAGTATATTATTCTATCAGGCGTCACACTACAAACCCCATGGTGGTCACAGCCGCAGCCACGGTCAAGCATCGACCCTTCCTTTCAGAGATGCTTGATGCGGTTTAATTAACACACATTGCACACAGACGTGTCAGCCCATAGAATGAGACTTACTAGAATGGAAATCCCCATTCAAGTCAACATTCCAAATTCTATTTCTATGTGTCAGCCCAGATGGCCTTTCCCAGGTCACCGTCAGTCTATTTCTTAGAGGCTCCAAGAGGGCTGCATCCTAACTTGAACCCTATTCCCTACATAATGCAATACACTCTTAGAAAAAAAGGTGCTATCTAGAACCTAAAAGGGTTCTTAGCTGTCCCCATAGGAGAACCATTTTTGTTCCATGTAGACCTGGAACCCAAAAGGATTCTACTTTGGGAACAGCCAAAGAACCATTTTGGAACCCTTATTTCTGAGAGAATACTTTTGACCAGAGCCACATGTGCCCCGGTAAAATGTAGTGCAGTAGCCTATATTGGTAATAGGGTGGCATTTGAAACGCATTTGAGAGACTCCAGCCAAAGAAAGCAGATATAATTTGCTAATTTAATGACAGGCCGTGCTAATAGCATCAGATCTGCTTACACCTGGATCTGTGGGCACAGCAAGGCCTTCTGGAGATGAAGAACCAACAGCCTACTCTAATACATCACCCATTAATGGTTAATGCTAAACTCCCTAACCACGGGATAATCCCGCGGGAGCCATCACACGCACACACATACAAACATACTAACACATACACACACACACTCACATGCATATAGGCTAGTGTACACACACACAAAACACACACACACCTTGCCATGTTCCCTTGCTGCAGATCACTAACAGAATGGATAACCCTTCTTTTATGCATTTATGGACCAACCCGACCTTGGGCACACAGCAGCCTCAGCCAAAAATAGTCTTTATTAATGTCATTGGCCACACAGAAAAAAGAGCTTGTCTCCTGAAAGGCTGGCTAGGCAGCAAGGGGATGTCCTCTGTCCTGTTATTCTTTCCAATCAGCAGTGTAAGGTGGAGGAAGGTGGATCAGTCTGTAATTTCCGGTCAGGGGGAATGCATGTGCATTTAGTTCTCATTAAAACTACACAGACTTATGGGAGCGCTATTAGATTTGATCTAGCCTTTGGTCTCTCTCTCTAGACTGGAGTGATCCTACATGGAAGTGAAACTGTGCTCTGTGTCTGCCTCTATAGGCAGTGATCCTACCTGGAAGTGAAACTGTGCTCTGTGTCTGCCTCTATAGGCAGTGGTTGCTAGCAGGGGAAACTGTGCTCTGTGTCTGCCTCTATAGGCCGTGGTCGCTAGCAGGGGAGGACCACAGCAAACTCAGATGTCCCTACTGTACCTAACCTGAACTTGGAGCACAACCATTCTGGACTAAGGTAACAATGAGCATATTTTTTCGTTCCAGGGAATGGGGTCTTTTGGAGAAGTTAAGAAAGAAGAAGTTGGCTGTTGTCTGGGATTTTCAAAATGTTATTATTTTCTTGGTCTCTCGATAGGCGGGCTCTATAGGTTGACAATATTGTTGCATTAAAAACTCAGTGAGCATCAACATTTTAACTATCAACTGAAAGTCTCTTAACAATACAAAGGTTATAGTAGTTAGGTAACCAAGCAAAGGCTAATTTACAGTAAACTCGAATTTACAGTAAACTTGAATTTACAGCCTCTCTAAATAATACAGTTATGGCTAGTCATGATTAGACTGTGACTCAAGAAATCGAAAACAACCGAAGAGAACAGATTACAAACAAAGCATAAGAGGTTACACCACAGTCTGTTACATTCAAGACAAATGTGTCCATTAATGGGGAACTATTTGAGCATATCTTCATGTTATGATGAGCGGCTGGGCTCAGTGGGGAGTCACAAGATATGCACCACTGCACATGCCCACTCACCGTCTTGAGGGCAGCTCTCAGCTTCAAACCCAGATTATCCTGTAGTTGGCTATTTCTTCCAATCACATCATAATAATGTGTGACACGGGAGACAAGCACAATGAAAACTTAATAGGCCAACAAACACAAACAAAAGTAATATTTGAAACCTTTTCTCAAACTGATTAGAATATGTTTGCAAAACAATTACTATTCACATTATATTAAAATATTATCATTTTAATTCAAACACTGAATGCCTCCCTCTAATGTCTAGCACATCTAGCTAGATACGATGCACAATTAATCAATTCCCAACGTTGCAGCTGTGATGAAATAATATTCACGTGGTGAGGAAAGATGTTTTCACACGTGATTACTATAGTATTCAATATGGCTTTTGTAGCCTAGGCTACATATAGCAGACTAAACTCCACTCCAGGCTACATGTCATGCAAAAATATAAGAAATGTATATGAGAAATATATGAGAAATGCAAGATGAAGAGTAACATCTTCTCATGAATTGCAGGACTGATGACATACTGTAGCACAGACGTACTAGGTGTAATAATATTGGTAGTTTATTATACATGTGTAACACCTGGGCTAAATAAGGTGATACGTTGTGTCAGTGAAACAGAATGTTGGAGGAACATGCTAACCAACAACACATCCTTGGAGAAATAGCAACATTGATGCAAAATAACGTTTAATGGTAAAATAGTTATATTGTAGCTACTAATAACTAACAATACCATATCCTAAATAGCTCGTTTGCTATCTAGATAAATACAAGTAGATTTAAACGACAAGGCACCTTTTTCCCTGAATAACTTGATAGCAAGCTAACGTTAGCTATTTGTTCCATGACAGTGTGAAGAAATGACGAGCCCACCAACCACATAGCTGTACCATGCTAGCTTGCTACTAGCTAACATTCATAACATGAAAAGGCGTGCATATTTATCAATATTTCCATTTTAAATCTATACATACCCATATAAATCCATACAGGAACAACCTTTGTGTCCATTTTTCATTGGAGTCGGGTGAATTTTACATGGAAAAATATGTTTTTCTCATCGCTAGTGGTTTGACAGCCATAACAAGCATCCCTGAAATTCCAGCCTCCGCCTCCTCCTTCCCGAGCGCTTTCATTGGTTGGAACATCTGGCGCAGAAACTGGAAAATAAAATGAGCAGTCAAACGATAATCTATAGCAAATTATGCAAATCAGTGGGGCAACTCCTATCATAAAAATGGGAATGATGCAATTTCATCTAAGTTAAAAAGCATCACAATTTCAATTTACATAATCGAGTCACTAAAACAACGATCTGTCCGTCTGTGTTTCTGACTGTCTGTCTCTCTCTCTCTCTCTCTCTCTCTTTCCCTCCCTCCCTCCCTCTCTCTCCCTCTCTCAATTCAATTTCAATTTAAGGGGCATGGGAAACATATGTTATTGGCATGGGAAACATATGTTTACATTGCCAACCAAGTTAAAATCATAATAAACAAAAGTGAAATAAACAATAAAAAATAACATTAAACATTACACTCTCAAAAGTTCAAAAATAATAAAGATATTTCAAGTGTCATATTATGTCTATATACAAATAGTTAAAGTACAAAAGGGAATAAACATACATTTCGGTTCTATTTACAATGGTTTTTGTTCTTCACTGGTGGCCCTTTTCTTGCGGCAACAGGTCACAAATCTTGCTGCTGTGATTTCACATTGTGGTATTTCAGCCAATAGATATGGAAGTTTATCAAAATTGGATTTGTTTTCTAATTCTTTGTGGGTCTGTGTAATCTGAGGGAAATATGTGTCTCTAATAGGGTCACACATTTAGCAGGAGGTTAGGAAGTGTAGCTCAGTTTCCACCTAATTTTGTGTGCAGTGGACAAAAAAAATGGTGGAAACTGAGCTGCACTTCCTAACTGCCTCCCTCGCTCTGTGTCTTGCTTCTAAAATGATGTTGATGTGATATTGACCCTGCGTGACCAACACAACCCCTCCATCCCTACCACCCCTCCTTGCAATGTGTAAGTCCAGCTGTAAAGAGGGCAGTGAGATGTCTGAGAAGTCTATTAAAATCTGTTCTCCCCCTGTGGTGAACCAGAGCAGACAGATGGCCATGCTCAGCCCCTCAGCCCCCTTTCCTCTTTGGGCTATTCAGCTCAGACAAGGGTCCTGAAGAAGGAAGAAAGGGTCAGTCACTCTTAAAGGCCCAGTACAGTTAAAGTTCCTGTTTTTCTGTGTTTTGGATCACATTGTGAAACAGCTGATGAAACTAACACTGTAAAAGTCTGAAAATATTTTATCCGTGTTATTTTCTGGTTGAAAATCCAATCTACACAGGACCGTCTAATTAGCAGGTTTTCATGGGCGGGGGTTTCGGCTATCCATGGTGACATCATCATGCAGTAAATTAGTTAATAGTCAAATAAAAAACGTAGTTCCAAACCTTTCTACCAATGACAGAACGTTTTCAGCCCCCCCCACTCAGATCACTCCCAGACAGTCCAACAAAATGATTTTTTGCCCATTTTAATGGAAATCTATTACAGTAAGGTACTTAATTGTTACCCAGAAATGATTTGATATTGATATAGAAACAGCTGCGTTGGGCCTTTAAGTCTCCATCTTGCTCCCTTGGAGTTTATTATGCTGGGCACAGATACAGCAGGACACACTGGTAATGCTTTTTCCACCACAAGTCTTTAGAAAGGTTCTGTTCCGGCATATGTGATCAACGAGTGTGATCAACGATACGGTAGTATATTAAATGTGTAGAGATTTTTTATAATGATTTTGATTGGGTGCATTCAATGCACTGTGAAGAATAGCATAGCATCTCCTGTTCTCTGTAGTTCCCGGATGTTTTTCTTTCTCAATTTCCAATAAAAAAAATGGTTGCTTAGCAACATGTAGAGATTTGAGGTGCTAGTAATTGTGGGTGGAGATGGTGAGTGTATTTCATAATATAGCCTATATACTGTAGTCTATATGGGGATTCCCATTCATTGGCCAGTTGAGGACTAAACACTGTAGTCAGTGGGGGAAACCATGTTGGTCAATACAAGCCTTCTAGAATTCGGCTGTATTAGCACATGCCTTTACTCTGCCCGGGATCTAATTTTCTAAACAGACAAGCCTTTGATCCAGGTGATCATCATGCCAATGTGAAATCTATTTATCTCATAATGAACTGCATTAAACCTGATCCTCTCCCCTTTCTTCATTGCATCCCCAATATGATCATGTCAAGTGAATAGTGTACTAAATACAAAATATGACTATAATAACTTGTTGTGATAGTGAAGTGTCCATGATGTTGATATTAGTAAAACGGCATCCCCACATTAAAAAAATGAATAATGAGCCCCTTTCAGATCCCAAAGATCCCTAGGTTCTTAATCACATGGCCCAGTCAGCTGCATATGCTATAAGCTGGCTCCTTTGACGCAATACTTTTATTCTAATATGTTGTGTTCTTAGATTCATATGGTGTGTGGTGGTACATGTAACCCATTAGGTACTGTAAATGGTAGGATAAGTAAGTTTAACCGAACACTAACCCTAACCTTAACCACACTGCTAACCTTAAGCTTAACCCTAACCTTAAATGAAGACCAAAAAGCACATTTTTGTTTTCATAAATTTTTATGATCAAGTCCATTTGGACTTTGTGGCTGTGGTAACTAATGACAACCATAGTAAAGCCAGTGAAGTTATTTGTGGTGGTATTTTTGCCAGACTGCACTTTACTGGACCGAACCATTACTGCGATAAGGTTAAACATCTGCCACATGTGTATGCCATTTGCAAAACATCATATTTCCTAAATGTAAAATGTGTTTTTGTAACTAGTTGATTAAGATATATAAGATGTTTTCACCTTAGAAAACATCCAGTTGCGCACCCTTCATTGAGATGGAATATTTAATAGCGTCGGCTCCCACATTGTGCACACGGCAGCATCACCCTTTGCCTGCAATGGCGTTGTTTAGCGGTGTTTAGACCACGGCTTGTGTGTCAAAGTGTCAATAGGGCGACATAATACTGGACTATCGACGGGCTTGAATGGAAATGTCGTATTGGAGGGGATTTATAACGATAGCAGAGTATTTCATGTGAATTTTTACTGGACTATTTTATGTCGCGGTCATTCATCACATGAATCAATGAACGAACGTAAGTCACTCTTTTGTTTTGTGCTTTGTGAAACATCGAGAGTAGCCAGGTGGAAACAGTTAACTTCTGCTTTTTCTATACATGATAAACAACACTATGCAGTAGCCCTATCGTTTTCCTTTACATGGGCTACTGAAATTAAATAATGTATTATAATATATAGAGTTCAAGTGGAGCTGACAACCATGCCTGTGTGGGTGATGCGCGTCTATCTGTTCGACGTAGGATACAGCTCGAGCGGGCGGAAACAATGTTACACGTTCGAGTTTTATCTTCTGCATCTAGAAGTTTACCATTTATGTCCGACGTTGATAAAATGGCTGGGCGGATAGGCTACTGCTTTCCGAAAAATATTCTAGCACGTTTATCTTGTTTATCATAGCAGCAACGGGTGCATTTGCAGAACGTTGCAATTGTGCATTTTTGTTGACCAGCTGATGATGAAAACATTTTGTCAAATTTATCCGATATCTTCTCACTTTGCAACATTTAAAAATGTATCTTTGTTCTCGTGTATCCTAGTGTTTTCCACCTGATACCCTACATAGCCCATGTGGGATTTTTTTTATTAGCAAATGTGAATTTCACAAACAGGGTGGTATGATGAAATTATATTAATATAATAGGAATAACACATACAAACACATTTGAAATAAGGGCATTTTATATTGAAATGAAAATTGCGTTGTTCATACTAAATTATATAAACATTATGACAAATGGAATGCACAGTGTATTTGGATCGTTTTTATCAATGGATTATATCACAGTTATGTGTGTGGGGTGTAAACAACTCCCCCTTGCACCCTTTCCCAAAAACCGCCCGTCTAGCCTGCATTTTTCTGCCTGCCTGTCTTTATGAGCTGAACTGTCCTTCAGTCCTTGACTTAATCGAGATGATCATGCAGAATGCCTCGGGCTGGGGCGGTGGGGAGACAGTAAACTACATGGTCAGACCTCAGGTTTAGGATAGGCTTCTATCCTGCACGGAAAATATTAACATTAGCTACATAATGGAGAGAAGGCCTGTCTCTTTCACACAAACATTGAATTTATGTTACAAGATGCTATAGTTCACATTTGTTCATGTATTCAACAATGTTCAAGATGTTTCATGTTTAGTTGAGTCTCTATCTTCAGATGGCCCACACATGATTTCAATCACCCATATTGATCAGTGCTTGTTTTAGCTTACACGTGAGGAAGTGAGTATTGATTAGATAAATGGGTCAACTCACTGCTTTCTAAACAGAGGCATCATTACCATCAGAATGGGTTTTAGTATTGATGGGTATAAATCCATACAGTTGAATATCGGGATATTATTTTTGACAATATTTCGTATTGTATCGTTTTGACAATATTGCAATATTTTTTTGGGCACTAGTAAAACTCCAGTACTTTTCCTTCATAGATTGTTCTCCATCTTCTTTTTAAATAGGGAGCCAATTTGTTTTCAGCACTTTTATTTCCATGACTGATCAAAAATAGTTTTCTCATGGCTCTCTCTTGTCCCTCTGCAGCAGACATATGGTGATCAATATGTTTGGACTACGGAATCGCAATAAAATCACAGTATTGAATCGCAATACATATAGAATCGTGATAATCTCAATACATATCGTATTGGCACCTAAGTATCACGATAATAACGTATCGTAAGGTCCCTGGCAATTCCCAGCCCTAGCAAATATAATTTATATTCAGTGCATTTCTTGTGCTAAGAGCTTTTAACAGATAAGGCATCGTCTATGATTACGTTGATTACGTTCATTCATGCTAGGAATGAATGGTGTTTATGAAATGTTCTAATGCTTGATTGCAATTGATCTTCACCTCATATTGTAGTGTAAAGCATAATTATGACAGTTTGGTTGGTATCTCTTGTATCTAACAGGCATCGCCTTTTCTCTCCCAGGTGTCCATGGCCCCTAATGAAGTGTGAAATCAAATCACAGTGATAATCACACAGGCAGGAAACTCGCTGGATACTACAGTAGTATATGTGAGATGAAGGCCCAGCGATGCTGCTGAGATCCCCTCCGCCTCCTCATCTCTGACGCCATCATGCTGAAGACGGAGGCCTCAGGGGAGAGGAGCAATCTCCGGAGCGCCTCTCCCCACCGCAACGCCTACAGGACAGAGTTCCAGGCCCTAAAGAAGGCCTTCGACCAGCCAACCCGACAGGACAGCAAGGAGCCCCAGCTCAAGGACACTGAGCGGGTCACCCAGCGCCGGGGACGACAGTATGGTGCCCACGTTAGCCGCATCAAGGACATGTTCATGCAGATGCAGGGCACAGAGAGCTCCAGTACTTCCACCAGGCGGGAAGACCCGTCGCCTCAGAAGATGACCAAGCCCACCAACTTCATCAACAAGGTTGATGGCTCAGTCATCAAGCTCACGCAGCACCCTATAGCGGACCGGACCAGCGCAGGGTCAAAGGTCGTAGAGGCCAGGAAGCTGTTTGAGCAGCAGTCACGTGATGCGTCCCAATCGCCTGTCTACTCCTATGGCCGGGAGAAGAGGGGTTCCCATGAGCACCTGGATGACTGGCGAGGGTCGCGCTCCAACAGGGGCAGCACAGACTCCCTGGACTCACAGTGTTCCAGGACGGAAGCCCAGTCGCCCACCGTGAGCCAGCTGAGCGCTGTGTTTGAGAACGTCGACCACCAGGGAGGGGGAGGAGGGGGCCCATTCCGGCGAGGACGGGCACTCTACTCCCCTGATAACTTCCACCGGCACGGCGACCTCAGCGAAGATGACTCGCGCCAATCCCCGGTGCGTGGTGGAGGGTACAGGAACCGCGTGGGCGGCAAACTTCCCGTGTCCTCATCCTCAGAAGACCTCCTCAGCCCTAGCCCGCTGTCGGAGACGGTGGAGCTAAAACCCTTCCTGCATGAGGAGGAGCCCCAGGAGAGAGAGGAGACAGCAGGGGAGTTAGGACAGAGGGACAGAGAGAGACATCCCGTAAGGGCCACCACCAACGGAGGGGAAGTGAACGGATCGTATGAGGAGAAGCAGGCGGAGGAAACCGACACCTCCAGAGAGACGTCGGGAGTCTGCACAGACTCCAGGCCCACAAATGATGCCACCGTCGGGGACAAGACTTCCGAGGACACCTATGATACCCCAGCTACCCCAGCCCAGGATGAAGCCCAGGATGAGGCAGAAGCCCGTGGGGAGGAGGTGGAGGTGGAGAATGCCTCCTCCAGGCCCAGGGTCTTTCCAGAGGACCAGGCAGAAGAGCCCAATGAGGAATACAGTGGGAACGAGAGGGTGATTTTTAACGCGGACGGAGACGCTTGCTACCAGGGATGGGGGGAGAGCTGTACTGACCCTGAGGATGACCTTTACGGTGATGATGACTTCATCTATGACCCTGGGAATGATCTTACTGAGATCCCTGGTCTACCAGAGGAAGAGAAGGAGGATATCCCTCCGAAGAGGAAACTACGATTCAGCACCAAACCCATGATGGTAAGTCTGTTTTTTCATGTTGTGGCCTTTGACCTTATCAGTGTTGGGTAATATTTCTGGGTGTAAGGTGCTGGGTCAGTTTCATATTTCCCCCACTATGCTTAAGGTTAGGATTGATGGAGGAAAATGTGACCCTAGATCTGTTAACATTTAATGTTTTTCGGGTCATATAATTATGATGATGTCCCAAAATACCATTTATAATACCATTAGTCAGGTAATACCGTCAGTCAGATGATACCATTAGTCAAGTGATACCATCAGTCAGGTGATACCATTAGTCAGGTGATACCATTAGTCAGGTGATACTATTAGTCAAGTGATACCATTAGTCAGGTGATACCATTAGTCAGGTGATACCATTAGTCAAGTGATACCATTAGTCAGGTGATACCATCAGTCAGGTGATACCATTAGTCAGGTGATACCATTAGTCAGGTGATACCATTAGTCAAGTGATACCATTAGTCAAATGATACCATTAGTCAGGTGATACCATTAGTCAGGTGATACCATTAGTCAGGAGATACCATTAGTCAGGTAATACCATTAGTCAGGTGATACCATTAGTTAGGTAATACCATTCGTCAGGTGATACCATTAGTCAGGTAACTTGTATTTGGAGATTTGAAAATAGAACACTCCTCAACCTACAGCACCAATGGTAGCTATGCCTCTCTGATGAAGAAGATGATGATGATGATGATGAGCAGTAATAGCCATAAACTTATTTAACTATCTAGACAAAGCCTGGGGGTCTGGTAGCAATGTGGTATTCGGGGCAATGTGGTATTCACTGCTGCCTTCTGGGTAATGTGTGCATGAAAAGCTAACCGTATATTCGTCATCATTCTGGCTCAGCGGCCAGTCGGTCTTCACACCGGTAGAGACCTTGAATGTGTTTTAACCTCCATTCCATGAGTCTGTCAGTCAGTTTATCAATGTTCTTGGTATTATTCACTAGCCACAAAACGGAAGCAAAGTGGCTGAAGTGGGCAGGGGCTACCTGAACTTGTTTTGGTTTAAGTTGTAAATGTTTTCCTACGGTGTGAACTAATGAATATGACCCAGGTCTCCAAGTGAGAAATGGTGTGGATTGATTGGGTAACATTGTGAGCTGTGCATTAGATGTGTGTATCCTGCTGAGTCATGTTAAGTACATTTCTCAGAATATGAAACAGGACAAGGAATTATGTTGATGTAGATTTTTAGAATATGTTTGCATCACATTTATCCATAGCAGGACAGATGAATTCAGCAAATGTATTCTGAATATATAAAACTCTTTATGTTATTACAGTTCTTTTTTCAAAGGATTACATCCAGTTTATAATGGGTGCGTCTCGATTCAAATTCCTCCAGTTGGTTTATTTCCTTGTTCTTGAAGATCTGTTAACTCTCGGGGAAACAATGACTTCCCTGTCTGTGTTATTGCTACTGATATGAACAATAACACTGATCAAGAACTGTGTGTGTGTGAGAGAAGGGAGTGTGTGTTGTGTGTTAGTGTGTGTGCGTGTGCGCGTGCTAGTGTGTGTGTGTGAAGGGAGTGTCTATCAAGATCAGAGGCTAGCTAAGACAAACATTCCACAGGTTTGGGATCGATCCTATTAACATGCTGTAACGGAGTAGAACAATTACCCCAGTTATATGTGATGTTGGACCGCTAATCTTCCTCACACACTTACACACACACACAGGAGCAGCCGGAACACACACACTCATGGAGGCACATAAACGCACACACCAGCACACACACATATATACACATGTGTGTGCTGTGGCCTTTCCCTTACCGAAGAGGATAGGATCAGCGAGGTTTACTTTTTCGTACAGTATGAAGTATATCATATTCTTTGAATACCATTATCAGATCACATCCCCACGCTACGCAAAAATGTTATTCTCAGATAAGCCAGATGATTGTAAAGGTGATTCTGTATATAGGTCTGCCAGCCGTGATGCCCAATGTATTATAATGATGCAAATAAACCATAACCAGCCATCACAATATGTAACAGTGACTGCTTTTAAAACATGAAGTTCAACCATTTCGTCCCACTGCTCCTATTAATATACAATATAAGAACTCAAAACATTTCCAAAGAGCTATAAAGAGGTTATTGTTCCAAGACAGTCTGTGTTTGTGCATGTGTGTGATACAATAATAGAATATACAAAAACTACACATTGTGGACCATTCAAATTGAGTTTTGAGACTCTAAAACCAATCATGGTCAAACGTGTGTGTGTGTGTGTGTGTGTGTGTGTGTGTGTGTGTGTGTGTGTGTGTGTGTGTGTGTGTGTGTGTGTGTGTGTGTGTGTGTGTGTGAGTTGAAATGTTAAGCAGCTCCAGACATCTGTTCTCCCAGAGAAGGTATTACCTCTTGCTCTTGAATCATATATAATATTAAACCGAGGCAGTGTTTCTTTCTCCTTCTCTCTCTTCCCTCTCCTCTCTCTCTCCCCTCTCCTTCTCTATCTCTCTCCCCTGTCTCTCTCCCATCTCCTTTTCTCTCTCTCCCCCAGCGAACAAACAGTGTTCTGTCTTTTGTTCCGGCTCATGAAAGAGACCGAGATATTTCTCCCTGAGCTTGGCCCTTCACTGGGGCTGACCACGCAGGAGACCCGCTTGACCCAGAGGCAGGCAAACTTACAATGAAGAACATTGAAAAGAATAGATGTAGTCAGTTAATCTTACTTAAAAAAATATATGTAATATGTCTTGGTGCCTCTCAAAGTGGATAAAATGATCTTGACATCCCGTTTCTAAACCTTAAAGGGACAATCTGCAGTTGCTACATTCATTTTTGGAGTTATAAATGAATTATATTTACCTATTGATTCTTGAAGAATTTTACTTATGAATAACTCATGAGTTTAAAGTACTACTTGATATTGGTATTTTGTTAGGATGCGAAAGCAGCAGCTATTCTTCCTGGGGTCCACACAATACATATCATACCTCATCAGAACCCAAAATGTTTACTCCAATGTTTGTAAACAAAGTAAATGTAAACACGCACTATATAGACTATAAACATGGTTAAAACTATAATCTTGATATAATGGATGGTCAGTTCTTTCATTCGCTCTCAGTCCTTTTCATGTCTATTCATTTGAGAGTGGTTACATTTATTGTGCTCCAGTCCTCAGCTTTTCTGTTGTTTCAACCTCTGATTCCTGCTTTAATAGATCTGAGAATCTATTTGGAGGCTGCTGGTGGCTTGGGGAAAACTGGTACATAAGCTTGTGGCGGCTGGCGATATAAAAACACACTTTGTTTATTCCTTTCTGCATGGATGCACACAGATGCAGAAATATCTATTTATGCCGATATACGTCTCTATACAAACAGAATGCTTGTTTAACTAACTGATTTTTATTGTATATATCTAGGCACCAGATGATCTCCATACACCCATTTATCTGTCAGTGTGTGGAGGGACATTGCTCGGCTCGTCTGAGGCAGAGCCAGCCTCTTCTCATGAAGGGTCTGGGTCTGACACATAGGACATCAGTCTTACTGGTCATTGGAGCCACTCAGCTTATCCTTGGCATCATGGCCTCCTCAGCCAGTCATTGCATCCAAAAAGGTTGCCTTTTGCCTACTTAGTGCACTACTTATGACCAGGGCCCATTGGGCTGTAAAGAGAATAGGGTGCCATTTAGGGCGCATACATGGCCAGGCTACGTCCCATCTCAAGACTCTGCTGTGCTGGTGTGTTACTGTGCAGCTCCCTCTGTAGCTACCAGGTTCTACAGTCACAGTTCATATCATATAGGATTAGAATGGTCAATCCAGAACATGAGAAATGGGATGCTTTAGGATTCTTTGATCTATATAGCTCACCCTTAATCCACATTGAATCATTCTGGGGAATAGCAGAATACTTACACAGAGAACTACAGTACTGTGTGCCTTTGCACCAAGGACTTTTTAACATTACCCTTAGTAACTAACTGTCTGTTCTAATTGAATGGTAATTTGCTCTTGTTCAGGATACTGGTAATCCAAACAAGGGCCTCTACCACCTCTTTCTGAGATTCTCTCCCTGTCACTGTCCCCTCTCCTCTTTATTGCCTTTAGTAAATACTGGCTCTTGTGACAGCTTCCTTGCCTGAGACCTAGAAACCTATGTGAGCTCTCCAAGCTATCACAGAGGCTTTAGCTCAATGGGCTACCACAGTCATGTGGTCTGAAGGAGACTCTGGTTCAAACCCAGTGGGTCACACCTACTGTTGTGCGGGACATATAGTCCCTCGCTTTCTCTGATTCCTTCCCTATCTTCCTCCACTTGAATGGTGTTTATAGCAGCTGTAATGAAATGTTTGTGTCTAATATGGAAAAGTTGTTTTTGCCTCAGCTGTGACATCTTGATTTCCTAATGGAATGAAGCACATGTGAAGGACTGACTGGTAGGCAGAGGCACTAGTGAATGAACATTGAAGTGATTGTGTAATTGTATCCTCTCTGTGCTGCACTTACATCAAATAGGCTAGCGTTTAGTCCGTTAGGGTTTTTGCTCACCGTTTAGCCTACTGTACTCAATCAGTTACATGCTGAGTAGTGAAGAATGTAGCTCTGAAGAACCAAAGGCATATTAAATCAATGTGGAGAGGAGTAGGTCTATTCTGAGAGGGGCTGAATTTATTGAACAGTCAGCATTACGGAGAAAGTATGGACAGTTTTATGTTGTACCTTTGTTTTCATTTGACTCTGATAAAGGGTTGGGATTGTCTAGTTCAGGGTGTTAGTGTGCATTCCTCTACAAATGAATCCAACCACTATCTCTCTTTCTCTCTACATGATTTGACAGTCCATGAAATAACATCATCATCTGAAAAGCCTTTTCCCCATGGTATGGTATGCAATTGGCAGTTACAGTCTTGTTCCATCGCTGCAACTCCCATATGGACTCAGGAGAGGTGAAGGTCAAGAGCTGTGCATCCTCCATAACACAACCAAGCCGCACTGCCCACATAACTCGGAAGGTAGCCGCATCAATGTGTCAGAGGAAACACCATATACCTGGCGACTGTGTCAGCATGCATTTCCCCTGGCCCACCACAGGAGTTGCTAGAGCGTGATGGCACAGGAACATCCCTGCCAGCCAAATCCTCCCCTAACCTGGATGATGCTGGGCCATTTGTGGGTCTCCCAGGAACAGACCGCTGCGACAGAGCCTGGACTCGAACCAGGATCTCTAGTGGCACAGCTAGCACTGCGAGGCAGTGCCTTAGACCACTGTTCCACTCGGGAGGCCACTTCACTTTAGCCTCCTCTAGCCTGGCTACAGATCTGTTTGTACTTGAGCCAACAATGCAGACTATCAAAGGTAGTCAGAGGATTAATAATTGTCTAAAGCACATCTGGACAAGGCTATAGCATAGGGGCTAAAGAGCCTCCGGAAGAGGCTGATATTCAGTGGGACAGAGAGACTGAGGATTTTGTTCGTATACAGTTGAGAGGTTGTTTTCCCTTCTAAATATTCAGAGAGAATTTGGTGGTATTCTTGTGTGAACAAAGCCATCGCACACAGGTCTATGACAATGTCTCTCTCTCCATCCCCACTCTCCCTCTGACTGAACTCAGTGAAGCAGTGTGACTCCCTCCCGTCAGACTGAACAATCTGTAATCTGTGTTGGGCTGTAATGAGACCGACCATTTAATCTGTGTTGGGCTGTAATGAGACCGACCATTTAATCTGTGTTGGGCTGTAATGAGACCGACCATGTAATCTGTGTTGGGCTGTAATGAGACCGACCATGTAATCTGTGTTGGTCTGTAATGAGACCGACCATGTAATCTGTGTTGGGCTGTAAATGAGACCGACCATGTAATCTGTGTTGGGCTGTAATGAGAATGAATATGTAATCAGTGATGGGCTGTAATGAGACCGATCATGAAATCTGTGTTGTGCTGTAATGAGGCTGAATTTGTAATATGTGTTGGGCTGTAATGTAATCTGTATTCTTCCACATTTTGTTACGTTACAGCCTTATTTTACAATGGATTAAATTAACAAATGATCCTCAGCAATCGACAAACAATACCCCTTAATGACAAAGCAAAAACAGATTTTTTGAAATTTTAGCAAATTTATCAAATATTTTAAACAGAAAGACCTTATTTGAATAACTATTCAGACCCTTTGCTATGAGACGCGAAATTGAGCTCAGATGCATCCTGTTTCCATTGATCGTCCTTGAGATGTTTCTACAACTTGACTGGAGTCCACCTGTGGTAAATTAAATTGATGTGGACATGATTTGTAAAGGCACACACCTGTCTATATAAGGTCCCACAGTTGACAGTGCATGTCAGAGCAAAAACCAAGCCATGGGATCAAAGGAATTTTCCGTAGAGCGCCGAGACAGGATTGTGTCAATGCACAGATCTGGTGAAGGGTACCAAATCTTTTTTTTCAGCATTGAAGGTGAACACGGTGGTCTCCATCATTCTTAAATGGAAGAAGCTTGGAACCACCAAACTTAGCAATCGGGGGAGAAGGGCCTTGGTCAGGGAGGTGACCAAGAACCCGATGGTCACTTTGATAGAGCTCTAGAGTTCCTCTGTGGAGATGGGAGAACCTTCCAGAAAGGTCCAACTCTGAAGCACAACACCAATCAGGCCTTTATGGTAGAGTGGCCAGACGGAAGGCACTCCTCAGTAAAAGGCACATGACAGCCTGCTTGGAGTTTGTCAAAATGCACCTAAAGACTCAGACCATGAGAAACAAGATTCTCTGGTATGATGAAACCAAGATTGAACTCTTGGCCTGAATGCCAAGCGTCACGTCTGGAGGAAACCTGGCACCATCCATACGGTGAAGCATGGTGTTGGCAGAATCTTGGGGATGTTTTTCAGTGGCAAGGACTGGGAGACTAGTCAGGATCGAGGCAAAGATGAACGGGTCAAAGTACAGAGAGATCCTTGATGAAAACCTGTTCCAGAGCGCTCAGGGTTCACCTTCCAACAGAAAAACAACCCTAAGCACACAGTCAAGACAACGCAAGAGTGGCTTCAGGACAAGTCTCTGAATTTCCTTGAGTGGCCCAGCCAGAGCCCAGACTTAAACCTGATTGATCATCTCTGGAGAGACCTGAAAATAGCTGTGCAGCAACGCTCCCCATCCAACCTGACAGAGCTTGAGAGGATCTCAGAGAGGAATGGGAGAAACTCCCCAAATACAGGTGTGCCAAGCTTTTAGCGTCATACCCAAGAAGACTTGAGGCTGTAATCACTGCCAAAGGTGCTTCAACAAAGTACTGAGTAAAGGGTCTGATACTTCTGTAAATGTTTTCTTTTTAAGAAATTAGCGGACATTTCTGAGGTATTGTGTGTAGATTGATGAGGGGAAAAAAATCTATTGAATAAGTTTCAGAATAAGGCAGTAACCTAACAAAATGAGGAAAAAGTCAAGGGGTCTGAATACTTTCCGACTGCACTGTTTATCCCTCTGTGTGTATTATTCATGATGTGGTGTTTTTTTTTGCTTGTTTCGGTGACACCCAACCGTCTGGGGTTACATTTGTAATGATCCAGGAAACCTGAGCCGAGGCCTGTGGTTATGGAGGCCTCCTGCCCAGTCCGTCGTCAGTTGTTGGTCGATGATGTGTAGAGAGGTCCGTGTCAGTCGCCTTTCGTCCCCTCCTGTGACTTCACTGTCCTCTCACAGAGGCAGAGCGCGTCGTATTGTCCCGATGCCCTGTTCTTACAGAATACCAGAGGAACATCCCAAATTGCACCCTATTCACTAGTGCACTACGTAGGGAATGGGGTGCTGTTTGGGACTGAACCTAGGAGGCCTCTTAACAGTGACACAGTGTTCAGTGTTGTGCAGAGCCACCCAGCCAAGAGTGTTACTGCCATCTCACGCCGTGCTCTCACCCGTTGTGGGTCAGACACTAATGCATCAGAGATTCTCTGAGGCCAACACGTGGAAAGTTAAAAACACATACAATACAGTATGTTACACTGTATACAATGTTCAAGTGAGCTACTGTCATCAACCGAGTGAAGGAATGATGGAATGGTTGAAATTCTCTATGACAGTTTCCATGATATTGTCAGTGTAGCTCACAATATATCAGGCAACCAACCCAGTCATTCTAACTAGCCTAATGAATAACATGGGATTTGAGAGGGCGTATGGATTGAAGAGACACATTATAGTAGTTAGTGCCTTAACAACCATGGTGCTTTTGTTAGCATGGAGAATGTATGCCCCTCCTGCCCACACATTGAATGCGTTCCAAATGGCACTCTATTCCCTATATTGAGCCCTATGGTCCCTGGTCAAAAGTATTGCACTACAAAGGGAATAGGGTGCCATTTGGGACGTTACCATTGTATATGAAGGAGGCGAATGCATGACATGAAGGAGACAATTATTGACTTCCCATTCAGGGTCTGTCATTCTTTCTTGGGCAGATAAGCTGCCAACAGGGTCAGCGATTTGGTTCATGTCAAGTAACAAGCCAAGCAAGGAAAAGTAACCTGGATGGATTTATAGGCCTGTATGCAAACATTTCTGGATGGGTTGTCTTTATAGAAATGTCTACCGCTGTGCTTGTCAAGCTGGAGATCTGTTGTTGTGCGTCCCAAATGGCACCCTATTCATGATGTAGTGTACTACTTTTGACCAGGGCCCATAGTTCTGACTCATCACATTCTCTCTCCACAACAACATGCTCTTTTCACAGAGGCCAATGTTACTCTGCTCTGCTCTGCCTGCAGGTTTTGGAAAAGACTGAGGAGGAAACATCTCCCTTCTCTTTCTCTCTTCCTTAGTTTCTCTCTCTCTCTCTCTCTCCATTCTCTGTTTCTCTCTAACCCCCCTTCTCTCTCTCTCTCTCTCTCTCTCTCGCTCTCTCTCACTCTCTCTCTCTAATGATGTAGGCCATCATTGTAAATAAGAATTAGCTCTTAACTGACTTGCCTTGTTAAAAAAGTTTAAATAAAAAATGAAAATAAATAAAATAACCCATCTTCTCTCTCTCTCTCTCTCTCTCTCTCTCTCTCTCTCTCTCTCTCTCTCTCTCTCTCTCTCTCTCTCTCTCTCTCTCTCTCTCTCTCTCTCTCTCTCTCTCTCTCTCTCTCTCTCTCTCTCTCTCTCTCTCTCTCTCTCTCTCTCTCTCTCTCTCTCTCTCTCTCTCTCTCAAATCAAAGGACTTTATTGTCATGGGAAACATATGTTTACATTGCCAAAGCAAGTGAAATAGATATAAACAAAAGTGAAATAAACAATACAAAATTAACAGAAAACATTACACTCACATATGTTCCAATGGAATAGACAAGAAAAAAAATCTAAATAAACAAGGGAAATATTAGTAAACATTAAACTCACAAAGGTTTTAAAAGAATATTGACATTTCAAATGTACAGTGTTGTATCAATGTGCAAATAGTTGGAGTATGATCAGATCAGTGTGATCTGTGGAAAATGTGTGTCTCTAATGTGGGTTACATTTGGCAGGAAGTTAGGAAGTGTAGCTTAGTTTCCACCTCAGTGAGAAGTGTGCATATACTGTAGCCTGTAATCTCTTGAGAGCCAGGTCTGCCTACGGTGGCCTACGGTGGCTCAATGGAAAGGCTATGTTCACTGAGTCTGTACATACAGTAGTCAAGGATTTTCTTAATTTAGGGTCAGTCACAGTGGTCAGGTATTCTGCCACTGTGTACTCTCTGTTTAGGGGCAAATAGCATTCCAATTTGCTCTGTTTTCTGGTTGATTCTTTCCACTGTGTTTTTGCTTTCTCATATTTTGGTTGGGTCTAATTGTGTTGCTATCCTGGGGCTCTGTGGGGTTTGTTTGTAGCCCCAGAACCAGCTGGCTGAAGGGACTCTTCTCTTGGTTCGTCTCTCTCTAGGTGAGGGCTTTGTGGTAGAATGTGTGGGCATTGCTTCCTTTTAGGTGGTTGTAGAATTGAACTACTCCTTTCTGGATTTTGATAACTAGTGGGTACATTTCTAATTATACACTGCATGCATTGTTAGGGGTTTTGCATTGTTCACAAAGTATATTTTTGCAGAATTTTGCATGCAGTCTTCATTTGGTGTTTGTTCCATTTTGTGAATTCTTGGTTGGTGAGTGGACACCAGACCTCACAACCATGGAGGGCAATGGGCTCTATGACTGATTCAAGTATTTTTAGCCAGATCCTAATTAGGATGTTGAGTTCAATGTTCCTTTTGATTGCATAGAAGACCCTTCTTGCCTTGTCTCTTAGATCGTTCACAGCCTTGTGGCTGTTACCTGTGGTGTTGATGTTTAGGCCGAGGTAGGTATTCTTTGTGTGCTCTAGGGCCACAGTGTCCTGGCTGACTGGCGGATCCTGGCAGACTGGCGGCTCTGGCGGCTCCTTGCAGACTGGCGGCTCCTTGCAGACTGGCGGCTCTGGCGGCTCCTTGCAGACTGGCGGCTCTGGCGGCTCCTTGCAGACTGGCGGCTCTGACTGGCGGCTCAGACTGGCGGCTCAGACTGGCGGCTCTGGTGGATCCTGGCTGAATGGCGGCTCTGGCGGATCCTGGCTGAATGGCGGCTCTGGCGGATTCTGGCTGACTGGCGGCTCTGGCGGATCCTGGCTGACTGGCGGCTCTGGCGGATCCTGGCGGCTCCTTGCAGACTGGCGGCTCTGGCGGCTCCTTGCAGACTGGCGGGAGACTCTAGCAGCTCTGGACAGGCGGGAGACTCTAGCAGCTCTGGACAGGTGAGGCCCACTGTAGGCCTGGTGCGTGGTGCCGGCACTGGTGGTACTGCGCCTAGGACATGCACCTCAGGACTAGTGCGGGGAGGAGAAACAGGGAGTACTGGGCTCTGGACATGCACAGGAAGCCTGGTGCGGGGTGCTGCCACCGGAGGACTGGTGCGTGTAGGTGGCACTGGACGTGCAGGGCCAGGGAGGTGCACAGGAGGCCTGGTGCGTGAGGCTGGCACAGTCTTCACCATACGACTAGCACGCTCCTCAGGACGAGTATGGAGAGCTGACCCAGGTGCCATCAAATCCTCTACACGCTCCGTCGGGCGAATGCCGTGCCTCATGCACCAACACAGCACCTCCCTCATAACTCTCTCTCCTCCAATTTCCCCATTAACTCCTTCACGGTCTCTGCTTCGCTCACCTCCAACACCAGCTCTGGTTCCATCCTTGGCTCCTCACGGTAAACAGGGGGAGTTGGCTCAGGTCTGACTCCTGACTCTCCCTGTGTCCCCCCCCCCAATACATTTTTGGGGCTGCCTCTCGGGCTTCCTACCACGCCGCCGTGCTCGTTTCGCCAACTCCATTCTCCTGTAACCCTCCTCGCACTGCTCCAGCAAATCCCAGGCAGGCTCAGGCCCACCTGTCTATCTCTTCCCAAGTTGTATAATCCAGATTCAGCTCCCATGTCCAGAAATCCTGACATCGCTGCCTCTCCTGCCCGTTACCACGCTGCTTGGTCCTGTTGAGGTGGGTGGTTCTGTAACGGTTTTCTTCCTGGGAAGGAGAGGAGGACCAAAATGCAGCGTAGTTCGTGTTCAACATATTTAATGAAAGACAATAACGTGAACACTACACAAATACAAAATAACAAATGTGGCAAAACCCGAAACAGTCCTATCTGGTGCAGAGAACACAAAGACAGGAAACAACCACCCACAAAGTACCCACAGAATATGGCTGCCTAAATATGGTTCCCAATCAGAGACAACGATAGACAGGTGCCTCTAATTGAGAACCAATCTAGGCAACCATAGACCTAGAAATTACCTAGAAATGAAACAGCCCCATAAACATACAAAAAACCCTAGACCAGACAAAACACATAAATCCCCCATGTCACACCCTGACCTAACCAAAATAATAAAGAAAACAAAGATAGCTAAGGCCAGGGCGTGACAGTTTGTTTGTCAATAAGGGTGTGCAGGGTGTATACATGGTCTGTCGGACGGTATTTTGGTAAGAAGCCAATTTGACATGTGCTCAGGACATTGTTTTCACAGAGGAAATGTTGGAGTCTGCTGTTGATGATACTGCAGAGGATTTTTCAGAGATTGTGCTGACTCATATGACTCTGTATTGGTTTCAAGTGGATTGGGGTGATCAGGCCTTGGTTCCAAATATTAGGAAGATGCCAGAGCTGAAGATGATGCTGAAGAGTTTAAAAATAGCCTATTTGTGGTCTGTGTATTTTATCATTTTGTTTAGAAAAACATCAACACCACAGGCCTTTTTGGGTTGGAGGGTTTGTATTTTGTAATTGGAGAATCCAGTGGGTTCTGGTAGGCTTTAATAGTTGATTCTAAGTTTAGTATATGATCATGGGTTTTTGCTTTTGGTTCTTTGTTAAATGGTCGAAAAGGTTGGAGAAGTGGTTTATCTGATTCTATGAATTCTTCAATCACAATGAGCTGTTTTCTGTCACGCTGTTCCTTCTTTTTTCTTAGTGTATTTCTGTATTGTTTTAGTGTTTCACCTACTGTAGGAGTTCCCTCGAAACCTACAATTGACTATTTACATACACCTTAGCCAAATACATTTAATACAGTTTTTCACAACTCCTGACACTTAATCCTAGTAAAAATTCCCTTTCTTAGGTCAGTTAGGATCACCACGTTATTTTAAGAATGTGAAATGTCAGAATAATAGTAGAGAGAATTATTTATTTCAGCTTTTATTTATTTCGTCACATTCCCAGTGGGTCAGAAGTTTACATGCACTCAATTAGTATTTGGTAGCAATGCCTTTAAATTGGTTAACTTTGGTCAAACGTTTCAGGTAGCCTTCCACAAGCTTCCCACAATAAGTTGGGTGAATTTTGGTCCATTCCTCCTGACAGAGCTGGTGCAACTGAGTCAGGTTTGTAGGCCTCCTTGCTTGCACATGCTTTTTCAGTTCCACAAATTTTGAATAGGATTGATTTCAGGGCTTTGTGATGGCCACTCCAATACCTTGACTTTGTTGTCCTTAAGCCATTTTGCCACAACTTTGGAAGTATGCTTGGGGTCATTGTCCATTTGGAAGACCCATTTGCGACCAAGCTTTAACTTCCTTACTGATGTTTTGAGATGTTGCTTCAATATATCCTTATCATTTTCCTGCCTCATGAAGCCATCTATTTTGTGAAGTGCACCAGTCCCTCCTGTAGCAAAGCACCCCCACAACATGATGCTGCCACCCCTGTGCTTCACGGTCGGGATGGTGTTCTTCGGCTTGCAAGCCTCCCCCTTTTTCCTCCAAAGATAATGATGGTCGTTATGACCATACAGTTCTATTTTTATTTCATCAGAGCAGAGGACATTTCTCCAAAAAGTACGATCTTTGTCCCCATGTGCAGTTGCAAACCGTAGTCTGGCTTTTTTATGGCAGTTTTGGAGCAGTGGCTTCTTCCTTGCTGAGCTGCCTTTCAGGTTATAAGTCGATATAGGACTAGTTTTTACTGTGGATACTTTACTGTGGATACTTTTGTACCTGTTTCCTCCAGCATCTTCACAAGGTTCTTTGCTGTTGTTCTGGGATTGATTTGCACCTTTTGCACCAAAGTACGTTCATCTCTAGGAGACAGAACACGTCTCCTTCCTGAGCGGTATGATGGCTGCGTAGTCCCATGGTGTTTATACTTGCGTACTATTGTTTGTACAGATGAACGTGGTACCTTCAGGCATTTGGAAATTGCTTCCAAGGATGAACCAGACTTGATGAGGTCTGCAATTTCTTTCTGAGGTCTTGGATGATTACTTTTGATTTTCCCATGATGTCAAGCAGAGAGGCACTGAGTTTGAAGGTAGGCCTTGAAATACATCCACAGGTACACCTCCAATTGACTCAAATGATGTCAATTAGCCTATCATAAGCTTCTAAAGCCTTGACATAATTTTCTGGAATTTTCCAAGCTGTTTAAAGGCATAGTCAACTTAGTGTATGTAAACTTCTGATCCACTGGAATTGTGATATAGTGAATTATAAGTGAAATAATCTGTCTGTAAACAATTGTTGGAAAAATGACTTGTGTCATGCACAAAGTAGATGTCCTAACCGACTTGCCAAAACGATAGTTTGTTAACAAGACATTTGTGGAGTGGTTGAAAAACTAGTTTTAATGACTCCAACCTAAGTGTATGTAAACTTCCGACTTCAACTGTACATACCCAGCGTGCGACAGAGCTGCAGGAGTTGCGACCTGTTTTTGTTGGTTATCTTGTCGTAATTGTGCCTAGGGGGGGGGGGGGGGTAGGTGTTTGGCCCCCTGTGTGCTGAGGGTGTCAGGTTCTTGTCCAGTTCTGGCATTTAGATCATCCCAGAATAGTACATGCCCCTCTGCCTGGAAATGATTGCTCTCCCCCTCTAGGATGGAGAAGCTGTTTTCATTAAAGTACTGTATGGGGATTCTAGTGGGGGTATATACAGTAGGTAGACCACAGGAGGACATGTTTCTCTGTTGAGATTATTTCCTTTTGAATTTCTAGCCAAATGTAAAATGTTCCTGTTTTGATGAATTTAATAGATTGAATTAGGTCTACCTTATACCAAATGAGCATACCCCCTGAGTCCCTTCCCTGTTTCACACCTGGTAGTTTGGTGGACGGGACTACCAGGCCTCTGTAACCTTGAGGGCAACCAGTGGGCCCATCACCTCTATACCATGTTTCTTGTAGGATGACAACGTCTGTATTTATTTTGTGAAGTCCAGGTTCCTGCTCTTTAGGCCAAAGGCAGATGACCTCAGGCCTCAAGATGAGATGGTGAAGGCTTGGTCTTCTATAAAGGGTCCAGTGTTGTTAGTGGTGTTGTTTGGCCTCAGACCAGTAAGTGTGAGTGGTGCCTGCTGAGCATCTGGTACATTCTATTGGCTTGGGCTAGTGTAAGAGTGGGGGTTTGGCATGTTTGCCTGCTCACGGCCTGGGCTTATGTGTAACTTTCATGTTGAGTCCCTTTTTGCAGGAGTTGGGAGCATGGAGTGGGCAGGAGGGGCAAATGTCAGATCTGAGGGGGCCTATATGGGGTGTGGGCATGGTTGGTTTGGGGGGAGGTATTGATTGGTGTGGATGGGGATGTGGCTGGTGGTGCTGTGTTCTGGGTTTACAGTAGGTCCTCTAGGTGTAGGTCTGTGTGTGTGGGGGGGGGGGGGGGGGTCTGGTGGTGCTGTGGTCTGGATATACAGCAGGTCCTCTAGGTGTAGGTCTGGGGGGGGGGGGGGGGGTCTGGTGGTGTTGTGGTCTGGTGGTGTTGTGGTCTGGATATACAGTAGGTCCTCTAGGTGTAGATCTGGGGGGGTCTGGTGGTGTTGTGGTCTGGATATACAGTAGGTCCTCTACGTGTAGGTCTGGGGGGGGGGGGTCTGGTGGTGTTGTGGTCTGAATGTACAGTAGGTTCTCTAGGTGTAGGTCTGGGGGGGGGTCTGGTGGTATTGTGGTCTGAATGTACAGTAGGTCCTCTAGGTGTAGGTCTGGTGGGGTGTGGTCTGGTGGTGTTGTGGTCTGGATGTACAGTGGGTTCTCTAGGTGTAGGTCTGGGGGGGATCTGGTGGTGCTGTGGTCTGGAGGCTGACCAAGTCCAGGGGGGAGTGGTGGGCACTGCTGCCTTGTATAGGTGGATCTGGTTGTAAAGGCTGACCAAGTCCAGGGGGGAGTGGGGGGCACTGCTGCCTTGTATAGGTGGATCAAATCAAATCAAATCAAATTTATTTATATAGCCCTTCGTACATCAGCTGATATCTCAAAGTGCTGTACAGAAACCCAGCCTAAAACCCCAAGCAGCAAGCAATGCAGGTGTAGAAGCACGGTGGCTAGGAAAAACTCCCTAGAAAGGCCAATACCTAGGAAGAAACCTAGAGAGGAACCAGGCTATGTGGGGTGGCCAGTCCTCTTCTGGCTGTGCCGGGTGGAGATTATAACAGAACATGGCCAAGATGTTCAAATGTTCATAAATGACCAGCATGGTCGAATAATAATAAGGCAGAACAGAAACTGGAGCAACAGAACAGTCAGGTGGAAGTTGAAACTGGAGCAGCAGCATGGCCAGGTGGACTGGGGACAGCAAGGAGTCATCATGTCAGGTAGTCCTGGGGCATGGTCCTAGGGCTCAGGTCAGTTGAAACTGGAACAGCAGCATGGCCAGGTGGACTGGGGACAGCAAGGAGTCATCATGTCAGGTAGTCCTGGGGCATGGTCCTAGGGCTCAGGTCCTCCGAGAGAAAGAAAGAGAGAAGGAGAGAATTAGAGAACGCACACTTAGATTCACACAGGACACCGAATAGGACAGGAGAAGTACTCCAGATATAACAAACTGACCCCAGCCCCCCGACACATAAACTACTGCAGCATAAATACTGGAGGCTGAGACAGGAGGGGTCAGGAGACACTGTGGCCCCATCCGAGGACACCCCCGGACAGGGCCAAACAGGAAGGATATAACCCCACCCACTTTGCCAAAGCACAGCCCCCACACCACTAGAGGGATATCTTCAACCACCAACTTACCATCCTGAGACAAGGCTGAGTATAGCCCACAAAGATCTCCGCCACGGCACAACCCAAGAGGGGGGCGCCAACCCAGACAGGATGACCACAACAGTGAATCAACCCACTCAGGTGACGCACCCCCTCCAGGGACGGCATGAGAGAGCCCCAGCAAGCCAGTGACTCAGCCCCTGTAATAGGGTTAGAGGCAGAGAATCCCAGTGGAAAGAGGGGAACCGGCCAGGCTGAGACAGCAAGGGCGGTTCGTTGCTCCAGAGCCTTTCCGTTCACCTTTCCACTCCTGGGCCAGACTACACTCAATCATATGACCCACTGAAGAGATGAGTCTTCAGTAAAGACTTAAAGGTTGAGACCGAGTTTGCGTCTCTGACATGGGTAGGCAGACCGTTCCATAAAAATGGAGCTCTATAGGAGAAAGCCCTGCCTCCAGCTGTTTGCTTAGAAATTCTAAGGACAATTAGGAGGCCTGCGTCCTCTGACCGTAGCGTACGTGTAGGTATGTACGGCAGGACCAAATCAGAGAGATAGGTAGGAGCAAGCCCATGTAATGCTTTGTAGGTTAGCAGTAAAACCTTGAAATCAGCCCTTGCTTTGACAGGAAGCCAGTGTAGAGAGGCTAGCACTGGAGTAATATGATAATTTTTTGGGGTTCTAGTCAGGATTCTAGCAGCCGTATTTAGCACTAACTGAAGTTTATTTAGTGCTTTATCCGGGTAGCCGGAAAATAGAGCATTGCAGTAGTCTAACCTAGAAGTGACAAAAGCATGGATTAATTTTTCTGCATCATTTTTGGACAGAAAGTTTCAGATTTTTGCAATGTTACGTAGATGGAAAAAAGCTGTCCTCGAAATGGTCTTGATATGTTCTTCAAAAGAGAGATCAGGGTCCAGAGTAACGCCGAGGTCCTTCACAGTTTTATTTGAGACGACTGTACAACCATTAAGATTAATTGTCAGATTCAACAGAAGATCTCTTTGTTTCTTGGGACCTAGAACAAGCATCTCTGTTTTGTCCGAGTTTAATAGTAGAAAGTTTGCAGCCATCCACTTCCTTATGTCTGAAACACATGCTTCTAGCGAGGGCAATTTTGGGGCTTCACCATGTTTCATTGAAATGTACAGCTGTGTGTCATCCGCATAGCAGTGAAAGTTTACATTATGTTTTCGAATAACATCCCCAAGAGGTAAAATATATAGTGAAAACAATAGTGGTCCTAAAACGGAACCTTGAGGAACACCGAAATTTACAGTTGATTTGTCAGAGGACAAACCATTCACAGAGACAAACTGATATCTTTCCGACAGATAAGATCTAAACCAGGCCAGAACATGGATCTGGTTGTAAAGGCTGACCAAGTCCAGGGGGGAGTGGTGGGCACTGCTGCCTTGTATAGGTGGATCTGGTTGTAAAGGCTGACCGAGTCCAGGGGGGAGTGGGGGCACTGCTTCCTTGTATAGGTGGATCTGGTTGTAAAGGCTGATCAAGTCCAGGGGGGAGTGGTGGGCCAGGTTGACATTTGGTTTTGAGGCACAGTCGCAAGGAATACTTGCTTTTACCCGCTGTATGGTGGCAATAACTACTTGTGATGTGGCCACTAGAGGTCGACCGTTTAATCGGAATGGCCGATTGATTAGGGCCGATTTCAAGTCTTCATAACATTCGGAGATCGGTATTTTTGGGCGCCGATTTGCCGATATATACATATATTTTTTTACACCTTTATTTAATCTTTATTTAACTAGGCAAGTCAGTTAAGGACACATTCTTATTTTCATTGACTGCCTACGAACGGTGGGTTAAAAACAGATTTTCACCTTGTCAGCTCGGGGGATCCAATCTTGCAAACTTACAGTTGACTAGTCCAACGCAATAACGACCTGCCTCTCTCTCGTTGCACTCCACAAGGAGACTGCCTGTTACGCAAATGCAGTAAGCCAAGGTAAGTTGCTAGCTAGCATTAAACTTATCTTATAAAAAACAATCAATCATAATCACTAGTTAACTTCACATGGTTGATGATATTACTAGAAATTATCTAGCTTGTCCTGTGTTGCATATAATCTGACTGAGCATACAAGCATACAAGTATCTAATTATCTGACTGAGCGGTGGTAGGCAGAAGCAGGCTCGTGAACATTCATTCAAACAGCACTTTAGTGCGTTTTGCCAGCAGCTCTTTGCAATGCTTCAAGCATTGTGCTGTTTATGACTTCACACCTATCAACTCCCGAGATGAGGCTGGTGTGACTGAAGTGAAATGGCTGGCTAGTTAGCGTGCATTAATAGCGTTTCAAACTTCACTCACTCTGAGCCTTGGGGTGGTTGTTTCCCTTGCTCTGCATGGGTAACTCTGCTTCGATGTGGTGGCTGTTGTCGTTGTGTTGCTGGTTCGAGCCCAGGGAGGAGCGAGGAGAGGGACGGAGGCTATACTGTTACACTGGCAATACTAAAGTGCCTATAAGAACATCCAATAGTCAAAGGTTCATGAAATACAAATGGTCTAGAGGGAAATAGTCCTATAATAACTACAACCTAAAAACTTCTTACCTGGGAATATTGAAGACTCATGTTAAAAGGAACCAAAAGGAACCACCAGCTTTCATATGTTCTCATGTTCTGAACTGAACCATGAACTGAAACGTTAGCTTTCTTACATAGCACATATTGCACTTTTACGTTCTTCTCCAACACTTTTTGTTTTTGCATTATTTAAACCAAATTGAACGTTTCATTATCTACTTGAGGCTAAATTGATTTTATTGATATATTATATTAAGTTAAAATAAGTGTTCATTCAGTATTGTTGTAATTGTCATTATTACAAATACATTTTTTTTTTTATTTTTTAATCGGACGATTAATCGGTATCGACTTTTTTGGTCCTCCAATAATCGGTATCGGCGTTGAAAAATCATAATCGGTCGACCTCTAGTGGCCACCCTTTGAGTGCTGTGGCCACCCTTTCCTGCTGTGCTCTCAGGTTGTTTGTGCCTACAGCGGGGCAAAAAAGTATTTAGTCAGCCACCAATTGTGCAAGTTCTCCCACTTAAAAAGATGAGAGAGGCCTGTAATTTTCATCATAGGTACACTTCAACTATGACAGACAAAATGAGAAAAAAAAATCCAGAAAATCACATTGTAGGATTTTTAAGGAATTTATTTGCAAATTATGGTGGAAAATAAGTATTTGGTCAATAACAAAAGTTTATCTCAATACTTTGTCATTGCCAACAAAGAGTATGTAACAGAGGTCAAACATTTTCTGTAAGTCTTCACAAGGTTTTCACACACTGTTGCTGGTATTTTGGCCCATTCCTCCATGCAGATCTCATCTAGAGCAGTGATGTTTTGGGGCTGTTGCTGGGAAACACGGACTTTCAACTCCCTCCAAAGATTTTCTAAGGGGTTGAGATCTGGAGACTGGCTAGGCCAGTTTTTGTTATTTCTGGACCTTTTTTGGAATATCATTATATTTGTTTTTTTTAGGTTAACGGTCAGAGCCCAGGTCTGTGAAGATGATCTAGATGCTGCTGTAACCCTTCTTTAGTGGGAGACAGCAGCACCAGGTCATCTGCGTACAGCAGACACTTGATTTCAGTGTCGTGTAGGGTGATACCAGGTGCTGCCGATTCTTCTAATGTTTTTGCCAATTCATTAATGTAAATGTTAAATAGTGTTGGACTTATTGGCCACCCCTGTTTCACTCCCCGTCCCTGAGAGAAGTAGTCTGTTTGCTTGTTGCCAATTTTAACCGCACATTTGTTTTTAGTGTACATTGATTTAATAAAATCATATGTTTTCCCTCCAATACCACTTTCTATTAGTTTATTTAAAAAACTTTGTGCCAAATTGAATCAAATGCTTTCTTGAAATCTACAAAACACGAGTAGATTTTGCCTTTGTTTTGGTTTACTTGTTTATCAATTAGAGTGTGGAGGGTGTAAATGTCGTCTGTTGTACGATAATGTTTTAGAAATCCAATCTGGCTTCTGCTCAGGATGTTGTGTTCGTCAAGGAAATGATGTAGTCTGCTATTTATAATACTGCAGAGAATTTTCCCAAGTTGCTGTTAACGCAAAATCCTCTGTAATTATTTGGGTCAAATTTGACTCTATTTTTATAGATTGGTGTGATCAATCCCTGGTTCCAAATATTGGGGAAAATACCTGTAGTGAGGATAATGTTGAAGAGTTTGAGTATAGCCAATTTGAATTTGTGGCCTGTATATTTGATCATTTCATTTAAAATACCATCAGCACCACAGGCCTTTTTGGGTTGGAGAGTGCATAGTTTTTCCAATAAGTCTTCTTCTGTAATTGGGGTATCCACAGTATAGTGATAGTCTTCGACTGCTGATTCAAGGATTTGTCATTTTTATTGTATATCTTTTTGTTCTGGGCTCTTTGTTATATTGCTGTAGAGGTTTGCAAAGTGATTTCTCCACACAGCCCCATTTTGGTTAGCCAATTCCTCATGATGAGGTTTGTTTAATTTATTCCAATTCTCCCAGAAGTGGTTTGATTCTATGGATTCCTCAATTCCATCCAGCTGATTTTTAATGTGCTATTCCTCTGTTCTTAGGGTGTGTTTGTATTGCTTCAGTGTTTCCCCATATTGAAGGCCTATATTTTTGTTGTCTGGTTCTCTGTGTTTTTGATTAGATATATTTCTCAATTACTTTCTTAGATTTTTGCAATCAGTATCAAACCACTTTTCATTATCTGTTATTTCTGGTTTGCTCTTATGCTTCTTTAAATTAGCCAAGGAGGCTAATTTGTCAAATATAAAGTTTATGTTCCAAACAGCCAAATTTACACCTTCATTGCTGTAGGAGAATGTTAAGGCTTAAAAAGTTGTCAAGGAGAGATTGTATTTTTTGGCTACTGCTTTTTGGTAGATGTCTGTACTGTTTGCACTCCATCTATAGGCCTGTTTAGTACCATGTAATTTATTGGGCCGTGATGCTTCATGGTTGGATTCTGCTCTTCTCAGATGCACTGAGATTTTAATGTGGTCTGAGAGAGGTGTTAGTGGGCTGACTGTGAAGGCTCTGAGAGAGGTGTTAGTGGGCTGACTGTGAAGGCTCTGAGAGAGGTGTTAGTGGGCTGACTGTGAAGGCTCTGAGAGACTCTGGGTTTAGGTCGGTGAGGAAGTCTACAGTGCTGCTGCCAAGGGATGAGCTGTAGGTGTACCTACCAAAAGAGTCCCCTCTCAGCCTACCATTGACTATGTACAGACCCAGTGTTCGACAGAGCTTCACGAGCTGTACTCCGTTTTTGTTTTTCACTTTGCCATAGTTTCTGTGGGGGTATGTGGGCAGGGAAAGGTTGTTGCTTCCTGGTAGGTGTTTATCCCCATGACTGTTAATAGTGTCTTGTTCTTCTGCTGTTCTAGCATTCAGGTCTCCACAGACCAGTACGTTGCCTTGGGCCTGAAAGTGACTAATTCCCCCCTCTAGAATGGAGAAACTCTCTTCATTGAAGTAGGGTGACTCTGAGGGGGGAAGGTATGTGGCACAGAGGAAGACGTTTTTATCTGTCAAGATAGTCTCCTTGTTGATTTTTAACCATGCAAAGAATTCTCCTCTTTTGATCAATTCGATTGAATGAATTAGTTCAGATTTATACCATATTAGCATTCTCCCTGAGTCTCTGCCCTGTTTGATTCCTTTTAATTTAGTGGATGGTATGATTATCTCACTATAACCTTTTTATTTTATTTTTTATTTCACCTTTATTAAACCAGGTAGGCTAGTTGAGAACAAGTTCTCATTTACAACTGCGACCTGGCCAAGATAAAGCATAGCAGTGTGAACAGACAACAACACAAAGTTACACATGGAGTAAACAATAAACAAGTCAATAACACAGTAGAAAAAAGTAAAAGAATTGTCTATATACATTGTGTGCAAAAGGCATGAGGAGATAGGTGAATAATTACAATTTAGCAGATTAACACTGGAGTGATAAATGATCAAATGGTCATGTGCAGGTAGAGATACTGGTGTGCAAAAGAGCAGAAAAGTAAATAGATAAAAACAGTATGGGGATGAGGTAGGTAAATTGGGTGGGCTATTTACCGATGGACTATGTACAGCTGCAGCGATCGGTTACCTGCTCAGATAGCAGATGTTTGAAGTTGGTGAGGGAGATAAAAGTCTCCAACTTCAGCAATTTTTGCAATTCGTTCCAGTCACAGGCAGCAGAGAACTGAAAGGAAAGGCGGCCAAATGAGGTGTTGGCTTTAGGGATGGTCAGTGAGATACACCTGCTGGAGCGCGTGCTACGGTTGGGTGTTGCCATCGTGACCAGTGAACATGAGATAAGGCGGAGCTTTACCTAGCATGGACTTGTAGATGACCTGGAGCCAGTGGGTCTGGCGACGAATATGTAGCGAGGACCAGCCGACTAGAGCATACAGGTCGTAGTGGTGGGTGGTATAAGGTGCTTTAGTAACAAAACGGATGGCACTCTGATAAACTGCATCCAGTTTGCTGAGTAGAGTATTGGAAGCTATTTTGTAGATGACATCGCCGAAGTAGACAATCGGTAGGATAGTCAGTTTTACTAGGGTAAGTTTGGCGGCGTGAGTGAAGGAGGCTTTGTTGCGGAATAGAAAGCCGACTCTAGATTTGATTTTAGATTGGAGATGTTTGATATGAGTCTGGAATGAGAGTTTGCAGTCTAGCCAGACACCTAGGTACTTATAGATGTCCACATATTCTAGGTCAGAACCATCCAGGGTGGTGATGCTAGTCGGGCGTGCGGGTGCAGGCAGCGAACGGTTGAAAAGCATGCATTTGGTTTTACTAGCGTTTAAGAGCAGTTGGAGGCCACGGAAGGAGTGTTGTATGGCATTGAAGCTCGTTTGGAGGTTAGATAGCACAGTGTCCAAGGAAGGGCCAGAAGTATACAGAATGGTGTCATCTGCGTAGAGGTGGATCAGGGAATCGCCCGCAGCAAGAGCAACATCATTGATATATACAGAGAAAAGAGTCGGCCCCGAGAATTGAACCCTGTGGCACCCCAATAGAGACTGCCAGAGGACCGGAAAACATGCCCTCCGATTTGACACACTGAACTCTGTCTGCAAAGTAGTTGGTGAACCAGGCAAGGCAGTCATTAGAAAAACCGAGGCTACTGAGTCTGCCGATAAGAATATGGTGATTGACAGAGTCGAAAGCCTTGGCCAGGTCGATGAAGACGGCTGCACAGTACTGTCTTTTATCAACCTAGTGGAAAGCCAGTGGAAACACTGCACCATGTTTCCTGTAGTACTACAATATCAACATCATCAATTTCTTTCAGGAAGTCTGGGTTTCTGCTCTTTAGTCCAAAAGCAGAGGACTTCAACCCTTGTAAATTCCTACATGCAAAGTAAAAATATTTCATCACTTTTTTTTCTTTCTTTACCTTCAAAATGAGACAAACACTCACAATCCAACAAGAACTATTAAAATAGGATTTTTCAATTAAAGTAAACTCTTATTATGCAACTGTGATTTGTTTATCATTTAAGATTTGTGTCATGCCACTTGGGTGGGTGTAGTGTGAGGATGGTGGAGTTCTTGTGCTCATCTTACCAGGACCCTCGGCCTATCACATGTGAGCATAGTAGACTCAGCATTTGTTTAATGTCACTCATTTGGTTGGTGGGGGCTGGGCCAGTTGCTCCTCTCACAGTCTGTGCGTAGCTCTGCCTGCTGGGCTGTGGCTCCTCCAAGTGTGGGTCTGCGGTGGGGGGCAGGGGGGTGGGAGGCCTCGTCAGTGTGGCTCTGAAGCTGGTCTGGGGTGGTCAGTGCTGCGCTGGCTGTGGTGGGCATTGAGGTTGGTGGTGCTGTGGTCGTGGCTGGGGGTTTCCAGGGTGCTGGTCCCGGGTGTTGTCTCAGTGATCTTGGCGGGGTGGAGATTGCTCCGCTGTTCCTGGGTGGAGAGGTCGGACTGCGGTTTAAAGCGACGTCCTTGAGTCTTGGCAAGAATGGGGACTGTCTCCCTGTACAAGTGAACATGGTCATAGAGACAGTCCAGATCGAGGGTGGGCCAGGTGTACATTGGGTCGCAGGGCACAGTCCCGGGAGAGGCTGGCGTTTATTCTTTGGATTGTGGCAGGGTGGAAGTCCTTCCTCTGTAGAAGGGTTGACACCACGATTCTTGATTTGGGGAAGATGGCGGAGGCCTTCTCAATCACTCCCCGTAGTGAAGTCGCCACCCTCTCCTGCTGAGCACGCAGGTCGTTGCTTCCGGTATGTATGTATGATTATGTGGCTTGGCGACCCGAGATGGCCATATCAAGCAGCTCCATGGCACTCTGCGTTGTTGGGCACCACACCTTTCTCGTTTTGTGTCTAGGGAAAAGTTTCTTCTCCTGAACAAACTCTCTCTCACTATCTCTCTCTCTATCTATCTCTCTCTCTCTCTTTCTCTCTCATTCAATTCAATTCAATGCAAGGTGTCACGTTCTGACCTTAATTGTTTTGTTATGTCTTTGTTTTAGTATGGTCAGGGCGTGAGTTGGGTGGGTAGTCTATGTTCTTTTTTCTATGTTGTGGTTTTGTGTTTGGCCTGGTATGGTTCTCAATCAGAGGCAGTTGTCGTTCGTTGTCTCTGATTGAGAATCATACTTAGGTAGCCTTTTCCCACCTGTGTGGGGTGGGTTATTGTTTTCTGTTATGTGTATGTCACCTTACAGAACTGTTTCGTTTCTCCTTTGTTATTTTGTTCTCGGTTTAATAAATATAATGATGAACACTTACCACGCTGCGCTTTGGTCCTCACCTCATTCCAACGACGAGCGTTACACAAGGGGCTTTATTGGCATGGGAAACATGTGTTAACATTGCCAAAGCAAGTGAGGTAGATAATGTACAAAAGTTAAATAAACAATAAAAATTAACAGTAAACATTACATTTCAAAACAATGAAGACATTACAAATGTCATGATGTATATATACAGTGTTGTAACAATGTACAATTGTTGAAAATAGATAAGCATAAATATGGGTTGTATTTACAATGGTGTTTGTTCTTCACTGGTGGCCCTTTTCTTGTGGCAACAGGTCACAAATAAATGGCGTGATGGCGCACTGTGGTATTTCACCCAGTAGATATGGGAGTTTATCAAAATTGGATTTGTTTTCTAATTCTTTGTGGATCTGTGTAATCTGAGGGAAATATGTCTCTCTAATATGGTCATACATTGGGCAGGAGGTTAGGAAGTGCAGCTCAGTTTCCACCTCATTTTGTGGGCAGTGAGCCTGTCTTCTCTTGAGAGCCATGTCTGTCTACGGCGGCCTTTCTCAATAGCAAGGATATGCTCACTAAGTCTGTACATAGTCAAAGCTTTCCTTTTTACATAGTCAAAGTTTGGATCAGTCACAGTGGTCAGGTATTCTGCCACTGTGTACTCTCTGTTTAGGGCCAAATAGCATTCTAGTTTGCTCTGTTTTTTGTTAATTCTTTCCAATGTGTCAAGTAATTATCTTTTTGTTTTCTCATGATTTGGTTGGGTCTAATTGTGCTGCTGTCCTGGGGCTCTGTGGGGTGTGTTTGTGAACAGAGCCCCAGGACCAGCTTGCTTAGTTAAGGGACTCTTCTCCAGGTTCATCTCTCTGTAGGTGATGGCTTTGTTATGGAAGGTTTGGGAATCGCTTCCTTTTAGGTGGTTGTAGAATTTAATGGCTCTTTTCTGGATTTTGATAATTAGTGGGTATCGGCCTAATTCTGCTCTGCATGCATTATTTGGTGTTCTACGTTGTACACTGAGGATATTTTTGCAGAATTCTGCATGCAGAGTCTCAATTTGGTGTTTGTCCCATTTTGTGAAGTCTTGGTTGGTCAGCGGACCCCAGACCTCACAACCATAAAGGGCAATGGGCTCTATGACCGATTCAAGTATTTTTAGCCAGATCCTAATTGGTATGTTGAAATTTATGTTCCTTTTGATGGCATGCCCTTCCTTGCCTTGTGTCTCAGATGTTCCCTTTGATGGCACAGAAGGCACTTCTTGCATTGTCTCAGATCGTTCACAGCTTTGTGGAAGTTACCTGTGGCGCTGATGTTTAGGCCGAGGTATGTATAGGTTTTTGTGTGCTCTAGGGCAACAGTGTCTAGATGGAATTTGTATTTGTGGTCCTGGCGACTGGACCTTTTTTGGAACACCATTATTTTGGTCTTACTGAGATTTACTGTCAGGGCCCAGGTCTGACAGAATCTGTGCAGAATATCTAGGTGCTGCTGTAAACCCTCCTTGGTTGGTGACAGAAGCACCAGATCATCAGCAAACAGTAGACATTTGACTTTGGATTGTAGTAGGGTGAGGCCGGGTACTGCCGACTTTTCTAGTGCCCGCGCCAATTCTCTCTCTCAGACACGTATAGTTACTGTTTGTAATGCAGTGTCCCCTGAGCCGCCCTCCTTCTCATCACTAGTCAGCAGTAGTGGTGGTGGGGCTGTGTGTGTGTGTGTGTGTGTTAGTTGTGGTGTGTGAATGTGTGCAGTGTTGGTGGTGTGTGCAATGTGTGTGTGTGTGTGTGTGTGTGTGTGTGTGTGTATGGTGTGTATGTGTGGTGTGTGTGCATAGCCACAGGTAGCTGTAATGGAATGCTAATGTGCTGAGCTGAACTTGTCTCTGCAGTGTTACTACACAACAGAACAGACAGGGACATGGTGCGTTGCGTTGCCACGGCTAATCTGCTACTGCAAGGCCTTCTGGGTGTGTGCCATGGCCCTCTCCTCTCTCTTGGTAGACTGGACTGGGCCTCTGTCCCAAATGGCACCCTATTCCCTTTATAGTTTGACCCATAAGGCTTTGGTCAAAAGTAGTGGACTATAAAGGGAATAGGGGGCCATTTGGGACATAACCTCAGTCTGGTCTGGGTCTAACCTGGGTCTGGTCTGGATCTGGTCTGGGTCTAACCTGAGTCTGGTCTGGATCTGGTCTGGGTCTAACCTGAGTCTGGTCTGGATCTGGTCTGGGTCTAACCTGGGTCTGGTCTGGATCTGGTCTGGGTCTAACCTGAGTCTGGTCTGGATCTGGTCTGGGTCTAACCTGAGTCTGGTCTGGATCTGGTCTGGGTCTAACCTGGGTCTGGTCTGGATCTGGTCTGGGTCTAACCTGGGTCTGGTCTGGATCTGGTCTGGGTCTAACCTGAGTCTGGTCTGGATCTGGTCTGGGTCTAACCTGAGTCTGGTCTGGATCTGGTCTGGGTCTAACCTGGGTCTGGTCTGGATCTGGTCTGGGTCTAAACTGGGTCTGGTCTGGATCTGGTCTGGGTCTAACCTGAGTCTGGTCTGGATCTGGTCTTGTTCTAACCTGGGTCGAACCTGGGTCTGGTCTGGGTCGAACCTGGGTCTGGTCTGGGTCTAACCTGGGTTTGGTATGGATCTGGTCTTGTTCTAACCTGGGTCTGGTCTGGTCTGGGTCTAACCTGGGTCTGGTCTGGGTCTAACCTGGGTCTGGTCTGGGTCTAACCTGAGTCTGGTCTGGTTCTAACCTGGGACTGGTCTGGTCTGGGTCTAACCTGGGTCAGCTCTGGATCTAGTCTTGGTCTAACCTGGGTCTGGTCTGGGTTCTAACCTGGCAGGATCCACCCATCTTCTGGCTGGGTGGCTAGTTGGCACTGTGTGGTCTGGCCGGGCTGCGAGCGCCATGCAATGCCATCTTGGGCAACGACTCAAATGGCCCCAGAGCGAACAGAATATAACCCCTCCTCTCCTCCCTCTCTTCCTCTTCCATCTGATAACCCATCCTTCCTTCTTTCCCTCCTCCTTTTCATCCCTCCCTTGCTGCTTAGCGCCCCCCAGGCTAATCGCTCGACTGTGCCCTGGAGAAAAGGCAGTCTGACACAATTTGACTAAGAGGCTGTCGGCCTGGTCCCCTGTAGATGAATACTGAGCAGGCGAGACTCCAACACCCAATATCTCTCTCTTTCTTTCTCTCTTCTTTCTTTCTTTCTTTCTTTCTTTCTTTCTTTCTTTCTTTCTTTCTTTCTTTCTTTCTTTCTTTCTTTCTTTCTTTCTTTCTTTCTTTCTTTCTTTCTTTCTTTCTTTCTTTCTTTCTTTCTTTCTTTCTTTCTTTCTTTCTTTCTTTCTTTCTTTCTTTCTTTCTTTCTTTCTTTCTTTCTTTCTTTCTCTCTCTCTCTCTCTCTCTTTCTCTGTTACTGGAATGAGATGAGAAGTGGACGGTGAATAGTGGGATGAAATCACATGCGCTGAATACAACAGGTTTACAGTGAAATGTTGACTTACGAGCCCCTAACCGACAGTGCAGTTTCAAAAAATACGGATAAGAATAAGAGATAAAAGTAACAAGTAATTAAAGAGCAGCAGTAAAATAACAATAGTGAGACTATATACAGCGGGGGTACCGATACCGAGTCAATGTGCTGGGGCACCGGTTAGTTGAGGTAGTATGTACATGTAGGTAGAGTTATTAAAGTGACTAGCGATAGATGAAAACAGAGAGTAGCAGTGGTGTAAAGAGGAGGGGCACGGCAAATAGCCTGGGTAGCCATTTGACTAGATGTTCAGGAGTCTTATGGCTTAGAAGCCTCTTGGCCTTAGACTTGGTCGCTCCGGTACCGCTTGCCATGCGGAAGCAGAGAGAACAGTCTATGACGAGGGTGGCTGGAGTCATTGGCAAATTTTAGGGCCTTCCTCTGACACCGCCTGGTATAGAGGTCCTGGATGGCAGGAAGCTTGGCCTCAGTGATGTACTGGGGCCAGTGATGTACTTGTGTGTGTGTGTGTGTGTGTGTGTGTGTGTGTGTGTGTGTGTGTGTGTGTGTGTGTGTGTGTGGTGTGTGTGTGTGTGTGTGTGTGTGTGTGTGTGTGTGTGTGTGTGTGTGTGTGTGATCGTTCAGCCACGACTCCGTGAAGCATAAGATGTTACAGTTTTTAATGTCCCGTTGGTAGGTAGTTTAATCTTCCGCGTAACTCTGCGATGTTATTGTCCAAAGATTGCACGTTTGCAACTAGAATGGAGGCAAGTGGGGGTTTATTCGATCGTCTACGACTTCTCGGCCTCTCTTTTTCCGCCTCTTCTTCAACCAGATCACGGGGATTGGGGCCTGTTCCCGAGGAAGCAGTGTATCCTTCGCATCGGGCTCATCAGAGTCGTGAAAGGGAAAAAAGGATTCTGCCAGTCTGTGGTGAGTAATCGCAGTCCTGATGTCTAGAAGTCCACCCTCGTCATAAGAGACGGTTAGCGGCAACATTATGTACAAAATAAGTTAAAAAACTAGTTACAAAAAATGCAAATAAACAAACAAAAAACACAATTGGCTGGGGGCACGTAAAACGTCGGCCATCTTCTCCGGCGCCATCTTAAATCAGAGGCGAGAGGAAGATGGGGAGATTGTGATGGAGGTGTTATTTGTCCTACAAGCCCCATCGCCATCCAGTAGAGTAACATCATTCCTCCTTAAACAGACACACATAGGTAAATACACACACATCTGCATACACTCACACACCAGTAGAAGAAGTGAGCTGGGATATGAGAATCATAAAGAGATGGAGGATCCATGAGCAGCAGATGAAATGTAATTTCCAATATGAAAAGCCATCCTCCAACAACCTTGGACTTTCATGTAGAACAGAACAGCACTGTGAACTTACATCCAACAGCAGCAGTAGTAACAGCTATAGGTCTGCAATAGGACGTCTGCAAGAGGACGTGGCCTTAAACATCCCATTTTGATTCCTCTCTACGCTCTTAGAAAAAAAGGTGTTATCTAGAACCTTAAAGGTTCTTCGGCTGTCCCTATAGGAGAACCCTTTGAAGAACCCTTTATGGTTGCAGGTAGAACCCTTTTTGTTTCAGGTAGAACCCTTTTGGGTTCCATGAAGAACCATTTCTACAGAGGGTTCTATATTGTACCCAAAAGAGTTCTACCTGGAGCCAAAAAGGGTTCTACCTGGAACCAAAAAAGGCTCTCCTATGGGAACAGTGGAAGAAAAACTTTTGGAATCCCTTTTTTCTAAGAGTGTACACTATTACAGAATACAGGCTAGCTTTATCTGGGGTAAAAGAAGGCTGGTTTATGAGGGAAACTTGGTAAGACAAAAGTGCTGTGCTGCATTGTGTTGTGTGGGGTGTCGCCTGACAGTTCTGTTGACTGGAGGATCCTGTGTTTGGATGAGAGATGGATAGCAGTGAGAGAGTGGAGGAAGAGGAAGCCGGACTGATAGAGCAAGAGAAGATGAAGAGAGAAACAATGAGAAAGGGAGCCATGCTGTTTCTGTTTTCCATCAGCACGCACACACACACACACACACACACACACACACATACACACACACACACACAATGAGCTCTGAGAGGCTTGTCTTGTTGAGGAGTAGTGAAAGTGTCTGAGTTTTTGTACAGATCCAATGATAGAGTACATAACTATACTTGTACCAGTTTGTCGCTCTTAAGTGTGATCATTATTTCCCCATAGGTCCTTTTCAAATAAAGCAGCATGGGTTGTCCTTGAAAGTGTGTGGGTCAGGGCAGACACCTGTGTTATGACCAGGACATAGACTTAGAAGTGATTACAGTTTTATTACGTAGAAAAAATATATACTTTACAGTATGTAGGTCTTTTATAGGGGTTGACCAAGGGGCAGAGAGAGAGAGCATCAACTCTCTGTCCTTGTCTTGTGTTAATATTGTTCTTTATGTAGCTGTTGTTTTTAACAACTGTTTCATGTACAGTACCAGTCAAACGTTTAGACACACCTACTCATTCAAGGGTTTTTCTTCATTTGATTCTATTTTCTACATTGTACAATAATAGTGAAGACGTCAAAACTATGAATTAACATATGGAATCATGTAGTAACCAAAAAAGTGTTAAGCAAATCAAAATATATTTTATATGAGATTCTTCAAAGTAGCCACCTTTTGCCTTGATGACAGCTTTGCACACTCTTGGCATTCTCTCAACCAGCTTCATGAGGTAGTTACCTGGAATGCATTTCAATTAACAGGTGTGCCTTGTTAAGTTCATTTGTGGAATTTCTTTCCTTCTTAATGCGTTAAGAATCCATTTTGAAAATATATATTTTGATTTGTTTAATACTTTTTGTGTTACTACATGATTCCATATGTCTTATTTCATAGTTTTGATGCATCCAAACTTTTGACTTGTACTGTAGGTATTTTCCCTGTAAAGATGGATGAATACAGCTGTAGAGCTGAAGAGTTTGTAGACAGCAGGTACACTGAAGAAGCAGGCACCAGACACCAGGCACCAGACATCAGACACCAGACATCAGACACCAGGCACCAGACCTCAGACACCAGATGCTTCTCTACCACTGTAGTGCTCACCTTTGAGAATTCCTCCACATGCGCGTGCGTGTGCACACACACACACACACACACACACACACACAAAGCTCCTCTCTCTCTCCCTGCCACTTTCACCGCTTTTGTGCTTTCTGCTGTCTCACGCTCTCTCTGCCTGCCCATTCCTTTCTCTCTTTAGCTCCATCCATTTCTCTTTCTATGGTATATTATATATCTATCTGGTCTGCCTTAGCCTAGGTCCCACGGACATAGTGCTTCTACTGTATGGCATCTTATTGTGCTAGTCCTCATGGACCTCTCAAAGCTTTGTCAAACACACAGCAAGCTGAGCAGGAGTTTATTAGGCTGAAAACAACAGGACACATTCAGGTTTGGCCATGTTTCATATCCCAATGATACACTGCTGTGCTCTGGCCTGGCCTCTGTCAAGGTTAAACAACACACTCATTCACAGTCTCTCTCTCTGTCTCTCTCTCTCTCTCTGTCTCTCTCTCTCTCTCTCTCACTCTCTGTCTCTCCTCTCACTCTACATTTATCGCTCTCTAGCTCTTTTGCTCCTCTCTCCTTTTGATCTCTTTCTCTATTTCTCTCCCTCTCTCCTTCTCCCTCTGTTCCTCCTCTCTCCCTGTTTGTTCCCCCCTCCTCTTCTGCCTCTAGTTATGTTGATGTTTTTCCATCCTCTCTCTTCCCACCTGTCCTTTCCCACTCCCTCTCTCTCCCTCCCTCTATCCCTCCTTCTCACTCCCTTCTACCGTGCCCTAGTCAGGTTGATGTGTGAATACAGAGGGTGACTGTGGAGAGGCCATTATGCGTTGTTACTGCCAGTCAGCTGTCCTGGCGTCTGACCAGTGGCGTGACCGTACACTTTAATAATGCAAGGCTGTTGATCACTCTAAATGATTGATGATGGAGAGGTCTCAGTGATAACACACACCGCAGAACACAACACTACTCATAGTATCACTCAACTTTTTTTTCTCTCTCATGCTTTCATCCTCTTTTAAACGCTTTCCGCTCCACTCTCTCTTTGGTTTGATATCATCTTGCCAGTGAACTGTTGTGTGGTTGTGTGTAATGCACTGTAATATAGTCTACTGGACACACATCCAAACATGGCATAGGAGCTGGATAAGAAAGGTATACAGATGTGTCTCACTCTGTCTCTCTATCTCTCTGTGTGGTGTCATCCTGCCGGTCAACCTTTGTGTGGTTGTGTTTATTGGTCTAAAACGATGGAAAGAGTAGCCTATATGTGCACTGGCAGGCCTGATAAAAGACGACGATGACACTGCCTATAGGGAGGAGGTCAAAGACCTGGCAGTGTGGCGCCAGAACAACAACTTCTCCCTCAACGTCAGCAAGACAAAAGAGCTGATCGTGGACTACAGGAAACGGAGTAGCCAAGCACGCCCCCATTCAAGCTGTAGTAGAGCTGGTCGGAAGCTTCAAGTTCCTCGGTGTCCACATCACTAAGGATCTATCATGGTCCACACACACCAACACAGTTGTGAAAAAGGCACGACAATGCCTCTTCCCCTTCAGGAGGCTGAAAAGATTTGGTATGGGCCCTCAGATCCTCAAGAACTTCTATAGCTGCACCATTAAGAGCATCTTGACTGGCTGTATCATCGCTTGATGTGGCAACTGCTTGGCATCCGACCAAAAGGCGCTACAGAGGGTAGTGCGCACGGCCCAGTACATCACTGGGGCTGAGCTCCCTGCCATCCAGGACTTCTATAGCAGGCGGTGTCAGAGGAATACCCCAAAAATTACTCCAGCCACCCAAGTCACAGACTGTTCTCTCTGCTACAGCACTGCAAGCAGTACCGATGCACCAAGTCTGGAACCAACAGGACCCTGAACAGCTTCTAACCCCAATGCATAACACTGCTAAATAGTTTGTTAAATAGTTAATCAAATAGCTTCCCGTACTGTCTGCATTGACCCTTTTTTACTGTTTTGACTCATCACATACGCTGCTACTACTGTTTATTATCTATCCTGTTGCCTAGTCATTTTGTTCCTAGTAATATGTACATATCTACCTCATTACCTCGTACCTCAGCACATCGACTCGGTACAGGTAACTTGTGTATATAGCCAAGTTATTACCTCGTACCTCAGCACATCGACTCGGTACAGGTAACTCGTGTATATAGCCAAGTTATTACCTCGTACCTCAGCACATCGACTCGGTACAGGTACCTTGTGTATATAGCAAGTTATTACCTCGTACCCCAGCACATCGACTCGGGAACAGGTCACTCGTGTATATAACCAAGTTATTACCTCGTACCCCAGCACATCGACTCGGTACAGGTACCTCGTGTATATAGCCAAGTTATTACCTCGTACCCCTGCACATCGACTCGGTACAGGTACCTCGTGTATATAGCCAAGTTATTACCTCGTACCCCAGCACATCGACTCGGTACAGGTACCTCGTGTATATAGCCAAGTTATTACCTCGTACCCCAGCACATCAACTCGGTACAGGTACCTCGTGTATATAGCCAAGTTATTACCTCGTACCCCAGCACATCGACTCGGTACAGGTACCTCGTGTATATAGCCAAGTTATTACCTCGTACCCCAGCACATAGACTCGGTACAGGTACCTCGTGTATATAGCCAAGTTATTACCTCGTACCCCAGCACATCGCCTCGTACAGGTGCCTCGTATATATAGCCAAGTTATTACCTCGTACCCCAGCACATCGACTCGGTACAGGTACCTCGTGTATATAGCCAAGTTATTACCTCGTACCCCAGCACATCGACTCGGTACAGGTACCTCGTGTATATAGCCAAGTTATTACCTCGTACCCCAGCACATCGCCTCGTACAGGTACCTCGTATATATAGCCAAGTTATTACCTCGTACCCCAGCACATCGACTCGGTACAGGTACCTCGTGTATATAGCCAAGTTATTACCTCGTACCCCAGCACATCGACTCGGTACAGGTACCTCGTGTATATAGCCAAGTTATTACCTCGTACCCCAGCACATCGCCTCGTACAGGTACCTCGTATATATAGCCAAGTTATTACCTCGTACCCCAGCACATCGCCTCGTACAGGTACCTCGTATATATAGCCAAGTTATTGTTTGTCATTTGTGTATCTATTATTACATGTTTTACTTTTCTTCTTCTATTATTTCTCTATTTTCTCTCTGCAATGTTGAGAATGGCCTGTAGGTAGGCCTTTCACTGTTATTCTCCACTAGGGCTGTGGCAGTCATGACATTTTGTCAGCTGGGGATTGTCAACCGAATAACTGCCAAGCAAATAACTGCCGGTCTCACAGTAATTGAACTTTAATTAGCATAAACACGTTTTGCATCTCCTTGCTTCCACGCATAGCCTACAAGCCACTGATGAAGACCTTTGGAGCATCTATATTTTTAAATGTCGAATAAATCCGTTTCATACAGCCTACACCATCACAATAAATATGTTATTTATTCTAGACAGGTCTAAAAAAACATGATATAAAGAAAATGTATTTCAGAAGAACATAATAGCATACTCTGAGTTGTCCTTATGTTAGGCCCAGATATGGCAATGACATATTGCTGTGGGCTACACTAGTTCACTTAACAGACAAGATTTGCTTAGAATTCTGTTGCATTATATATTATTATTTTTATAGTATGAAGAAAATTGAACATAGCTTAATGCTTAATAAAATAGAAAGGATATTTTATCCAAACGATTTCAAAGGAAGTGCGCACATGTGGCTATTCTGTGGCTATATGTGGCTATATGTTTTGATGTTCAATACATTCTAAGGCTGCATGATTGGACTCTAAAGAGGATTTGAAAAAAGTAGCAAGCTGCATACACTTCATCAGTCTCTCATTCACAATTTGACAAGCAATTGATAATATTCTCTCCAGGCCTCAAATTTCCCGGCGACATCCCCCTTGTGTGGCCGTAATACCCCCTAAAAAATCCATGCCTTTTGCAGCCAAAGTGACTGTTGTGCCCTTGGGCTGAATATAATAGGCTAATTATAATTCCCTTCTCCCGGCTGACGTGCTCCAAAGCACCTCTCACTCACATGGCTCTCTCAGATGTAGCCAATGCCCATCACGTGATTGGGTCCTTCTCACAGGCATTTCAGCTAAGTAGGCTACAAGTGAATGAAGACAGACACATTGGGGATGCAACTGCATGCATCCCTGTGATGGAATTCCCAGGCGCATATTAAAGATGTTAGAACTGTCCACATTCAGCCTACTTTATTTCAGCCAACAGCGCAACTCTAGCATATGTCAATCTATTATGTCCTATAGTACTCTGGGACTGTTGTGGGATGCAATAGATCCGAAATTAATACAAAAACATTTTAAAGCAACGAGGCTGATCCTTTAGCCTGTAATGTTGATAAACTATTAGGGAATTTCTTGACATTATACATTATAGCACAGCAATGCGCACATGGCCGTAGGCTATAAGTGTGAATGTTCCAAAATGCAATCAATTATCGGGGAAACAGTGTTCTTGAAAGTGACGACAAATGTGATTATGCATGTATGGTGCTTTTTTAGGGTGAAAATGATCTTCCCTAAACTTTAAACTTACTCGCAGCCTATGTTTGCCATTTAGGCTCTACACCAGTTGTTAAGCAGATTAATGTGCTTAATTTTAACCTCTACAGGATCGTGGGTTTCCCGCGGGATGGTTGAGCTAAAGTAGGCTAATGTGATTAGCATGAGATTGTAAGTAACAAGAAAATAGACATATCTGATATTGGCAGAAAGCTTATATTCTTGCAAATCTAACTGCACTGTCCACTGTACAGTAGCTATTACAGTGAAAGAAAACATGCTATAGTTTGAGGAGAGTGCACAGTTATGAACTTGAAAATGTATTAATAAACCAATTAGGCACATTTGGGCAGTCTTGATACAACCTTTTGAACAGAAATGCAATGGTTCATTGGATCAGTCAAAACTTTGCACATTTAATTTTTGAATTTAATTTTTATTTCACCTTTATTTAACCAGGTAGACAAGTTGGGAACAAGTTCTCATTTACAACTGCGACCTGGCCAAGATAAAGCAAAGCAGTTCGACACATATAACAACACAGAGTTACACATGGAGTAAAACAAAACAAAAACATAAAAAAACATACAGTCAATAAAAATAAGTCTATATACAATGTGAGCAAATGAGGTGAGATAAGGGAGGTAAAGGCAATAAATAGACCATGGTGGCGAAGTGAATACAATATAGCAATTTAAACACTGGAATGGTAGATTTGACAGTAGATGAGTGTGCAAAGTAGAAATACTGGGGTCTAGCCTGTAGAAAGCTGATGGGATCCTCCTCTTTTTAATAGAGGCCATCAAAACTCTGTTTTCTTACACAATCGCATAGCCTATAAAAATGTAGCGCAACATGATCTCATGGGCACTAATGAAGTGTTTGATTATATTTTAAATTAAATTTGCTTTGATGTCAGAGTGATTAGAGGGACAATAGAGTGCTAAGTACCAGGCATTTAGCAAGTTTGGTAGGCTGCTAATGACCATCAGCAGCATCAGAGCTTGGAGAAGCCTAATTACTGTGACTAAACATTGGACAGGAGCTGTCGTGGCAGTCATCATGTTTGTTTGCGTACTGGGAGCAGCAGAGAATGTGTGGACATTACTCTTACTTTAGTCTGTCATAAACTATTTCCTATTTGGTGAGCTGACCACGTATGTATTGTTATGGCCTGTCATGCTCATAGACTATATCTTAGACTTTATCATACTCATAGACCATATCATACTCATAAACTATATCATAGACTATATCATACTCATAGACTATATCATACTCATAGACTATATCATAGACTATATCATACGCATAAACTATATCATACTCATAGACTATATCATAGACTATATCATACTCATAGACTATATCATAGATTATATCATACTCATAGACTATATCATACTCATAAACTATATCATAGACTAGATCATGCTCGTAGGCTATATCATAGACTATATAATACTCATAGACTATATCATACTCATAGACTATATCATAGACTATATCATACTCATAGATTATATCATAGACTATATCATACTCGTAGACTATATCATACTCATAAACTATATCATAGACTATATAATACTGATAGACTATATCATAGACTATATCATACTCATAGACTATATCATACTAGTAGACTATGTCATACTAGTAGACTATATCATACTCATAGACTATATCATAGAATATATCATACTCATAGACCATATCATAGACTATATCATACTCATAGACTATATCATACTAGTAGACTATATCATAGACTATATCATACTCATAGACTATATCATACTCATAGATTATATCATAGACTATATCATACTCATATATTATATCATACTCATGGACTATATCATAGACTATATCATACTCATAAACTATATCATAGACTATATAATACTGATAGACTATATCATAGACTATGTCATACTCATAGACTATATTATACTCATAGACTATATCATACTTACAGACTATATCATACTCATAGACTATATCATACTTACAGACTATATCATACTTATGGACTATATCATACTCATAGACTATATCATACTAGTAGGCTATATCATACTCATAGACTATATCATACTCAAAAACCAGGGTTCTCCAACTCCAAATATGGCCCGCCATCAATATTACTTGTCCCCTCAAATCCCCTCAAATGAATTATGAATATTCTTTTCATAAAAAAAATATATAATCCAAGAAAATCTCAAACCCGAGATGCAAAAACTCCCAAATGCAATTTCCCAATAAGGAAGTTCCCCTACCTAAATAATGCAAAAGTTACATGTTAACTTCATTCATGAAGAGAGAGAATACAGGAGACAGTCATATAATAAAGCAGGCAGCGGACCATTTTGTGGTGCTGAAATGTAAAGCTGCAGCCACAGTGCAATCAATAGGAGGTGAACAGTCCCTGGTGCTGAAAATATAGCTAACTTGTTATGCAAGTGTTGCACAGCAACAGATGGATAAAACCTATACCAGTCGAGTAATTCATTTCAACAATAATCTTCATTTTAATTTGACTTTACAAATAACAAGAGGGCTTTATTGGAGTCTATTTTTCCGAGCCTAGGCCTATATAAAATAACTTAACTGGCTGAGGTAGGCTATGAGGCTTAACAGCATCTTTTACAATAAAAAATATTTGTCCTAATATAAGTGTGATACTTCCATATAGGCCACTAAGTGATTTACTCAATGGGGTAAAGTTGCATTTCCCCTCGGACATGATCTTTTAGATGTCGCGTGAGATGGGTGTGATTTTGAATGCACAGGCTGTCCTCAGAGGACTTATGTAAAAAGACAGTTGCTGTCGTCAATCTACACTGCGTTCATAGAGGAAAATGCTGGGGTCTAGCCTGTAGAAAGCTGATGGGATCCTCCTCTTTTTAATAGAGGCCATCAAAACTCTGTTTTCTTACACAATCGCATAGCCTATAAAAATGTAGCGTTACATGATCTCATGGGCACTAATGAAGTGTTTGATTATATTTTAAATTAAATTTGCTTTGATGTCAGAGTGATTAGAGGGACAATAGAGTGCTAAGTACCAGGCATTTAGCAAGTTTGGTAGGCTGCTAATGACCATCAGCAGCATCAGAGCTTGGAGAAGCCTAATTACTGTGACTAAACATTGGACAGGAGCTGTCGTGGCAGTCATCATGTTTGTTTGCGTACTGGGAGCAGCAGAGAATGTGTGGACATTACTCTTACTTTAGTCTGTCATAAACTATTTCCTATTTGGTGAGCTGACCACGTATGTATTGTTATGGCCTGTCATGCTCATAGACTATATCTTAGACTTTATCATACTCATAGACCATATCATACTCATAAACTATATCATAGACTATATCATACTCATAGACTATATCATACTCATAGACTATATCATAGACTATATCATACGCATAAACTATATCATACTCATAGACTATATCATAGACTATATCATACTCATAGACTATATCATAGATTATATCATACTCATAGACTATATCATACTCATAAACTATATCATAGACTAGATCATGCTCGTAGGCTATATCATAGACTATATAATACTCATAGACTATATCATACTCATAGACTATATCATAGACTATATCATACTCATAGAGGAAAATGCGGACTCGCAGGTGTAAGTCGATCCAAACAATGTTAGTACATGAAATGCAAGATTCTTTATTGTGCTGTATTTCTCTGAACATGCCACCCAAAACGCACACAAGGACTCGGCACTCCTGAGTACATCCCTGAGATGACTCGATGTCTGGAATTCAATCAGCTCAGTTTGAATTATGGCCTCATCCAGTGAGGGTATCGTTTTCTTAACACGGGAGGAGACTTCTCCACCTGGGCAGACTGTGAAAGGTTTACATACAAACACAATGGTATCCTTGTGCGTGCTGTAGTCTTCAAATCTGGTGGAGAAGATGTCTGGTCCCTCTGTCTGTCGTTTTTCAGTGTGCTGAAGTGCAGTAGCCTTCCAGATGGCATGTCCAAATCGGGACAACTCAAGCTTCCTAGTGAAGGCCTTTTTCCACCATGTTTTCCCTCTTCCTTGTAACTGCAGATTTAACCCATTTAAGTGACAGAAGCTGTGTGTGTAGCTTGCAGTTAACGCCTCTGTCTGGGGCGGGAAGGCCACTTTTAAAGTTTCATGCTTAGATTCATAATGATGTCTGAGATTAAATTATTTGCAGACAGCAACATTTTTTTTTGCAAATAAGACACACTGGCTTGGCATTGGGAAACGATGGTAAGATGAACTTACTTTTGATACTTTTTGAAAGCAACATTTTGTCTTGCTATCAAGCTAATTATTTTTTGGGGTGGATGGTAGCCTAGTGGTTAGCGCGGCGGACTAGTAACCGAAAGGTTACAAGTTCAAATCCCCGAGTTGACAAGGTAAAAAACATCTGTCTTTCTTCCCCTGAACAAGGCAGTTAATCTAGGTTGTCATTGAAAATAAGAATTTGTTCTTAATTGACTTGCCTAGTTAAATAACAAATGTTGAAAACAATAGTATAGGCTACATATACCTGTTTTCCCCCATCAATCAATGCACAGAGAAATAGAAAAAAAAAGTAATTGAATGTAGATGTTGATTTTATGAGTGTATTCAGATCGAATTTATTATGTTATTGTCACTGTTTATTATGTACTAATCTGATGTGTTAAAATGTTACATTTTAGTGTAGGCCAATTAATTGTGCTAATATTATACACTAATTATGTTCTGGCCCGCCGACTATTAGCTCAGATTTTTTTGGCCTAAGGCTAAACCTAGTTGACGAACCCTGTCATAGACTATATCATACTCATAGACTATATCATAGTCATAGACTATATCATAGAATATATCATACTCATAGACTATATCATAGACCTCATCATACTCATAGACTATATCATACTCATAGACTATATCATACTCAGACTATATCATAGACTATATCATAGAATATATCATACTCATAGACTATATCATAGACCTCATCATACTCATAGACTATATCATACTCATAGACTATATCATACTCATAGACTATATCATAGACTATATCAAACTCAGACTATATCATAGACTATATCATACTCATAGACTATATCATAGACTATATCATACTCATAGACTATATCATAGACCTCATCATACTCATAGACTATATCATAGACCTCATCATACTCATAGACTATATCATACTCATAGACTATATCATAGACTATATCAAACTCAGACTATATCATAGACTATATCATACTCATAGACTATATCATAGACCATATCATACTCATAGACTATATCATTGACTATATCATACTCAGACTATATCATACTGATAGACTATATCATACTCATAGATTGTATCCCACAGGGAATATGTTTTTGTGAGACAGACAGACATACTATCACGTTTCAGGAAGGACCCAGATGCAGACAGTGTCAAAGAAACAAAAGTTTAATTCTAAAACAGAGTCGGGCAAATGACAGATCAAAGGGAGGCAGGGGTCAATAACCCAGAGAGGGTGTAAAGGGTCCAGAACGGCAGGCTCAGGGTCAGGTCAGGCAGGGGTCAATAACCCAGAGAGGGTGTAAAGGGTCCAGAACAGCAGGCAGTGTCAGGGCAGGCAGGGGTGGGTGGGTCAGGGTATAGAATGGCAGGCAGTCTCAGGGTCAGGGCAGGCAGGGTCAATAACCCAGAGAGGGTGTAAAGGGTCCAGAGCGGCAGTCTCAGGGTCAGGGCAGGCAGGGTCAATAACCCAGAGAGGGTGTAAAGGGTCCAGAACGGCAGTCTCAGGGTCAGGGCAGGCAGGGGTCAATAATCCAGTGAGGTGGGTCAGGGTATAGAACAGCAGGCTCAGGGTCAGGGCAGGCAGAACGGTCAAAACCGTGAAGGACTAGAAAACAGGAGCAAGAAACCGGCAGGATCAGGGGAACAAATGCTGGTAGGTTTCTCAAACAAAACATACTGGCAACAGACAAACAGAGAACACGGGTGTAAATACACAGGGGATAATGGGGAAGATGGGCGGCACCTGGACGGGGGTAGAGACAAGCACAAAGACAGGTGAAACAGATCAGGGTGTGACACAGACAGCATCTTTCTGTTATTGTAGTTTTCTGTTAATGGCTGTCTTCATCAGCCACTTCTGTTCTGTTCTGATGAATGTGTTCTTCACAGATGAGATATTCTGGAATATTAATCATGACATATTATCATTAATCATGACGCGTTGTCATTCTCCTGATGTTGCTTATTATGGAGAGTCGAAGACTGACACAGAGACACAGACTCGGATGAATCTGCTAAATCTGACATGTCTTGTCACTGCTTGTCTGCAAACAAATGACAACAATCAGCACACAACACCTGTAACCTGTTCTGCAGAAGCCGGGGCACTTGGATGAAGCCAGGTGTGTGTTCAGTTAGAAATGCGTTATGTAGAACAGATATGACTGTCTGTCGTGTTGAATAGGGGATCCTGTGAGGCTATTTCCACTGTTCCTTTCACCTTACTGGTTAACCCTACTGAAGTTTGTCACCAGGATGGGTGTTGTCAGTGCAGAGCTCAGAGTAGGAATGCTGACCTAGGATCAGTTTAGCCTTTTAGATAATAATGAATAAGATTACATAGGCGGGCACTCCTACTCTGAGAAGCTGTGTGGGCCTAGGTGTGTGTTTGTCATCCGGCTGGGTGTTGGCGGTTCAGAACTGAGCTGACACAGAGACCTTGTATCAGTCTGGGATGTGGTCCGCGGTCAGTGACAGGAGTGCGTGCATCAGCCCCTTCACACCAGAGTGAGCAACAGAATCTCTCAGGCTGAAGGGGAGTGGAAGTGACTGGTAGTGTTACAGAAGATGAGCATCACTATGCCCACGCTCAAGGACGAAAACTCTGCCCCTTTTCTCCTCTGTCTCTATGGACCTCATACTCCTCCAGGGTGATGATGTGTTAGTGCTAATGTAATATATCATATATATAATAATAGTAGAATTAAGCAATAAGGCCCTAGGGGGCGTGGTATATGGCCAATATACCACTGCTATGCACTGTTTCACTGCACGACGCAACGCGGAGTGCCTGGATACAGCTCTTAGCCGTGGTATATTGGCCATATACCACAAACCCCTGAGGTACATTATTGCTATCATAAACTGGTTACCAATGTAATAGGAAGAGTAGGAAGAATAAAAAATAAATGTTTTGTCATACTCGTGGTATACGGTCTGATATACCACGGCTGTCAGCCAATCAGCATTCAACGCTCGAACATGCCGGTTTCTAATAACATATATGACATTAAAGTAGATACACCAGTAGTTATGTAGCCTATACTCCTAAACTACCTGGTACAACACGGCCAGGAATCAGTATACTGAACTGCACATATCCACCAAAGCTCTTCACTGGACTGGATGACAATATCATCTTTATTAACATATTTCAAACACTTGTAGTACCACTCATCTAAAGACATGTGGTCTTGCACAATATACTTATACTACTGTATATGTCTTGTTACCAACTACAAAATATGATTCCCCCAAACATAGCTTGTGTAAAAAGTGTAAACTCGGTGTGGTAGCTAACAAGTGTGTTTCTATGTGTCTGCAGGTGTTCAACACCTACTGTAACGAGGACTATGACAGGAGGAATGAGGAGGTGGACCCGGTGGCCTCGTCAGCAGAGTACGAGCTGGAGAAGAGGGTGGAGAAACTGGAGCTGTTCCCTGTAGAGCTGGAGAAAGGTACATAGACCTGGGGCCGATCCCAAATAACCATATCCTCTAAGCACTATCTCTTCACTCCCTACCCCCTACACACTTCATGTACAGTGCTTTCAGAAAGTATTCACACCCCTTGACTTTATTCACAGTTTGTTCAGTTACAGCCTGAATTTAAAATGGATGAAATGTAGATTTTTTTGTCACTGGCCAACACACAACACCCCGTAATGTCAAAGTGGAATTGTTTTTAGGCATTTTTACCAAGTAATACAAAATTAAAAGCTAAAATGTCTTCAGTCAGTAAGTATTCAACCCCTTTGTAAGCCTAAATAAGTTCAGTAGTGGAAATGTGCTTGACAAGTCACATAATAAGTTGCATGGACTTACTCTGTGTGCAATAATAGTGTTTAACATGATGTTTTAATGGCTACCTCATCTCTGTACCCCACACATACACTTATCTGTAATGTCCCTCAATCAAGCAGTGAATTTCAAGCACAGATTCAACTACAAAGACCAGGGAGTTTTTCCGATGCCTAGTAACGAAGGACACCGATTGGTCGATGGGCCAAAAGAAAAAAGCAGACAGCGGCTGTGATAGGAGAAAACTGACGATGGATCAACAACATTGTAGTTACTCCACAATACCAACCTAAATGACAGAGTGAAAAGAAGGAAGCCTGTACAACATTTTTTTCTCTCCAAAACATGCATCCTGTTTGCAATAAGGCACTGCAAAAACTGCAAAAGATTTGGCAAAGAAATTAACTTCATGGCCTGAATACAAAACGTTATGTTTGGAGCAAATCCAACTCTTTACTAATTACCTCTCTTCATATTTTCAAGCATGGTGGTGGCTGCATCATCTTATGGGTACGCTTGTCATCAGCAAGGACTAGGGAGTTTTTTAGGATAAAAATTAATGGAATAGAGCTATTTTGCACAGGCAAAATCCTAGACGAAAACCTGGTTCAGTCTGCTTTCTACCAGACACTGAGAGACAAATTCACTTTTCAGCAAGACAAAAAACACAAGGTCAAATCTACACTGGAGTTGCTTACCAAGATGACATTCCTAAGTGGCCTAGTTACAGTTTTGACTTAAATCAGCTTGAAAATGTATGTCAAGGCTTGAAAATGACAGTCTGGCAATGATCAACAACCAATTTGAAGAATTTTGTACAATCCAGGTGTGCAAAGCTCTTAGCAACTTACCCACAACTGTTATCACTTCCAGAGGTGATTGTAACATGTACTGATTCAGGGTGTTGAATACTTATCAAATAAAGATCAATATTTTTTTCATATTTTTATTGCACTTTAAAATACAATTAAATTCAAATCACATTGTATTTGTCACATGCGCCGAATACAACAGGTGTAGACCTTACTGTGAAATGCTTACTTACAAGCCCTTAACCAACAATGCCGTTTTAAGAAAAATAAGAGTTAAGAAAAATATTTATTAAATGAACTAAAGTACAAAATTAAAGAGCAACAATAAAATAACAATAATGAGGCTATATACAGGGGTACAGGTACCGAGTTAATGTGCTGGGGGTACAGGTTAGTTGAGGTAATTGAGGTAATATATACATGTAGGTAGGGGTAGAGTGATTATGCATAGATAATAGATAATAAACAGCGAGTAGCTGTCAATGTAAATAGTCCGAGTAGCCATTTGATAAATTTTTCATCAGTCTTATAGCTTGTGGGTAGAAGCTGTTAATTCTTGGTGACAGGGGGCAGTATTTTCACGTCCGGATGAAATGCATGCCCAAATGCAACTGCCTGCTACTCATCCCCAGAAGATAAGAAGACATCTTATTAGTAGATTTGGATAGAAAACACTCTGAAGTTTCTAAAACTGTTTGAATCATGTCTGTGAGTATAACAGAACTTACCTAGTAGGCGAAACCCAGAGGACAAACCATTCTGTTGTTTTTTGAGGTCACTCTCTTTTCAATGGGGTTTCATTGGGAATCCAGATTTCTAAGGTACCTTCTTGCAGTTCCTACCGCTTCCACTGGATGTCAATAGTCTTTAGAAATTGGTTGAGGTTTTTCCTTTGTGTAATGAAGAAGTAGCACTGTTCAGAACGAGGGTAACTTGTAGTGTACTGTTAGATAGAGGCGCGTGACCAGAAAGCTAGCTGCAGTTTGTTTTCCTCCTGTATTGAACACAGATCATCCCGTCTTCAATTTTATCGATTATTTACGCAAAACAAATACCTAAAGTTGTATTACAAAAGTAGTTTGAAATGTTTTGGCAAAGTTTACAGGTAACTTGAGATATTTTGTAGTCATGTTGCGCAAGTTGGAACCGGTGTTTTTCTGGATCAAACGCACCAAATAAATGGACATTTTGGAAATATATAGACGGAATTAATCGAACAAAAGGACCATTTGTGATGTTTATGGGACATATTGGAGTGCCCACAAAAGAAGCTCGTCAAAGGTAAGGCATTAATTATATTTTTATTTCTGCGTTTTGTGTCGCGCCTGCAGGGTTGAAATATGCTTCTCTCTCTTTGTTTACTGGGGTGCTGTCCTCAGATAATAGCATATTTTGCTTTCGCCGAAAAGCCATTTTGAAATCTGACATGTTGGCTGGATTCACAAGTGTAGCTTTAATTTGCTATCTTGCATGTGTGATTTAATGAAAGTTAGATTTTTATAGTAATTTATTTGAATTTGGCGCTCTGCATTTTCCCTGGCTTCCCTGGCTTTTGGCAAGGTCCCACATATCCCAGAGAGGTTAAGGAGCCTTTTGGACCTAGATTTGGCGCTCCGGTACCGCTTGCTGTGTGGTAGCAGAGAGAACAGTCTATGACTAGTGGCTTGAGTCTTTGTTAATTTTTAGGGCCTTCCTCTGACACCGCCTGGTATAGTGGTCCTGGATGGCAGGAAGCTTGGCCCCAGTGATGCACTGGGCCGTACGCACTACCCTCTGTAGCGCCTTGTGGTCGGAGGCAGAGCAGTTGCCATACCAGGCGGTGATGCAACCATGCTCTCGATGTCGCAGCTGTAGAACTTTTTGAGGATCCTGGAACCCAAGCTAAATCTTTTCAGTCTCCTGAGGGGGAATAGGCATTGTAGTGCCCTCTTCACGACTGTCTTGGTGTGTTTGAACCATGATAGTTTGTTGGTGATGTGGACACCAAGGAACTTGAAGCTCTCAACTTGCTCCACTACAGCTCCGTCGATTAGAATGGGGGCGTGCTCGGCCCTCCTTTTCCTGTAGTCCATGATCATCTCCTTTGTCTTAATCACATTGAGATAGAGGTTGTTGTCCTGGCACCACACTTCCAGGTCTCTGACCTCCTCCCTATAGGCTGTGTCATTGTTGTCGGTGATCAGGCCTACCACCGTTGTGTCGTCTGCAAACTTAATGATGGAGTTGGAGTCATGCTTGGCCACGCGGTCATGGAGTAACAGGGAGTACAGGAAGGGACTAAGCATGCACCTCTGAGGTGCCCCCGTGTTGAGGACTAGCATGGCAGAGTACATGTCCTGGTAATCCATCTGTCCCTGCAGCCTTGTGAAGGTTGACCTGTTTAAAGGTCTTACCCACATCGGCTACGGTGAGTGTGATCACACAGTCGTCCGGGAACAGCTTGTGCTCTCATGCACGCTTCAGTGTTGCTTGCCTCGAAGCGCGCGTGGAAGTAATTTAGCTCGTCTGGTAGGCTTGTGTCACTGGGCAGCTCGCGGCTGGGCTTCCCTTTGTACTCCGTAATAGTTTGCAAGCCCTGCCACATCTGACGAGTGTCGAAGCCGGTGAAGTAGGATTCAATCTTAGTCCTGTAGTTACGATTTGCCTGTTTAATGATTTGTCTGAGGGCATAGTGGGATTTCTTATAAGCATCCGGGTTAGAGTCCTGCTCTTTGAAAGCGGCAGCTCTACCCTTTAGCTCAGTGCGGATGTTGCCTGTACGCACGGTCACTGTGGGGACAACGTCATTGATGCAGTTATTGATGAAGCTGGGGACGGATGTGGTATGCTTCTCAATGCCATCGGATGAGTCCCGGAACATAGTCCAGTCTATGCTAGCAATACTGTCCTGTAGCTTAGCATCTGCGTCATCTGACCACTTCCGCATTGAGCGAGTCACTGGTGCTTCCTGATTTAGTTTTTGCTTGTAAGCAGGAATCAGAAGGATAGTATTATGGTCAGATTTGCCAAATGGAGGGCGAGGGAGAGCTTTGTACACGTCTCTGTGTGTGGATTAAAGGTGGTCTAGAGTTTGTATTCCTCTTTTTGCACATGTAACATGCTGGTAGATTAATAGATATCCATCTATCCATCCATCCCTCGCCTCCTACCCACAGTCAGAGGGCTGACATTAAGGATGGTATTGACTGAAACACACACAGGGCACCCTCCCCCCTCTCTCTATGACACAAACACATACACACTTGCCATTGTATAACCCCTGTCTCTTCTCTGCCCAGATGACGATGGCCTTGGTATCAGTATCATAGGAATGGGAGTGGGTGCTGACGCCGGTCTGGAGAAACTTGGCATCTTCGTCAAGACTGTCATCGAGGGCGGGGCAGCTGAGAGAGATGACAGGTAAGAGCTCCCTGCTTCCTGAGAAGGTGCCAATTCAATCCCTGTACACACACACACATGCACACACACACACACACTAGTCCTCATGGCCCAGAGAGATTTAGCCGCAGGGGTCTGGGATTACAGTGAGGAGGGAGGCACGGCCTGAAATTTCAGCAACAGCTCTGGGATGTTATCACACTCTGCAGCTGCAGGAAACAGTGTGTGCATGTGTGTGCGTGGGTGGGTGCGTGGGTTAGTGTGCACGCATAATATAATATAACATAATATACTTCACGGGCATATCAAAGTTCCAGGGATCTCTGCGAGTGTTAAAGTTATGGCCCGTTTTATAAAGAGAAATTGGGATAGTAGACAATGTAACCAATCACAGCGCTCCTCTTACTTGTAACATTGCACATCCTGCAAGTCACCAGCAGAGAACGACCATTTTGAATCCATTTTCACATTCAGTCTGTTGGTAAGGCTTAAAAATTGGATCATAACTCTAAAAGTAGCAGAGATCCCAATCTGGAAATTTCATATGCACATAAACTATATTATGTTCAACAATGTATTTAAAAAAAATAATATTCATGTTTATATTTATTTTTAAACGAATATAAAACTATTAAACAAAATTATCAAAATACTACTCATATTACAGAGCAAGCGGTAAAGCTTCATATGACACCAATGTTTGCTTTGTAGCACCTACAGATGAAACACTATGGAGTCTTAAAGGAGGACTGGGTAAGGCCAAAATGTCCTAAATATGCCAACTTTGACCAATTATTTCTCAACTATGCTTTTAGATACACATGTCAAATATGTCCACAATCCTTCCTCCAAAGGACTCTTCTATGGATTACATTTCGTGAAGATCCCCCAAATCATGTTCTTTTTTGTCTGGGTTTCGTGAGGAATCACTCAACACAGAGATCAGGTTTCATAGTCACACATACACGGACGCATGCAGACACAGGGAGAGAGAGAAAACCCCTCTGCATCATCTTCCACTGAGCCTCTCAGTCTCACCCCACACCTCGCTTAAATCTGAGGGTTAATCGGAATGTGGTCTTGGTGAGAGATTTAATGTGAGACAGAGAGACCTGTGTGTGTGTGTCAAATCAAATCAATAAATCAAATCAAATTGTATTTGTCACGTACTTTGTAAACAACAGGTGTAGACTAACAGTGAAATGCTTACTTACGGGGCCATTCCTAACAATGCGGAGAGAAATAACATGTAACAATAAAAGTAATAATGAATGCACAATGAGTAACGATAACATGGCTATATACACGGGGTACCAGTACTGATTCGATGTGCTGGGGTATGAGGAAATGAGGTAGATATGTACATATAACTTGGAATAAATTGACTAGGCAACAGGATAAATAATAAACAGTAACAGCAGCGTATGTGTTGAGTCAAAAGGTTTATGCGTAAAGGGTCAATGCAGATAGTACGGGTAGCTATTGGTGAACTATTTAACTATTTTACTTCTACCCCCAACTATGGCTTGGTGGTAGAAGCTGTTCAGGGTCCTGTTGGTTCCAGACTTGGGGCATTGTTACCGCTTACCATGCGGTAGCAGAGAGAACAGTCTATGACTTGGGTGGCTGGCTACCGCCGGGTATAGTAGTCCTGGATGGCACTACCCTCTGTAGTGCCTTGCAGTCGGATGCCAAGCAGTTGTCATACCAAGCGGTGATACAGCCAGTCAAGATGTTCTCAATGGTGTAGCTGTATATCTTTTTGAGGATCTGAGGCCCCATGGGAAGAGGCATTGATGTGCCCTCTTCATGACTGTGTTGGTGTGTGTGGACCATGATAGATCCTTAGTGATGTGAACACAAGGAACTTGAAGCTCTCGACCTGCTCCACTACAACCTGGTTGATGTGAATGGGGGCATGCTCGGCCCCCATTCACATCAGTTATTTTTGTCTGACTTTGAGGAAGATGTTGTCCTGGCACCAGACTGCCAGGTCTCTGACCTCCCTATAAGCTGTCTCATCGTCATCGGTGATCAGGCCTACCACTGTTGTGTCGTCAGCAAACTTAATGATGGTGTTGGAGTCGTGCGTGGCCACGCAATTGTGGGTGAACAGGGAGTACAGGAGGGAACTAAGCACGCACCCTTGAGGGGCCCCCATGTTGAGGGTCAGCGTGGCGGATGTCTTGTTGCCTACCCTCACCACCTGGGGACGGGCCGTCAGGAAATCCAGGATCCAGTTGCAGAGGGAGGTGTTCAGTCTCAGGATCCTTAGCTCAGTGATGCGCTTGGAGGGCACTATGGTGTTGAACGCTGAGCTTTAGTAAGTGAACAGCATTCTCACATTGGTGTTCCTCTTGTCCAGGTTAGAGAGGGCAGTGTTGAGTGCATTAGAGATTGCATCACCTGTGGATCCATTGGGGCGGTATGTAAATTGGAGTGGGTCCAGGGTGTCTGGGATAGAGTTGATGTGAGCCAGGATCAGCCTTTCAAAGCATTTCATGGCTACAGATATGAGTGCTATGGAGCGATAGTCATTTTGTCAGGTGACCTTGGCTTTCTTGGGCACAGGGACTATGGTGGTCTACTTAAAACATGTAGGTATTACAGACTGGGTCAGGGAGAGGTTCAAAATATCAGTGAAGACACTTGCCAGCTGGTCAGTGTGTGCGCTGAGTACACATCCTGGTAATCCGTCTGGCCCTGCGCCCTTGTGAATGTTAACCTGTTTAAAGATCTTCCTCATACCGGCTGCAGAGAGAGTGCTCACACAGTCGTCCAGAACAGCTGGTGCTCTCATGCATGGTTCCGTGTTGCTTGCCTCGAAGCAAGCATAGAAGTCATTTAGCTCGTCTGGTAGGTATGTGTGTGTATATGTGTGTGCTTGCGTGCGTGCATGCGTGCACAGTGCTTAATAGTCTGGTCTCGCTCTGACAGGAAGGCACTGCTTCGGCCTACAGAGGTCTGTCTGGGGAGCCAATGTCTTCTCCGCCGGGGTCAGAGTCAGGATCAATTCCATTTAAATTCAGTCAATTCAGAAAAGTAAACTTATTTATGACTGAATTGACCCCAACCGTGTCCGGGCTTTGATGATTACTGTTGTCCTAGGCCCTGTATGAAAGAAAAGCCCTTAAAAGTGTCATATGCAACCACTCAATGTCACGTGAAGTGGTTGACAGTGTTGCAATGCTGATGGTTAGTCTGTCTGTCTGTGTTAGGTGCTTTGTATTCTGTCTGTCTGTCTTAAGTGGTTTGCATTCAGTCTGGCTGTCCCGACACCATACAGTATGTCAGTAATCATATCTGTGTTTGTCCACTGAGTTGTGGATGTGATGCCACAGTGATTCAGACTGTAAACTGCTGTTAGGTCAGACATTGTTAGGTTTGACACGTTTTAAGGGTACGTTTAAATTCTCAGAATAGCTTGGACATCCACTGTATTGATGCTTTGTTACATGGGTATTATAATGTTATTGTGACCATAGACGATCTATGAATAGAAAAGTGGGACTTATGAAAAAAAATGCCCTGGACTTTCACGCTAATGTTATCTAAATTAATTATTATATTTGAATTGTTAAATCAAAATGGAATTTTAAAATAGGCAGCCAATTCATTATTGTTTTGTTAAAGAACTGTCACCACAACAGCCTTGTCACAGGCTGTGAATGCGTCCCAAATGGCACAGTGTTCTCTATGGGCCCTGGTCAAATGTAGTGCACTAAATAGGGAATAGGGTGCCATTTGGTGATACAAACATTCTGATAACCTTGTTTCCTCTGTTGACCAAATTGGTGTTGGCTCACAAGCCCTGGGCGCTATCAAGCAGCGATAGCTACACATCCTGTCATGTCCAAGCTAACTCCACAGTGTGAATGTAATGCTTTCTGTCTGTTCGGCAGTAGTGCTGCTCCACTCTTGTAATGGAGAATGGTTGCCTCAAGACATGTCTAGCTGTACTATATTCAGTAGTTTGATAATTAGCTATTGCACCATTTTGCACCACTGAACACTCAGCTCACATCATGTGATAATACATTTTCAAAAGCAGATTATGAAATCTGACTTTGATTAGATATTTTCTAAGCATCCCTTACTCAACATTGACTTTTTTTTGTATCACTTTGCAAAGCACCACATCAGTGCATAGTCTACTACTGCACAGTGGATCATTTTATATATGTATATACACTACCGTTCAAAAGTTTGGGGTCACTTAGAGATGTCCTTGTTTTTGAAAGAAAAGCACATTTTTTGTCCATTGAAATAACATCAAATTGATCAAAAATACAGTATAAACATTGCTAATGTTGTAAATGACTATTATATCTGGAAATGGCCAATTTGTTATGGAATATCTACATAGGCGCACAGAGGCCCATTATCATCAATCATCATTCCTGTGTTCCAATGGCACATTGTGTTAGCTGATCCAAGTTTATCATTTTTAAAGGCAAATTGATCATTAGAAAACCCTTTTGCAATTATGTTAGCACAGCTGAAAACGGTTGTTCTGATTAAAGAAGCATTAAAACTGGCCTTCTTTAGACTAGTTGAGTGTCTGGAGCATCAGCATTTGTGAGTTCGATTACAGGATCAAAATGGCCAGAAGAAAATCACTTTCTTCTGAAACTTGTCAGTCTATTCTTGTTCTGAGAACTGAAGGCTATTCCATGTGAGAAATTGCCAAGAAACTGAAGTTCTTGTACAGTGCTATGTACTACTCCCTTCACAGAACAGCCTAACCAGAATAGAAAGAGGAGTGGGAGGCCCGGATGCACAACTGAGCAAGAAGACAAGTACATTAGAGTGTCTTTTGGCCCATTCCCCCTGACAGAGCTGGTGTAACTGAGTCAGGTTTGTCGGCCTCCTTGCTCGCACACACTTTTTCAGTTCTGTCCACAAATTCTCTATAGGAATGAGGTCAGGGCTTTGTGATGGCCAAATTTGGAAGTATGCTTGGGATCATTGTCAATTTGGAAGACCCATTTGCGACCAAGCTTTAACTTCCTGACTGATGTCTTGAGATGTTGCTTCAATATAACCACATACTTTTCCTTCCTCATGGTGCCATTTATTTTATGAAGTGTACCAGTCCCTCCTGCAGCAAAGCACTCCAACAACATGATGCTGCCACCCCCGTGCTTCACAGTTGGGATGATGTTCTTCGGCTTGTTTTCATATACATTTTTTCTCCATAGATCATAACAGATAGAGAGAGAATGACAAGTAGTTGGCCTGATTCAAACCGATGCCGCAGACATGTGTACCAGAGGCTACGGCTTTACCACTAGACCAGCCAAGCCACAGCTCAGTAGATCCTACAGTAACCTGTGTCTCTTACCTGTGTGTGACCTTTCTGTGACCTCAGTATGTTGTGTCGTAGGATCAAGGTGAACGACCAGATCGTGGAGGTGGACGGCACCAGTCTGGTGGGGGTGACACAGAGCTTCGCTGCCTCCGTCCTGAGGAACACCCAGGGAGTGGTTAGGTAAGATCAACTGCCACATCCGTGACATTTTATTTTCATTTATTTATACAGATGAGTCCACGGTACCATAAAGTGGCATAAACCACAGCCATCATGGGCATCAGCCATGGTCTGTTTAGTTAAAACGGCATTGTTAGGGGGGATAACTCAATGTGTACTGCTACACTTTATATAGTAGTCTGCCAGATAGTCAACCTTTCTGCACATGAGAAATAATGCATGGGTCATCCTTTTGCGTGGATTTGATATTTTAAGTAGAGATTGTGTGCCGATATTGAATAAAAGCCTCTTCTATTAAATGAAGTTCCCTTTAATACAGACCACGTGGAGAAATCAATAAATCCGATTTTTAATATGAATAAAGGCTTTAAACTTAAACCAATTTACTGTTAATGTTTTCAAACTGCAGACCACCAAAACCGCTACACGAACACACAACATAGCCTGCATGTGAAAACTGTTTTGGCAGACCCCCATTCATGCATTCATTAGCATAATATCAATAGTGTGGAAATGTATCATTGTAAGAGAGTAGCAGTGGACAGCAGGCCTCCACTCTACAGAGCAGAACAGTCAATATAGGAGCACAGCATGGAAGAGACACAGACATGGTCAGAGGAGAAGCCGTATCTACTTACTGGTGTGATTGGTGCTCAGGAGATGAGGGCTGGAGAGGAAGGACATGTCAAACTTTATTGCAGCATATTGTTCCCATGAACACATGGCTGTTTGATGAGCAAATATGGATCGAAGTATGGACAGCAGCAGCAAAGAGATTTGGCTGGCTATAAGAGAATGTGATATTAAACACTGCCATTTCTCTGCTGTTCTGTCCTCTTCTCTTCTATCCTCTCCTCTCTATCGCTCCTTTTTCATTCACTTTCTCCTTCCTCCTGTCCAGTAAATCCCTCTCTCTCTCTCTCCTACCTGGTTTTGATCACCCTGTGCCCCAGATTCGCCATTTCAACTAAATTTAACCCTGACTTACGACGTTATCCAGGTCTCTGAAACCACACAAGTGCAAGTTCACTGGTCCCCCAGCATAAGGCTAAAAAAATAAAGCGTATCTTTGCCACCAAATTTACAGTTGAAATCAGAAGTTTACATACACCTTAGCCAAATACATTTAAACTGAGTTTTTCACAATTCCTGACATTTAATCCTAGTAAAAATTCCCGGTTAGTTAGGATCACCACTTTATTTTAAGAATGTGAAATGTCAGAATAATAGTAAAGAGAATGATTTATTTCAGCTTTTATTTCTTTCATCACATTCCCAGTGGGTCAGAAGTTTACATACACTCAATTAGTATTTGGTAGCATTGCCTTTAAATTGTTTAACTTGGGTCAAACATTTCGGGTAGCCTTCCACAAGCTTCCCACAATGTGTGCTCGCACACACTTTTTCAGTTCTGCTCACAAATGTTCTATTGGATTGAGGTCAGGGCTTTGTGATGGCCACTCCAATACCTTGACTTTGTTGTCCTTAAGGTATTTTCCCACAGCTTTGGAAGTATGCTTGGGATCTTTGTCAATTTGGAATACCCATTTGCGACCAAGCTTTAACTGATATCTTGAGATGTTGCTTCAGTATAACCACATAATTTTCCTTCCTCATGATGCCATTTATTTTATGAAGTGTACCAGTCCCTCCCGCAGCAAAGCACCCCAACAACATGATGCTGCCACCCCCGTGCTTCACAGTTGGGATGGTGTTCTTCGGCTTGCAAGCCTCCTCCTTTTTCCTCCAAACATAACAATAGTCATTATGGCCAAACAGTTCTATTTTTGTTTCATCAGACCAGAGGACATTTCTCCAAAAAGTACGATCTTTGTCCCCATGTGCAGTTGCAACCCGTAGTCTGGCTTTTTTATGGAGGTTTTGGAACAGTGGCATCTTCCTTGCTGAGCAGCCTTTCAGGTTATGTCGATATTGGACTCGTTTTACTGTGGATATAGTGTATTGGATCTCATCGTCCTCTTCTGAGGAGGAGTAGCGAGAAGGATCGGAGGACCAATGCGCGGCGTGGTAAGTGTCCATAATGTTTCATCAAAACACAACAGAACACTGGAACAAAACAATAAACGTGAATAAACGAAACAGTCCCGTGTGGCAACAAGCACTGACACGGAAGACAAACACCCACAACTCAACAGTGAAACCAGGCTACCTAAGTATGATTCTCAATCAGGGACAACGATTGACAGCTGCCTCTGATTGAGAATCATACTTAGGTAGCCTGGTTTCACTTTTGAGTTGTGGGTGTTTATTTTCTGTTCTGTGTTTTGCGAGAGGGACCGGGCAGGCACCGTGGTATGCGATGGAGCGCACAGTGTTCCCAGTACGCGTGCTTAGCCTGGTGCGGTACATTGCATTGTTGATGTCCTAACCGACTTGCCAAAACTATAGTTTGTTAACAAGAAATTTGTGGAGTGGTTGAAAAACAAGTTTTAATGACTCCAACCTAAGTGTATGTAAACTTCAACTGTATAACCGACTTCAACTGTATAAACCAGATATTAAAAGACAGCACAATTAAACAACATCCCACGTGGTTGACTAAGTGAGGGCGGACATCCCTGACATCCCTAACCCCAGTGCCCTGTGCGTCCCAAATGGCACCTTATTCCCTATATAGTGCACTACCTTTGATCAGAGCCCTATGTGCCCTTGTCAAATAAGTACATTATATAGCAGGGTTTCCCAAACTCGGTCCTCGGGACCGTCAGGGGTGCGCGGTTTCATTTTTTGCCCTTACACTACACAGCTGATTAAAATATTAAACTTCTAGCTTTGATCATTTGAATCAGCTGTGTAGTGTTAGGGCAAAAAACGAAACATGCACCCGAGGACCGAGATTCGGAAACGCTGCTATATAGGGAATAGGGTGCCATTTGGGACTCAGACCCAGTATGTTTGTCAGCATACTGTAGCAGCTCCTAATGGACAACACATGACGGTATTATGGCTGTTGTTCCCAGAAGCAGGGTAGGCCCCCCCCTGCATGTTGCTTTGCCGGGAAAGAGGAAACTGTTTCCAGGTCAGCTGCTAGATGGAGAGAGCTCCTTGATTCTGATTTCTCTCAGTTGTTAATTCAGATGTAGATCAAAGTTAACTCTAGAATGTAGCCAGCCTAGCTCTGTAATCAGCATGCCCACTCCGGGTGATTGGAGACACAGTCAAATATGCTCTCCCACTGAGATAGAGGGATCCATCTTGGAGTAAACCAGAGAGAAACCAGAGAAACATTTGTTTTTACCTCCTGTATACTGGGTATTTTATTTTGTATTTTTTTTATTTAACCTTTATTTAACTAGACAAGTCAGTTAAGAACAAATTATAAATTACAATGATGGCCTACCCCATCATTGTATGCTGGGTGGTAGAGAGGGAACATGAGGGAAGAAAGCCTGCCCCTATCTTTCTCTCTCTCTCTCTCTCTCTCTCTCTCTCTCTCTTTATCGCTCTCTCTCTCCATTTCTCTCTCTCTCTTTGTTTCTCTCTCTCTGTTTCACCCTTTATCAAATTCAAATGGCTTTATTGGCATGGAAAGTGTTACCGCATACATTGCCAAAGGAAACATATATTGTAGACCCATGATGACGCAGATAGATATTAATAGGAAAAATAATACTACTCAATGAGTAACAATTAACAGGACACTACAATTAAAAAAAAAATATATATATATATATATATATATTTCACCTTTATTTAACCAGGTAGGCCAGTTGAGAACAAGTTCTCATTTACAACTGCGACCTGGTCAAGATAAAGCAAAGCAGTGCGACAAAAACAACAACACAGAGTTACACACGGACTAAACAAACATACAGTCAATAATACAATAGAAAATATATATACAGTGTGTGTAAATGAAGTAAGGAGGTAAGGCAATAAATAGACCATATTGACGAAGTAATTACAATTTAGCAAATTAACACTGGAGTGATAGATGAGGATGTGCAAGTAGAAATACTGGTGTGCAAAAGTACAGAAAAAAGCAAAAACAAATACAGGATGAGGTAGGTAGTTGGTTGGGTGGGCTATTTACAGATGGGCTGTGTACAGCTGCAGCGATCGGTAAGCTGCTCTGACAGCCGATGCTTAAAGTTAGTGAGGGAGATATCTCTCCAACATCAGTGATTTTTACAATTCGTTCCAGTCATTGGCAGCAGAGAACTGGAAGGAAAGGCGGCTAAAAAGGTGTTGGCTTTGGGGATGACCAGTGAGATATACCTGCTGGAGCCCGTGCTACTGGTGGGTGTTGTTATCGTCACCAGTGAGCTGAGATAAGGCAGAGCTTTACCTAGCAAAGACTTATAGATGACCTGGAGCCAGAGGGTTTGGTGACAAATATGTAGCGAGGACCAGCCAACGAGAGCATACAGGTCGCAGTGGTGGGTAGTATATGGGGCTTTGGTGACAAAACGGATGGCACTGTAATAGACTGCATCCAATTTGCTGAGTAGAGTGTTGGAGGCTATTTTGTAAATGACATCGCCGAAGTCAAGGATCGGTAGGATAGTCAGTTTTACGAGGGTATGTTTGGCAGCTTGAGTGAAGGAGGCTTTGTTGTGAACTAGGAAGCCGATTATAGATTTCATTTCAGATTGGAGATGCTTAATAAGACATGAATGAAGTCCGTTATTGTAAATAAGAATTTGTTCTTAACTGACTTGCCTAGTTAAATAAAGGTTAAATAAATAAAATAAATGCTCAAAATAGACAATAATGAAATGGTGAGAAGGACACATGTAGAAATGGTATTGTTCTGGTTGTTTGTTCTCTCTATCTCTCTCTCCCCCTTTCTTTCTCTCTCTCCCTCTCCGTCTCTCCCTTTCTTTCTCTCTCTCCCTCTCCATCTCTCCCTTTCTTTCTCTCTCTCTCTCCCTCTCTCTCTCTCCCTCTCTCTCTCCCTCTCTCTCTCCCTCTCTGTCTCCCTCTCTCTCTATCCGTCTATCAACATGGAACTCCTTGGCTCTGTAGGGTAGGGTGTGAGAGAACGGCTGGTACAGCTGTAGCCCAGAGTCTGTGCCAATGTGCCTGTGCCAGTGCCCGATGTGCATATTCCAACCTGGACGGCTGCATGCCATTGTCACATTATTGTGTTAGCGCTGAAAGCCCCATCCCCCTCCCTCTCCCCCTCCACTCCCCTATAATCAGATCCTGCTATTGAGTCCCTGCGAATCACACAGACTGCCTGTTACAGCCTCAATCACACAAACAAATAAACATACATAGTGGAAATTGGCACCTTTTCTAGTACACAAATTAAAAGGAGGAAGTTCTGTCATGTTTTAGTTCAGCTGAAAATATCTCAGGAAAAAGTATATTGAAGTGAAGCCCGAATTCATCATTGAACCAACATGCACAGTGGTTCAAAGCATATTGTAAAGTCACCCCTTGAGTGAAATGCAACTGATTGGCTGTGTTGCTGTCCGTTTCCAGGTTTGTGATTGGTCGAGAGCGTCCGGGTCAGGTGAGCGAGGTGGCTGCTCTGATCCAACAGACTCTGGAGCAGGAGAGGAGACAGAGAGAGTTGCTGGAGCAGCAGTATGCCCAGTATGACGCTGATGACGATGAGGTGGGTAGCCTACTGCCCCGCTGTCTCACCCTCCTACTGATACACCTATAAGTGTGGCCAATCAAATCCTATACAGTTTTATTAACTCATTCATAGGAGCTAGTAACCTACAACAACGTCTAACTTACCAACCCACTAGTACTCTCCTCTACTTATCAGGTATTCACAAAGCATCTCAGAGTTCCTTTTCGATTATAATGAATATACAGTATATGGACAGGGGGGATCTGATCCTAGATCAGCCAGTAGCGGTGCATGGGTAAAATCACTGGGGAAGCCAAGCCAGAAAAAAAATCCATATTGCAACCAATATGTTGTGATAATTGTTGTTTTCTCTATAACCTGTTAGTTCTTATGCCTTGTGACCATAATATATAGGCCAAAGGTCGAGAAAATAAGAAGAATAAATTCAGCCACACATTTGTTTCATCACAAAACCGGAGAGCAACATCTGTTCGGTGAAGTCCACAAAGCATTTAGCATGTAACAAGCAGTTACATTACCTACAGCAAGTTGATTTAGAACCACAGAGAGTTACTGCAAGTCACAAGGAAAACAGTAGCTGCCTCCACTATTCCAGCACCATTTCAACTTCAACATTTCAACATCTAATCACCTCTGCTTAGTCTAATACAGTGACAACTAAAAGATTGGTGTCCAATTGTTTTAGTAGCTACTATCTTGTCTCATCGCTACAACTCCCATACGGGCTCGGGAGAGACGAAGGTTGAAAGTCATTCGTCCTCCAATACAGAACCCAACCAAGCCGCACTGCTTCTTAACACAGCGCCATCCAACCCGGAAGCCAACCGCACCAATGTGCACCTTGGTTAGCGATGAGATAAGGATTTCCCTACCGGCCAAACCCTAACCTGGACGACGCTAGGCCAATTGTGCGTCGCCCTATGGACCTCCCGGTCACGGACGGTTATGACAGAGCCTGGGCGCGAACCCAGAGTCTCTGGTGGCGTAGCTGGCGTTGCAGTACAGCGCCCTTAACCACCCGGGAGGCCTTTGTTGTCCTAGTTTTTGTTGCACGCTAGCCTAACTTCCTTTCATGGGCAATGATTAGCCAGCTAGTTAACATTAGCCTACTACATATAGCTTCCATCCTCTAAGGCCAGAGGCATAATGTATGAATTCATGGTCGGATCAGAATCACCGTTATAATCATTGTACGGAAAATTAAGTAAAACCAGTCCAAATCAATATATCCGTCCATGCCTAATTTAGGAAAGGGACCATTTTAGCTAGCTAGCCACCGGAGGACAACAACACAACGCGATGCAGCAATTCAAGTTTTTTCTGTCAAATGACATTTGGCATGATGTAATGTGATTGGTGTGAAGCCATATCCAAACTGGCTTGACACTTTTTTTTGGTGCGTCAGGACCATTCACAGTTGAGCTTACTCAGTTTAGCTCAGTGCTGAATGGCTATTATTCTTTTTACAAAATTTTATCAAGGAAATACAATTGCTCGCTGGCTTCCCTTGCATTCAATTATACGTGCGGCAGCAATATCATCCTCTTTTTGGCTAGACAGCATCAGATAAATGGATTACACATACAGAGACACAGGGGCGCTGTTTCGCTCACTCAGATGCTTTCTCCAGTCAGATACATTCAGCCTCTTGTGAATTGAAGGAAAATTATGAAACACAGAGAAACGAAAGATATGTTTTTGTATTTTATAATTTTATTGGAACATTTTTTGGGGAAGCTTGGCTTCCCTTGGCATCCATGAGTACACTCCACTGAGATCAACACTCCTACTCTGAGAAGCTTTATACATACGGCCCAGATATGTTTCACCATACTAACGACAGACCTGTGTGGTCACACTGCACTCCAATCTTCTACAACAGGTCAATCTTGGTCATGAGTTGTTATTATGTCATTATGTCATGTCAAATCAGGCGTTGCTAAACATAGTTCAAGAATAAAAGGGCTGTTGGGCTGTTTTCCTCTAGGGCTGTTTTCCTGTGTTTGAGGGACTGCCAACATGTTTTCCTGCCTGTGTTTGTTCTAGCACACACTAAAGTACCATACACTCATCATTAGTGGGTCAGGAGGCTGGAGGACAATAAAGCCACCATTTCCATAATGGCGCGTTGCCATGGCTGCGAGGCTGAGGGTCTATATTTAAGCCCCATTTAGAGGCGGAGGTGGGAGACGCCGGGTTAATCACCATGTATCTAAGTGGAGTGATGCACATCCTATAGGCTCAGGTCTGGTGATATATGTATGAAATATGTATGGTAATATACTGTATATGTCTGATATGTATGGTAATATACTGTATATGTCTGATATATGTATTTTAATATACTGTATATATCTGATATATGTATGGTAATATACTGTATATATCTGATATGTATGGTAATATACTGTATATATCTGATATGTATGGTAATATACTGTATATATCTGATATATGTATGGTAATATACTGTATATATCTGATATATGTATGGTAATATACTGTATATATCTGATATATGTATGGTAATATACTGTATATGTCTGATATATGTATGGTAATATACTGTATATATCTGATATGTATGGTAATATACTGTATATATCTGATATGTATGGTAATATACTGTATATGTCTGATATATGTATGTAACCCCGCCTTCCAGCACATCATGATTAGATAGATAGAAAATCAGAGAGGAATTTACAATGACATTTGGCAGTGTTGTGAAGTAGTATCACGTTTCAGGTGAGACCCAGGTGCAGATAACATCAAATTAACAACAGTTTATTAATCCAACAGGGGCAGACAAAAGAGAAGTCAAGGCAGACAGGGGTCAGTAATCCTGATAGGTGATGCAAAGGTACAGGTCGGCAGGCAGGCTCGGGGTCAGGGTAGGCAGAGGTCAGTAATCCAGATAGGTGGAGCAAAGGTAAAGGACGGCAGGTAAAAACCGAGAAACTAGAAAACAGGAACAATCGCGTGACATGAACAGAGGGATAACAAAACGAACTGGCAACAGACAAACAGAGAACACAGGTATAAATACACAGGGGATAATGGGGAATATGGGCGACACCTGGAGGGGCGTGGAGACAATCACAAAGACAGGTGAAACAGATCAGGGTGTGACAAGTAGGTTCTTGGTGTGTGTTTGTGTGTGTGTGTGTCAGACCTGGGATAGCTATAGTTTTAACTATGCTTTGTGTAAAGCATGGGTTGGAACAAAAACATTTCCCAATCGTTTCGTTCTGAACAGAACCAGTATGTTCTGCGTTCCGTTCAACTGTTCCGAGCAGCAAAATAAAGTTATGGTTCCAACAAAGACATTTATATTTTCTGTTCCTTTTTAAACCTGTCTGGACATGTCTGGTATGTATGCAGGCCATGGAAGAACTGGGACATTTTCAGCTTCCAGGAATTGTGTACAGATCCTTGCGATCCATGCTGAAACATGAGGTGATGGCGGCAGATGAATGGCACGACAATGGACCTCAGGATCTTGTCACTGTATCTCTGTGCATTTATACTGCCTTAGATAAAATTCAATTATGTTCGTTGTCTATAGCTTATGCCTGCCCTTACCATAGCCCCACCCCCACGGGCATTCTGTTCACAACGTTGACATCAGCAAACCGCTCAGCCACACGACACCATACACGGGGTCTGCGGTTGTGATGCCAGTTGGACGTACTGCCTAATTCTCTAAAATTACATTGGAGGCGGCTTATGAGAAATTAACATTAAATTCTCTGGCAACAGCTCTGGTGGACCTTCCTGCAGTCAGCATGCCAATTGCATGCTCCTTCAAAACTTGATAAACTTGAAAAGGATCGATGCTGGAGATGAGAAGCAAGTACAGAGTGAACATTTACTGGAAAACAGACATCAAACCAAAACAAGAACATTGTCTGGACAGGGGGAACAAATTGACATAAGGACAATAATGCTGACACAGGGCACCAACTGAGGAACATACAGATATAGAAGGGCAATCAACAAAGTAATGGAGTCTAGGTGATTCCAATATTGCGCCGCTGCGCGTAATGATGGTGACAGGTGTGCATAATGAAGGGCAGCCTGGCGCCCTCGAGCGCCAGAGAGGGGGAACGGGAGCAGACATGACAGCACCCCCCTCTAGGGGCGCCACCCAGCTTCCCACCTGGGCGAGCCTGACAGGCCGGCCAAGGCATGGGAGCTGGACAGCTGGTTGAGGCGTAGAAGCCCGACTAGCCGGCAGAGGCATGGGAGCCTGACGAGCCGGCTGAGGCGTAGAAGCCCGACTAGCTGGCAGAGGCGTAGGAGCCCGACGAACCGGCTGAGGCGTGGGAGCCTGATGAACCGGCTGAGGCGTGGGAGCCTGACGAACCGGCTGAGACGTGGGAGCCTGACGAACCGGCTGAGGCGTGGGAGCCTGACGAACCGGCTGAGGCGTGGGATCCGGCTGAGGCGTGGAAGCCTGGTGGGCCGGGTGAAGCATGACGTGGGGTGGGCATCTGCCGAGCCAACCGGGGCAAGAAGACCTCTCAAGCCAGCTAAGGTGTGGAAGCCCGACGGGCTAGCTGAGGCGCCCCTGGTTCTATCGGCGACGGAACCCAGACCCGACATCACCAACCAAAACAAAAACCAAAATCTCCCCGATGCTTCCTTTAGTGGTGTCAGCATTCTATAAGGCTCGACCCTGAAGACCAGAAGCAAGTACAGGGAGTGAACATTAATGGAAAATGGCCATAAAACCAAAACAAGAGCAGTGTCTGGACACGGGGAACAAAATGACATAAGGATAATAATGCTGACACGGGGAACCAACTGAGGAACAGACAGATATAGAAGGGCAATCAACAAAGTAATGGAGTCCAGGTAAGTCCAATATTGGGCAGATGCATGTAATGAAGGTGACAGGTGTGCGTAATGAAGGGCAGCCTGGTGCCCTCGAGCGCCAGAGAGGGGAGTGGAAGCAGGCGTGACAGAGCCTTTTATTGTCCTCAGCATAAGGTGCACATATGTAATGATCATGCTGTTTAATCAGCTTCTTGATATGCCACACCTGTCAGGTGGATGGATCTGGGATTTTTTATTTCAGCTCATGAAACATGGGACCAACACTTTATATGTTGCGTTTATATTTTTGTTCAGGGTATTCTTCAAGGAGAACAAATAATTACTTTGAAGGGTGATTACAACTATTTGAATACAGATCCCCAAAAAGTAAAACTTTTAAAAACGATTTGAATGTTGCTATTGTAATAAATCACAAAGTTACTACAACTTGATGTTGTCACGGCCGTCGTAGGGAGGAGACCAAGGCGCAGCGTGGTACGCTTACATTCTCTTTACTATAAGAATGAACACTGAACAAACTAACATAAAAACAACAAACCGAACCGTGACGCTATATAAACAAGTGCTGACAGGCAACTACACATAGACAAGTACCCACAAAACCAAAAGGGAAAATGGCAACCTAAATAGGATCATCACTATTATACTGTGTGCTGTCAGACTGTAAGACTTAATGGCACCCTATCCCCTATATAGTGCACTACTTTCGACGAGAGAGAGACCCCCCCCACACATGGAAAACACACAGGGTTAAATCTCTGACTGGTCAGCCCTGAGTAAGTCAGCTAGGCTTTAGATGTCTGTCCAGATCGTCAGCAATGTAAACACACACACACACTATAAATGCACTATAGCAGATATGTGTTGAGAGCAGCAGGAGAGAAATCTTCTGCTGTACCATGACAAAGCAAGCACCAGATGTTTCTAGTAATGTGTGTGTATGTTTGTTTGCTCGCCATCTCTGTAAGCTCCAGCACCAGTGTCTCTGAGGTGTCAATCACCCAGTGTGATTCTGGCAGGAGGACCAGAGAGAGGACGCCAGGATGGGTCATTCGATCCTGGGTAGAGCAGGCCCTGGGTCTGCTTGGCTCTCCCTGCCTGGCTCTCTGCAACCAGATCTGAGGCTGCTGCAGGCTGCAGCAGAGCGGAACTCCTCTTTATAAGCATGTCTGTCTGGATCACTTTAGTGAGGCTGCCAGGCTGTAGGGAAGAGAAGCACATAGATTATCCTGCTGTGGCTGTGTTCTAGACCACACATACTGCACAATCATCCCTCTTCCTTACTTACCCCCCTGTAACCCTAACTCTGACCCTCTCATACCCCATCCCTCAATGATCCCCCGTCCTCACCTTACCTCATCCCCCAGCTTTACCTACACCCCCCTAACCCTGACCCTCTCCTCAACCCCCATCCCTCAATCATCCCTCTTCCTCACCTTATCCCCCAGCTTTACCCCCCCCCCCCCCCCCAACCTTGACCCTCTCCTCAACTCCCCATCCCTCAATCATCCCTGTCCCTCTCACTTTGACAGGACCCCTGTCATTCTGTACCCAGACAGGACAACTGGTCTCTCGCTCACTCTCGCTAAGTCTCTTTCTCTCTCTCTCCTTTCCTCATATTAACACAGCCACCTCTCTAATTAGTTATGGAAAAACATCATTTATGAACTTAACCATCCTCTCAGTGCTGTTGAGTTTTGGAGCCATTATTGTGAGCTTACAGAGCCTCTGCCTTCCCCCTCCATCCTGAGAAAGAGCGCTGAATTTACAACCTTGGCTGAGAGAAAGCTTACACTGGTGTACTTGTTGTCCTCACTGTAAAAAATATTCATCGTTTTCATTATCAAATGCAACATTGGAGTGGCAGGCAGCGCTTCTTAAAATAGGAAGGGATAACTCAATGAAAGTTAGACCAAGTCAGAACAACGAAAGAGAAGAGGAAAACAGTAAACGAGCTTTAGATACATAACACTGTGTTCCCAGTGACATGTACGACTAGTTATGGAATGTGTTCTCATTTCTCATGTTGTGTATGTGTCTGTGTGTGTCCTCAGACTGGGGAGTACGCCACTGATGAGGAGGCAGGGCCGGCCGCAGACGGTGGGGGGGAAGAGGAAGGTGACGGGGAGAAGAGCATCGAGGTGTTCGATTTGCCAGAAACAGATGACATCATTTCCCCCTCAGAGTTGGACGCTACCAAACTCTACCAGACATTCAGAGAGGTCACTCGAACACCCCTTTCAGTTGTCTGTTGTATTTATTCTATTCTTCTGTCTATTTCATTAGTCTAAGTATTCCAGCACTCTAAAAAATACAGAAGTTCCAACAAAAACGTCTTGTGTATTTTCCTCACACTAATATCACTAATACTGTGGCCCGGAACTTTGTTCAACAACTCTTTCTCCTTCCTGATTGCAACAAAGTCAAAGAGTAACAAATGACTAAAATGTCGTTTTTGGCCATTACTTTCTTCTAGAGCCCATTTTCCTTTTTAAAGGACCCAACCTGCTAGTAATATTGATTGAAACGCCTCACTAGCACTGCTGGCACCAGAACTTTTTATCCCTCACTCCACACTTGTGTGACACATTTAACAAATTGCCTGAGCTGCACTGCGGTGTTCTGGATATTGAGTGAGAAATCATGTAATCTCTACTGTCCCAAGACCTCTACTCTCTCTCTCACTGGGACTCTCTCTCTCTCTCTCTCTCTTCACTTTCCTCAACTGCCTCTCTTTCTTCACTACTCTCTTACTATAGCAGATATGTCGTTCCTATATCCCTTTCACTTTCTGTCAATCACTCTCCACGTTTATCTCTGCCTACTGACTCCCTCTATTTTGGACCTTTCTCTCTCTCCCTCTCTACTTTAGACCTTTCTCTCTCTCCCTCTCTACTTTGTACCTTTCTCTCTCTCCCTCTCTACTTTAGACCTTTCTCTCTCTCCCTCTCTACTTTGTACCTTTCTCTCTCTCCCTCTCTACTTTAGACCTTTCTCTCTCTCCCTCTCTACTTTGTACCTTTCTCTCTCTCCCTCTCTACTTTGTATCTTTCTCTCTCTCCCTCTCTACTTTGTATCTTTCTCTCTCTCCCTCTCTACTTTGTACCCTTCTCTCTCCCTCTCTACTTTGTACCTTTCTTTCTCTCCCTCTCTACTTTGTACCTTTCTTTCTCTCCCTCTCTACTTTGTACCTTTCTTTCTCTCCCTCTCTACTTTGTACCTTTCTCTCTCTCTCTCTCTACTTTGTACATTTCTCTCTCTCCCTCTCTACTTTGTACATTTCTCTCTCTCCCTCTCTACTTTGTACCCTTCTCTCTCCCTCTCTACTTTGTACCTTTCTCTCTCTCCCTCTCTACTTTGGACCTTTCTCTCTCTCCCTCTCTCCCTCTCTCCCTCTCTACTTTGTACCTTTCTCTCTCTCCCTCTCTACTTTGTACCTTTCTCTCTCTCCCTCTCTACTTTGTACCTTTCTCTCTCTCCCTCTCTACTTTGTACCTTTCTCTCTCTCCCTCTCTACTTTGTATCTTTCTCTCTCTCCCTCTCTACTTTGTACCCTTCTCTCTCCCTCTCTACTTTGTACCTTTCTTTCTCTCCCTCTCTACTTTGTACCTTTCTTTCTCTCCCTCTCTACTTTGTACCTTTCTCTCTCTCCCTCTCTACTTTGTACCTTTCTCTCTCTCCCTCTCTACTTTGTACATTTCTCTCTCTCCCTCTCTACTTTGTACATTTCTCTCTCTCCCTCTCTACTTTGTACCCTTCTCTCTCCCTCTCTACTTTGTACCTTTCTCTCTCTCCCTCTCTACTTTGGACCTTTCTCTCTCTCCCTCTCTCCCTCTCTCCCTCTCTACTTTGTACCTTTCTCTCTCTCCCTCTCTACTTTGTACCTTTCTCTCTCTCCCTCTCTACTTTGTACCTTTCTCTCTCTCCCTCTCTACTTTGAACCTTTCTCTCTCTCCTTCTTGGTCTCCTGTTCTGTGAGTCTCTCCCTGTCAGTGTTGTCATGCATGGGCTGGGCTGTGTGGCTCTTCTCAGTGGTTGTGTGTGTGCACGAGGCTAGCCCAGAACAGAGGCTGCGCAGCCAAGGGTTTGATCATCAGATCGACCTCTTCCCTTTCTACTCCCTCAGCTGCAGATCAAGCACACTGTCACCGAGGCAGAGATACAGAAGCTCAAAAACAAGGTAAGAAATGTCCCCTGCTGTCATCTCTAAGATGAATGGTATAAAAGGCAAATTAAGTGCAATATACGCATGAGAAATAGACATATGTTTGGAAACAGGACGTCATTGGACAGTGCAGGGTATAATAGTTTCTATTTTAAGGTATTAATGAATAGTTAAGGCAATTGCATGTATATTTGATCAGTTTAGCTTCACTGCAGAGTTGCCTCTTGCAGTTTCATGTCCAAGGTGTCTGGGCAGTGAGAGTGACATGCAAGCAGGCACAGCATTCTAAAAGTTTCTTCTTCATCCTCCCTCTGCATCCTCACGAGGACAGCTTAGCTCAAACTGCAGGAAATGATTTAGAGATATTAACTGAATTCAATGAGTGGATTTAGTGAAATTGAAAGATAAGCTTGTTGGTGTAATACTCTGAGCATGAGCTGCTCTGGTGGTCCTTGGGAGAGGGTTGCTTTAGAAGTTTGCCCTGAGGAGTAGAAGGATTTAATACAATAACAATGTTTAGAAGGAGGTCACACCAATAAACTAAGCTCAACGAAGGGCTTGTCAGGACATGGTCTGTTAGTTTCTCTCCGTTGTGAAGTCTGGATTAGCCTTAAATCAAGTATATTATGGTGCTATGTGTTTTATGTTATGTGTATGTTATGTGTTTAACCCATAGCACAGTCTCTTTTTTAGTGTTGACTATCATACTGTACCTGAGGTTCCATGGCAAAAAGACAAACACAAAGCAGACTCAAGTCTTTGTTTCTTTAAAACCTACTTTTGTCAAATATTGTGTGCTACAGCTTAAAACATTTACAAATGTTTCTTCCAACATTAGGACTATTTCCAAAGAAATGTTGTCATCTTCATGTTTTGTTTGCTTTGCTTAGTTGCTTCCTCGTATCAAAGTACTGGTATCGTGACAACACGTAATACCACAGTGTGTCTAGTCAGTCAGCTGGCTTGTACATTACAGTATTTGGAAATCTGTCAATACTGTATTTGTGTTCCACTGTTTGTTTTTAATGATGTACCTAGTGGTGGGTGTAGGCCGTGTTGGTGTGTGAGTGTAATACCATGCTTATCTGTGCTTGTCTATCCCAGCTTGCTGTGGTGGAGAGGGAGAAGGCGCGCTGGGAGAAGGAGAAGAGCCAGCTGAAGGCCAGCATGGAGGAGAACAAGGAGAGGATGCTGAAGCTGGAGAGTTACTGGATCGAGGCCCAGACCCTGTGCCACACGGTCAACGAGCACCTGAAGGAGGCCCAGTGCCAGTACACCACCCTAGAGAAGAAGTACAACAAGGCCAAGAAACTCATCAAAGACTTCCAGCAGAAGTGAGTCAAAGTCTGGTACTAAACTGCTCTAAATTAGACAATACACTGGTTCAATATACTGTGACATTCTTAGCCTTGGTACGGCTGTTATGTTACGAACCCAGGTTCTATCCCCTATTCGGGAGTTACTCATCCCCAGATATGTTGCTCTGGTCTAGTCAGTACCTAGCCACACACTCCAGACGTGTTGCTCTTGTCTAGTCAGTACCTAGCCACACACTCTAGACGTGTTGCTCTGGTCTAGTCAGTACCTAGCCACACACTCCAGACGTGTTGCTCTGGTCTGGTCAGTACCTAGACACACACTCCAGACGTGTTGCTCTGGTCTATTCAGTACCTACCCACACACTCCAGACGTGTTGCTCTGGTCTAGTCAGTACCTAGACACACACTCCAGGCGTGTTGCTCTGGTCTAGTCAGTACCTAGCCACACACTCCAGACGTGTTGCTCTGGTCTAGTCAGTACCTAGCCACACACTCCAGACGTGTTGCTCTGGTCTGGTCAGTACCTAGCCACACACTCCAGATGTGTTGCTCTGGTCTATTCAGTACCTAGCCACACACTCCAGACGTGTTGCTCTGGTCTATTCAGTACCTAGCCACACACTCCAGACGTGTTGCTCTGGTCTGGTCAGTACCTAGCCACACACTCCAGATGTGTTGCTCTGGTCTAGTCAGTACCTAGCCACACACTCCAGACGTGTTGCTCTGGTCTAGTCAGTACCGAGCCACACACTCCAGACGTGTTGCTCTGGTCTGGTCAGTACCTAGCCACACACTCCAGACGTGTTGCTCTGGTCTAGTCAGTACCTAGCCACACACTCCAGACGTGTTGCTCTGGTCTAGTCAGTACCTAGCCACACACTCCAGACGTGTTGCTCTGGTCTAGTCAGTACCTACCCACACACTCCAGATGTGTTGCTCTGGTCTAGTCAGTACCTACCCACACACTCCAGACGTGTTGCTCTGGTCTAGTCAGTACCTAGCCACACACTCCAGACGTGTTGCTCTGGTCTAGGTTGTAACTAACCACACATTTCAGATCTGTTGCTCTGGTCTAGTAACTAGCCACTCAGATGTGACCATGTCATCTGTTGCTATGAGTGTTAAACTGGTTGTTTACGACTGAAAACCTGAAAATGTATTACTACATTATTCAGACTACTTTAGTTCATATGGATATGTCAAACCTTATTAATGTAGCTTTGTTTTTTAATTCAAGTCCAAGTTTAGAGGCCATTTCAAATGGTTGCTTATTTTAGGTAATACACTCACTATATGTTATTCAAACCCTGTTATTTTCCTATAGTATGTTTATCCAACAATTTCACAAACAAATTCCACCCATTAGTCTGGAGGACATTTTAACCAAGTGGCACTCAGTTGAAGGATTGCTTTAGAGAGAGAGGGAGCTGTGTTGACTTCCTTCCTGTGCAGCTCTCCTCCACACCGCAGCCTCTTTCTCAGCAGTGAGTTGATCTCGATGGTCATTCTCATCAGAACCTCTTTGTCCCTCTCCGCTCTGAATGCCTTTAATTGCCCTTGATGCGACATGTCCGTATTGGGTTTGATATGCTTGTGTGTGTGTGTGTGTGTGTGTGTGTGTGTGTGTGTGTGTGTGTGTGTGTGTGTGTGTGTGTGTGTGTGTGTGTGTGTGCGTGTGTGTGTGCGTGTGAGGGAGCCTTGCGTCCTTCAGCCCTGCTGAAGAGAGAGGCAGGTCTGTGTCTGACTGTCTCTCTGACTTAAGTTCACTGAGCTCCTATTCTCCCTGGGATACTCTCCTTTTACCATCACACACACACACACACACACACACACACACACACTGCACCCTTTCCCTTTCCCTTACCCCTGTACACTCCTGTTAAAGGAGACAACACAGAGATGAGCTCTACCCATCCGTTCACATCCTTGTCCCCAACCACCTAACACTCTGTCCCTGTCGTCACCCCTCTGAGAGGAGCTGTCCCCAACCATCCAACCACCTAACACTCTGTCCGTGTCCTCACCCCTCTGAGAGGAGCTGTCCCCAACCACCTAAAACTCTGTCCCTGTCCTCACCCCTCTGAGAGGAGCTGTCCCCAACCACCTAACACTCTGTCCCTGTCCTCACCCCTCTGAGAGGAGCTGTCCCCAACCACCTAAAACTCTGTCCCTGTCCTCACCACTCTGAGAGGAGTTGTCCCCAACCATCCAACCACCTAACACTCTGTCCCTGTCCTCACCCCTCTGAGAGGAGCTGTCCCCAACTTCCTAAAACTCTGTCCCTGTCCTCACCCCTCTGAGAGGAGCTGTCCCCAACCATCCAACCACCTAACACTCTATCCCTGTCCTCACCCCTGTCAGAGGGCCACCAACATACCCTTCTAACCCCACCCCTGTCAGAGGAACACCAACACACCCTTCTAACCCCACCCCTGTCAGAGGGCCACCAACACACCCTTCTAACCCCACCCCTGTCAGAGGGCCACCAACACACCCTTCTAACCCCACCCCTGTCAGAGGGCCACCAACACACCCTTCTAACCCCACCCCTGTCAGAGGGCCACCAACACACCCTTCTAACCCCACCCCTGTCAGAGGGCCACCAACACACCCTTCTAACCCCACCCCTGTCAGAGGGCCACCAACACACCCTTCTAACCCCACCCCTGTCAGAGGGCCACCAACACACCCTTCTAACCCCACCCCTGTCAGAGGGCCACCAACACACCCTTCTAACCCCACCCCTCTGTTTCTTCCAGAGAGGTGGAGTTTGTCCAGAAGGAGGAAGCAGAGAGGAAGAGGCTGGAGGATACAGAGAAGGCCCACCTGGAGGAGATCCAGGGACTGCAAGTCAGGGTAACTATACTTTCTCTGTATATTCCTTCTCCCATTTTCTCAATGCCGCTGATTGCACCCATTCCTTTTTAGGTGAGCAGTCAGCACATACTTGCCACAGTACATGGCTTTGATGTACATGTATACACTTACAATGCTGACTGTGTACAGTGCAAAGCTGTCTAAGTACAAGATAAATCCCTTATGTAATTACCCCAGTTCAACATTAGTCCACTGCCTTGATTAGACATTTCCCCTGCTGGTACATGTTGCCAGTGGAGGGAGCCACTGGACAGCCACACTGAGTGGGTCGCTAAGCCTGAAACTCATTTGAAACGGTTTCTACGCAGATTGCAGCCCTGGAGTCTGAGCTGATGCAACTGATGAAACAAAATGGCATCCAGATGAACAACAACAACAACAGCGCCCAACAGCAGAGTCCTGGGATGGCCGGCCCTGCAAGAGGTGAGTCTCAGGGAGATGGAGAGATCCAGAAATACAGTGGTCATATTCTAGTCTAGCTCCCTCCCTAGGCAGTAATACCCACAATGTGGAAATAGAATACACATTACTGGTTATGCTCAGATGATTGACCCTGAATCTTCCATCCATTCTAATTGTACATTTTTTGTCATTTAGCAGACGTTCTTATCCAGAGCAACTTACAGGAGCAATTAGGGTTAAGTACCTTGCTCAAGGGCACATTGACAGACTTGTCATCTAGTCGGCTTGGGGATTCAATCCAGCAACCTTTCAGTTATTGGCCCAATGCTCTTAACCGCTCATCCCCCACTTCTCACTTCTCTTCCCTATGGGCCCTGGTCAAAAGTAGTGCACTATATATGGATAGGGTACCATTTGGGATGAACCTACTCTGTAGATGATGCATTGTTTAAGCTTGTACTGTGAGAAAGATTCAGTACACTGTTTCCATAACACGCCAGTTTGTAGTCCTAAAACCCGGAAACAAGTTACCTCTGGTTCGTTCAGCCATCCCTATAGGGAAATGAATGAGGAAATAATGGGGTTCTGGGATAAACGCTGAAAATAAGGTCAGAGGTTAACACATGCTTAGGAGATTTTAATTATTTTGTTCTGTGAGATAATATCAGTCAGTTAACATGACCTTTAAAGAGTCATTAAATGACCTTTTTATTATTTCTCAAATTCTTCAAAATTCACAAAGTGCCATTAGCTGATGAAGGTTATCTCATAGAACAAAACATATAAGATCTCCTAAGCCTGTGTTTCCCACAGCCCTTATTTTTGCAGTTTATCCAAAACGCCATTAATTTTCCTCATAGGCTTTGTCCAATGAACCATGGCGGAGTTAGTGATGACAAAAAGACACCATTACTATTTCTATCTATTGCCAATTAAACAAGGACAGCTTGTCCCCCCCATCACCGTATCCCTGTCTTAGCTATAAGTCTCTATCAGGGTATTTCCATACAGGGCAATGGAGGCTGTAGAGAGAAATGACACATCTTTAGGAGGGGTTGATGTGTCAGTGTCACTCAAACCCTGAGATACACCCTACATCTGTCCTATCAGCTCCTTTCCTATTTCCTTTGCCCTCAAACTCTGCTGTTATTACCTTATTAGGGATATGGAGGGGCAAACAAGGACTGTGTCTCACTCCAAATGGCATCCGATTGGTTCTGGTCAAAAGTAGTGCACTATGTAGGGATTCGGGAATAGGGTGTCATTTGGGAAGCGGCTTGTATTAATGCATACTGTCATCACTAGCTCTAAGACTAACAGTACCCAAAGGCTTGAGATGTGTCCTTGTATTAATGCATACTGTCATCACTAGCTCTAAGACTAACAGTACCCAAAGGCTTGAGATGTGTCCTTATATTAATGCATACTGTCATCACTAGCTCTAAGACTAACAGTACCCAAAGGCTTGAGATGTGTCCTTGTATTAATGCATAGTGTCATCACTAGCTCTGAGACTAACAGTACCCAAAGGCTTGAGATGTGTCCTTGTATTAATGCATACTGTCATCACTAGCTCTGAGACTAACAGTACCCAAAGGCTTGAGATGTGTCCTTGTATTAATGCATACTGTCATCACTAGCTCTAAGACTAACAGTACCCAAAGGCTTGAGATGTGTCCTTGTATTAATGCATACTGTCATCACTAGCTCTGAGACTAACAGTACCCAAAGGCTTGAGATGTGTCCTTGTATTAATGCATACTGTCATCACTAGCTCTAAGACTAACAGTACCCAAAGGCTTGAGATGTGTCCTTGTATTAATGCATACTGTCATCACTAGCTCTGAGACTAACAGTACCCAAAGGCTTGAGATGTGTCCTTGTATTAATGCATACTGTCATCACTAGCTCTAAGACTAACAGTACCCAAAGGCTTGAGATGTGTCCTTGTATTAATGCATACTGTCATCACTAGCTCTAAGACTAACAGTACCCAAATGCTTGAGATGTGTCCTTGTATTAATGCATACTGTCATCACTAGCTCTGAGACTAACAGTACCCAAAGGCTTGAGATGTGTCCTTGTATTAAAGATTGTTTTGCTTGATGCTTCTCTTTTGCAAATCCCTCTTATTCTGTTTTTTCACCCACCGTGCATTACCTCTGAATGCACTTTGAACTTTGACCTTGTAATCCAATGCCACTTCAGTAAAAAAAAAAACAGTAAACCATTGCAAACTAAATCTGTACTTCAGACGTAAACACATGGTTTGGGTCCCAAATAACACCCTACTTCCTATTTAGTGCACTATGTAGGAAATAGGATTCCATTTGGGATCCATACTATCACTGGCCTTTTTTTCTGGGCTCCTCTGGCTTCTTCCAGTCCATTATAATGGATGCAGTGACCCTTGATCTGCCATCTCCGGGATCCATAAAAGACCTGATGAGGGGACAGTGGGCAGTCTCCGAATACTGATCCAGATCTGGAGAGACTGAATGAGGCAGTTGATTAAGCAATATCAGGGAGCGAGAGAGAGGGAGGGAGGTAGAGCGAGGCGGAGGCAGGGGGAGAGAGGCGGAGGGAGGGGGAGAGAGGCGGAGGGAGGGAAAGAGAGGGAGGGAGGGAGGTAGAGCGAGGCGGAGGCAGGGGGAGAGAGGCGGAGGGAGGGGGAGAGAGGCGGAGGGAGGGAAAGAGAGAGCGGGAGAGAGAGGGAGGGAGGAGAGCGAGAGGGAGGGGTGGGAGGGAAGGAAAGAGAGAGCGGGAGAGAGAGGGAGGGAGGAGAGCGAGAGAGAGGGGTGGGAGGGAAGGAAAGGGAGGAGGGAGAGAGAGGGGTGGAGGGAGGGACCCTTCTGTGATTAGGCCTGTTCTGTGAATAGTGGTGTGTGATTTGATTTGGATGTTTGTGTATTTACATATCGTTCATCCAGTCCTGTAAATCTGTCCATAGTGAAGTAAGTAGCCTTGGCTTGTGGGACGCAGAACGGCTCATAGGAGCAGGAGCCTATCTCCTGTTTCTGTAGCGGGAGGCAGCTTGATGTACAAGGACATCCCCTAGACAGGACGCTAGTCTAAGGAGATTGATTGGGGATAAAGGCCTGCGATAGATCTACACATGTATGGTACCTAATGACCAACAGCCTCTCTTTTATCACAGATTTCATCTATACAGTATGTTCATGTAATTCTATAGCAAGAGGACCTTTGTTAGCCTGGTCCCAGATCTGTTTGTACTATAATGTCAACTCCTTGTCATGCCAAAAATGATAGCACAAACCGATCTGAAATCAGTGTTGTGTTGTGTGTTTTTCCAGAGCTGAGTGAGGTGGTTCCCCACGCTGGAAGTAGACAGAGACTCTCCAGAGGACTACTACAGGACAGCATCAGCTCTACAGAGGGAGAGGTTAGAATGGACACTCACACACGCACACACAGCACCAGTTCTGTTGACTCACACCATTTTAATATATACAACAGACTTTAGTCTCATTGATGATATCATCAGTCTGCTATAACCACTACTAGATCTTGAATCAACATTACTCATTGAAAATGAATTTAACTGTTTTTATACTTCTATGATTTATTGAAGTTAATCAGTGTGAGTGTGTGTGGTTAGTCCTGTCTGTCCTCTGCCCTTATATAATTAAGCAATAAGGCACGAGGAGGTGTGGTATATGGCCAATATACTACGGCTAAGGGCTGTTCTTGCGGAGTGCCTGGATACAGCCGTTAGCCGTGGTATATATATATATATACCACAAACTCCTGAGGAGCTTCATTGCTATTATAAACTGGTTACCAACGTAATTAGAGCAGTAAAAATAAATGTTTTGTCGGTCTGATATACCACGGCTGTCAGCCAATCAGCATTCAGGGTTCGGTACTCAGCAATAATATTGAGCAGGGCTTCGCCCCAAATGCCACCCTGTTGACCAGGGCCCTTTTGACCGGGGCCCATAGGACTCTGCACTATACAGGAAATAGGGTGCCATTTGGGACGCAGCCTCCGACTACAGTATAGAGGCTTAGAAAAGCAGGAAGACAGACAGTCACCAGCGACTACACTGAGGACAGACAGTCACCAGCCACTATACAGAGGACAGACATTCACCAGACACTATACTGAGGACAGACATTCACCAGACACTATATTGAAGACAGACAGTCACCAGACACTATATTGAAGACAGACAGTCACCAGACACTATACTGAAGACAGACATTCACCAGACACTATACTGACGACAAACAGTCACCAGCCACTATACTGAAGACAGACAGTTACCAGCCACTATATTGAAGACAGACAGTCACCAGACACTATACTGAGGACAGACATTCACCAGACACTATACTGACGACAAACAGTCACCAGCCACTATACTGAAGACAGACAGTTACCAGCCACTATATTGAAGACAGACAGTCACCAGCCACTATACTGAAGACAGACAGTCACCAGCCACTATACTGAAGATTGACAGTCATCAGCCACTATATTGAAGACAGACAGTCACCAGACACTATACTGAAGACAGACAGTCACCAGCCACTATACTGAAGACAGACAGTCACCAGCCACTATACTGAGGACAGACATTCACCAGACACTATACTGAGGACAGACATTCACCAGACACTATACTGAGGACAGACAGTCACCAGCCACTATACTGAAGACAGACAGTCACCAGCCACTATACTGAAGACAGACAGTCACCAGCCACTATACTGAAGACAGACAGTCACCAGCCACTATACTGAAGATTGACAGTCATCAGCCACTATATTGAAGACAGACAGTCACCAGCCACTATACTGAAGACAGACAGTCACCAGCCACTATACAGAGGACAGACAGTCACCAGCCACTATACTGAAGACAGACAGTCACCAGCCACTATACTGAAGACAGACAGTCACCAGCCACTATACTGAAGATTGACAGTCATCAGCCACTATATTGAAGACAGACAGTCACCAGCCACAAACTGAAGACAGACAGTCACCAGCCACTATACAGAGGACAGACAGTCACCAGCCACTATACTGAAGACAGACAGTCACCAGCCACTATACTGAAGACAGACAGTCACCAGCCACTATACTGAAGATTGACAGTCATCAGCCACTATATTGAAGACAGACAGTCACCAGCCACTATACTGAAGATAGACAGTTACCAGCCACTATACTGAAGACAAACAGTCACCAGCCACTATACTGAAGATAGACAGTTACCAGCCACTATACTGAAGACAAACAGTCACCAGCCACTATACTGAGGACAGACAGTCACCAGCCACTATACTGAAGACAGACAGTCACCAGCCACTATACTGAAGACAGACAGTCACCAGCCACTATACTGAAGACAGACAGTCACCAGCCACTATACAGTCCAGGCCAAGTTTTGAGAATGACACAAATATAAAATTTTACAAAGTCTGCTGCCTCAGTGTCTTTAGATATTTTTGTCAGATGTTACTATGGAATACTGAAGTATAATTACAAGCATTTCATAAGTGTCAAAGGCTTTTATTGACAATTACATGAAGTTGATGCAAAGAGTCAATATTTGCAGACCTCTGCAATCTGCCCTGGCATGCTGTCAATTAACTTCTGGGCCACATCCTCACTGAAGGCAGCCCATTCTTGCATAATCAATGCTTGGAGTTTGTCAGAATTTGTGTGCTTTTGTTTGTCCACCCGCCTCTTGAGGATTGACCACAAGTTCTCAATGGGATTAAGGTCTCGGGTGTTTCCTGGCCATGGACCCAAAATATGGATGTTTTTTTCCCTGGGACACTTAGTTATCACTCTTCCCTTATGGCAAGGTGCTCCATCATGTTGGAAAAGGCATTGTTCGTCACCAAACTGTTCCTGGATGGTTGGGAGAAGTTGCTCTCGGAGGATATGTTGGTACCATTCTTTATTCATGGCTGTGTTCTTAGGCAAAATTGTGAGTGAGCCCACTCCCTTGGCTGAGAAGCAACCCCACACATGAATGGTCTCAGGAGGCTTTACTGTTGGCATGACACAGGACTGATGGTAGCGCTCACCTTGTCTTCTCCGGACAAGCTTTTTTCCGGATGCCCCAAACAATCGGAAAGGGGATTCATCAGAGAAAATTACTTTACCCCAGTCCTCAGCAGTCCAATCCCTGTACCTTTTGCAGAATATCAGTCTGTCCCTGATGTTTTTCCTGGAGAGAAGTGGCTTCTTTGCTGCTCTTCTTGACACCAGGCCATCCTCCAAAAGTCTTCGCCTCACACCTGCCTGCTGCCATTCCTGAGCAAGCTCTGTACTGGTGGTGCCCCGATCCCGCAGCTGAATCCATTTTAGGAGACAGTCCTGGTGCTTGCTGGACTTTGTTGCGCACCCTGAAGCCTTCTTCACAACAATTGAACCGCACTCCTTGAAGTTCTTGATGATCCGATAAATGGTTGATTTAGGTGCAATCTTACTGGCAGCAATAGTCTTGCCTGTGAAGCACTTTTCGTGCAAAGCAATGATGACGATACGTGTTTCCTTGCAGGTAACCAGAGGAAGAACAATGATTCCAAGCACCACCCTCCTTTTGAAGCTTCTAGTCTGTTATTCAAACTCAATCAGCATGACAGAATCATCTCCAGTCTTGTCCTCGTCAACACTCACACCTGTGTTAACCAAAAAATAATTGACATGATGTCAGCTGGTCCATTTGTGGCAGGGCTGAAATGCAGTGGAAATGTTTTTATGGGATTTGCATGGCAAAGAGGGACTTTGCAATTCATCTGATCACTCTTAATAACATTCTGGAGTATATGCAAATTGCCATCATACAAAGTGAGGCAGCAGATGTGAAAATTAATATTTGTGTCATTCTCAAAACTTTTGGCCATGATTGTACAGAGGACGGACAGTCACCAGCCACTATACAGAGGACAGACAGTCACCAGACACTATACAGAGGACAGTCAGTCACCAGACACTATACAGAGGACAGACAGTCACCAGACACTATACAGAGGACAGACAGTCACCAGACACTATACAGAGGACAGACATTCACCAGACACTATACAGAGGACAGACAGTCACCAGCCACTATCCAGAGGACAGACAGTCACCAGCCACTATCCAGAGGACAGACAGTCACCAGCCACTATACAGAGGACAGACATTCACCAGCCACTATACAGAGGACAGACAGTCACCAGACACTATACAGAGGACAGACAGTCACCAGACACTATACAGAGGACAGACATTCACCAGACACTATACAGAGGACAGACAGTCACCAGCCACTATCCAGAGGACAGACAGTCACCAGCCACTATCCAGAGGACAGACAGTCACCAGCCACTATACAGAGGACAGACATTCACCAGACACTATACAGAGGACAGACAGTCACCAGCCACTATACAGAGGACAGACAGTCACCAGACACTATACAGAGGACAGACAGTCACCAGACACTATACAGAGGACAGACATTCACCAGACACTATACAGAGGACAGACATTCACCAGACACTATATAGAGGACAGACAGTCACCAGCCACTATCCAGAGGACAGACAGTCACCAGCCACTATACAGAGGACAGACATTCACCAGCCACTATACAGAGAACAGACAGTCACCAGCCACTATACAGAGGACAGACAGTCACCAGACACTATACAGAGGACAGACAGTCACCAGACACTATACAGAGGACAGACATTCACCAGACACTATACAGAGGACAGACAGTCACCAGCCACTATCCAGAGGACAGACAGTCACCAGCCACTATCCAGAGGACAGACAGTCACCAGCCACTATACAGAGGACAGACATTCACCAGCCACTATACAGAGAACAGACAGTCACCAGCCACTATACAGAGGACAGACATTCACCAGCCACTATACAGAGGACAGACAGTCACCAGCCACTATACAGAGGACAGACAGTCACCAGCCACTATACAGAGGACAGACATTCACCAGACACTATCCAGAGGACAGACAGTCACCAGACACTATACAGAGGACAGACATTCACCAGACACTATACAGAGGACAGACAGTCACCAGACACTATACTGAGGACAGACAGTCACCAGCCACTATCCAGAGGACAGACAGTCACCAGCCACTATCCAGAGGACAGACAGTCACCAGCCACTATACAGAGGACAGACATTCACCAGCCACTATACAGAGAACAGACAGTCACCAGCCACTATACAGAGGACAGACATTCACCAGCCACTATACAGAGGACAGACAGTCACCAGCCACTATACAGAGGACAGACAGTCACCAGCCACTATACAGAGGACAGACATTCACCAGACACTATCCAGAGGACAGACAGTCACCAGACACTATACAGAGGACAGACATTCACCAGACACTATACAGAGGACAGACAGTCACCAGACACTATACTGAGGACAGACAGTCACCAGCCACTATACTGAAGACAAACAGTCACCAGCCACTATACAGAGGACAGACATTCACCAGACACTATCCAGAGGACAGACAGTCACCAGACACTATACAGAGGACAGACATTCACCAGGCACTATACAGAGGACAGACAGTCACCAGCCACTATACTGAAGACAGACAGTCACCAGCCACCAGACAGACAGTCTTCAGTATAGTCCTCAGATTTTTGATAGCATTGTTAAAGTAAATCTCTCTTTCTCTGTGTTCATCTTTCTGTCTTTCTTTCTATCTCTCCTTCTATCTTTCCCCTTCTTTATTGATCCCTCCCTCCCTCCCTCCTTACTTCGTCCCTCCTTCTCCTTTCCCCTCTCTCTGCGTCTCCTCTCTCTCTCTCTGCCTCCCCTTCTTCTCGCTCTGTCTCTCTGTCTCTCTCGCTCTCCAGGCATCAGAGGGCCCTGGCAATACTTGTTCATCCATGTGGAGTGCAGCCTCCAGTACTGTGGATGAATGCAGAGCCTCCAGGGCCCCTGGCAGTGCTGAGGGCTCCCCCAGACACACCCTCCTCCAGCAGGCAGCAGACAACACCGGTCAGTGTAGAACCACATAATAAACCATTATACTTAGTGTTACCCACAACAATAAAGGATAGGTAACTCATATTTGAGTATTTTGTTCATTAGACCCGTGTTAATATAATCTCCCCAAAATGGTACATGCCTTAGGTCCAGTTTTCAAGAAAGAGCGCTTTCAGTACAGAGCAAAAACTGTAATGATGATGTGGGCAGCATCTTACGAATATGAATGCAGAACATACATTGTCTTCAAAGATGACTTCAGAGAAAGTCAAGTCCTTGATCACAATGTAGTGATGTTAATACTTGTTTCTGGAGGTTTGCATCTATTTCTTGAACCTTTCTGATGATGTGTGCAGGGTCTCAGTCTCCTGTGGTGTCCAGCCCCTCTCTCAGCCTGGACGAGAAGATCACCAGGAGCGGTCTGGACCCACTGACACGAAGCAAAGGGAAGGACCCCAGAAGCTCACCAGGAAACAGGTACTAACCACCTCTCTGCCACTGTGTTCCTCTGGCTATGGGGTGACATTTCCCCTATGTACAGATCTGTGTGTGTCTGTGTCTGCACTCTTTGAAAAAAAGGTGATATCTAGAACATAAAAGGGTTCTTTGGCTGTCCCCATAGGAGAACACTTTGAAGAACCCTTTTTGGTTTGCGGTAGAACACTTTCGAGTTCCATGTAGAACCCTTTCCACAGAGGGTTCTACATGAAAGCCAAAAGAGTTCTACCTGGAACCACAAAGGGTTCTGTTATGGGGTGTTCATCTAAATCCCCACTGTGGCTGGCAGCCGCTGCTGTGACTGCAGACAACAACACAGCTGGGTCTCCTACACAACGCACAGAGATCACCTCTCCCACCCCTAAAACTCACCCGTCCATCCCACCAAACCCACTCCTCCATCCCACCCAAACCCACCCATCCATCCCACCAAACCCACTCCTCCATCCCACCCAAACCCACCCATCCATCCCACCCACCAAACCCACCCCTCCATCCCACCAAACCCACTCCTCCATCCCACCCAAACCCACCCATCCATCCCGCCAAACCCACTCCTCCATCCCACCCATCCATCCCACCAAACACACCCCTCCATCCCACCCAAACCCACCCATCCATCCCACCAAACCCACCCACCCATCCATCCCACCCAAACCCACCCATCCATCCCACCAAACCCAACTGTCCATCCCGCCAAACCCACCCCTCCACCCCTCCATCCCACCAAAACCACACCTCCATCCCACCAAAACCACCCCTCCATCCCACCAAACCCACCCCTCCAGCCCACCAAACCCCATCCTCCATCCCACCAAAATCACCCCTCCAGCCCACAAAACCACCCCTCCATCCCACCAAAACCCACCCCTCCATTCCACCAAAATCACCCCTCCATCCCACCAAAATCACCCCTCCATCCCACCAAACCCACCCCTCCATCCCACCAAAACCACCCCTCCATCCCACCAGAACCACCCCTCCATCCCACCCCTCCATCCCACCAAAACCCCTGAGGTTCAGGGGTTTTACTGGTATGATTCTCTGTAGGTTCAGGGGTTTTACTGGTGTGATTCTCTCTAGGGGTTCAGGGGTTTTACTGATGTGATTCTCTGGAGGTTCAGGGGTTTTACTGGTGTGATTCTCTCTGGGGGTTCAGGGGTTTTACTGGTGTGATTCTCTCTGGGGGAACAGGGCTTTACTGGTGTGATTCTCTCTGGGGGTACAGGGTTTTACTGGTGTGATTCTCTCTGGAGGTACAGGGTTTTACTGGTGTGATTCTCTCTGGAGGTACAGGGTTTTACTGGTGTGATTCTCTCTGGAGGTACAGGGTTTTTACTGGTGTGAATCTCTCTGGAGGTACAGGGTTTTGCTGGTGTGATTCTCTCTGGGGGTACAGGGTTTTACTGGTGTGATTCTCTCTGGAGGTTCAGGGGTTTTTCCTGGTGTGATTCTCTCTGGAGGTTCAGCGGTTTTACTGGTGTGATTCTCTCTGGGGGTTCAGAGGTTTTACTGGTGTGTTTCTCTCTGGAGGTACAGGGTTTTACTGGTGTGATTCTCTCTGGGGGTACAAGGTTTTACTGGTGTGATTCTCTCTGGGGGTTCAGGGGTTTTACTGGTGTGATTCTCTCTGGAGGTTTAGGGGTTTTACTGGTGTGATTCTCTCTGGAGGTACAGGGTTTTACTGGTGTGATTCTCTCTGGGGGTACAAGGTTTTACTGGTGTGATTCTCTCTGAGGGTACAGGGGTTTTACTGGTGTGATTCTCTCTGAGGGTACAGGGGTTTTACTGGTGTGATTCTCTCTGAGGGTACAGGGGTTTTACTGGTGTGATTCTCTCTGGGGGTTCAGGGGTTTTACTGGTGTGATTCTCTCTGGAGGTTTAGGGGTTTTACTGGTGTGATTCTCTCTGAGGGTACAGGGGTTTAGTAACTCTGGCACTCTGTTTGTAGTTGTTTGTCCCAGTCTGTTGTTCCCAACCTATTTTCACACTGTTTTTATATCTCAAATGTTTGATGTGTGTTTTCTCTACTAACCCATGTCTCTTTTCCCTAGTTCTACAGAGCCCTCCGCTGAGAATAGCCCAGAGAGGCTCAAGGCCAAGGTATGTGTGTGAAGAGAAACCCAAACTGTGTGTCTGTAGTGGTACTAGACTAGCCAGGTCCCATGATGTACATACAGTAACTCTTCTGTCGTTGTGTAGCTGATAGGCTGATGTTTGGCTTCAGCACAGACAGTATGGTTACCAGGCTAGTACTGGACCATGTGAGTTTAAACTAGTGACATTGATTAAATACTGTAGACTCTGGTTGTGTCCAAAATTGCACCCTCTCCCCTACATAGTGCCCTGGTCAAACGTAGTGTACTATGTAGGGGAGAGGGTGCTATTTGGGAAACCAACATTGATTCAAAACTGTTGGCACGGTGATCAGAAACAGGGCATCTACATGATAATATGTATTGACAGTGCTCACTGATGTGTTCTAATGCATATAATACCTAAAGGCTATTTATTGTGTTGCATATTGTTTGTTCATGTTGCATTGATTTAACCTGTGTCTGGTTTTGATGCGTTTAACAGAAATCTCTTACTTGGCCCCACTTCTTCTCCTATTCATATGACTTGGTATTGTATTTATTCTTGTTTGCTCCAATCATACCCAATCAAACAGAATACGAACAAGTACTGTACATAGCAGGGCATGACACGGTCTAATTAGCATATTCATATTGTACTTCATCAAAGTTAATTTCAGTAATTTACACAAATATAGAGGCATGTTGGATTAGACTGAAGTTCATTAAATCAAATGGAAATCGGAACAGTAATGAATCATTCATAATTTCTTCAAGAATGTGAATCAGCATTTATTTGGTTATTTTCATTTCAGAGGTTGGGTTTTTGCGTAACAGCATTTCTCTTTCAATCACTGGCTGTTTGATTTGTCCATAATAATGGGGAAATCACTTCAATGGGTACACTTGAATAGTACCTAATATAGTTTTTTGCATAGTATCTAGTCTTTCATCCTTGATACATAACCTTAAGGCAGAGCTCGGCAACAGTCGGCCCGTGGGCCAAAACCGTCCCGCAAGTGATTTTGTTTTGCCCCCCTAAGTTTATAGTAAAATAAATACTTTAAAATCAGCTGGAATTCAGCTTAAAATGTGTTTCATTTAGGAAATCTGTTCCCAAGTATTCACACAAATAAAAGAAGAGACACAATTGTGTCTCAATGTAATCAAGGTATGAGATTATTGTTATTTTTGAAATACAATCTCTTTCTGGGCTTAGTTGTGGTCAATTTGTAGTGAACAAATTGTTATAATTATTTCCTGGCCATCCCCACCAACAAAAGTCATCCCGGGGCTGAATCTAGCTGCCTACTGCTCCCCTAAGGTGAGGTTCAAGTGATGTATCTCTCTCTCTTCTCACAAACCTCAAGGTTGCACAACAGGGAATCACTAATGGATGGTGTGCATCTGGCTCAAGCTTTTCACCCCAAAAAAGAAGCTAGTTACCGAGCTCAGTGGATCCAATCTGGCCACAGACAAGAGAATCAGACAGACTTACAGTACCTCAAATCACAAGGAGGGTTATGTTTGTGCAGACATCTAATGAAGGCTAACGCTGACACCATGTTGACTAAGGAAAGCCCACCTTGGGCGGTAGGTAGGTCTGGCCAGCTGTAAGCTTCAGAGATTAAGATGCCCCCAGTCTGTCTGCCAGACAGAGTTTATTATTGTTATCACTGGGGACAGGGAGAACTACTGAGGTCTCGCAGGTAAACACACACATAAACACACATGCATGCGCACATGCCTGTTCGTCACACACACACACACACACACACACACACATGCACATACACATTCACAGACCGACATATGCGCATACACACACACTCACCCACACTCTCTCTCACACACACTGCTGAGAGAAGATGACTCAGTTCAGCTACAGATCCCCAAATAACAACTCAAACCACAGTAAAATTGCTTAATTATGCAGTATAATATCAAAGTTATATTTCATTAAGTCACATCATTGAATGATACAATATGTCTCTGAATTAGCGATCCACAGAATATGTATGTAACAGTCCATCCTGTCTAGTCCATCTATTCATTTTGTAATCAGCAGCAAATTACATCAACGATGGAATTTAGTTGCTTTGGATTAAAAACATCACACAACAAAAATGAATTTCTGTGTGTTGAGAGGGGAATACAATATGTGAGATGGGCTCCCGAGTGGTGCAGCGGTCTAAGGCACTGCATCTCAATGCTAGAGGCGTCACTACAGACTTTGGTTCGATTCCAGGCTGTATCACAACCGGACGTGAATGGGAGTCCCATAGGGCGGCGCCCAGGTTTGGCCGGGGTAGGCCGTCATTGTAAATAAGAATTTGTTGTTAACTGACTTGCCTAGTTAAATAAAGGTAAAAACAAGAAGTCTGGGCATGAAATGGCACACAAACTTTTGACCAGGGCCCATAGGGCACTAAATAGGGCATAGAATGCCATTTTGGATGTAAACAATGTTTTGACTAAGGACTAATAGACTTCTGCATGGTGTTGTTCTCCATAGGTTCCTGTGGTGAAGGATGATCTGAGTGTCAGCAGTAGCAGCTCAGTGGAGGTCAGTGGTCTGCTGACTGAAGCCAAGATGTCCGGTTGCTCACACACCCTGGTGCTCTCCTCAGACGAGGTGAGAAACAAAGATTTGATCTCACATAAAGTATCAACCCAGTATCAACAAGCAGTAGTTATTGAACTATATTTTAAGTGCCTATATTTCACCACATAGTGCTCCTGCCATGCCAAGTGTCCGGACTGTGTAACAATGGTGTTCGAATGACCTGTTTCCTGTTTAATTCCTTACAACTTATATTACATTTAACTAACTTTGATGTAAGCAACGGTAGGTTCACTATTCAGCCATTTTGTATCTTGTATGTACCCTGTAGCAGGGTTTCCCAAACTCGGTCCTGGGACCCCTCCTGGGTACACGTTTTGTTTCTTTCCTAGCTCTAGACAGCTGATTCAAATAATCAAAGCTTGATGACTAGTTGGTCATTTGAATCAGCTGTGTGGTGCTCGGACAAAAACCAAAACATGCACCCAGTGGGCCCTGGACAGAGTTTGGCAGACTGTAGGCCTGTAAAGGGCACCATTGCGTGCTACTGTGTTTTTGTATTGACTGGCCTCTCCTGTCCCGTTGTCCCCCGTGCTGCCATGTTCAGAGTCTGGATATGATAGATGAGGAGGTAGGATCTGGCTCTGAACGGCTAAAAGGAAATGTGTTTACATCACACGCCTCCATCCATCAATAATTCTCATATTGTTTTAACATACCGGTAGATACTCCAAAACCTTGGGACTGCATGTTTCTTATGTGATGTTCAGTCTTCAGCATGCTGTCAACACCTATTCTAAACATTTAGAAATTATTCATTTGAAATCACCCATCACTATGTGTTCGCTCTCGTCACTTCATGTGGAGAGAGAAATAATGGTTTAAGAAAGCTTGGATCTCTGTATACCTCCAACCGTGTGTGTGTGTGTGTGTGTATCTAGATCCTAGATGGGGGCCAGTGCCCCAAGCAGCACCAGTGGCAGAACCTCATTGTGACAGAGTGGACCTCCCAGCAGGTGTCCCGCTGGCTCATGGGACTAAACCTGGAGCAGTACATCCCAGATTTCATGGCCAAGAACGTAGACGGAGACCAGCTACTGCAGCTGGACAGTACTGAGCTCAAGGTAAAGAGCTGAAACCTGTGTTAATGTGCATATCCAGCTGTGTTAGTTACTTTGGGATTCAATCTGAGGTGCGCTATAGGGCACCACACTATACAGTTGACCCTGAAGCTTTGGGCCAAAGATATTAAGTGTAAATAAACAGGCTAAAATTGTTACAGCTCGTGATGTATTTTATTAGACCCTAGCTGTTGTGTTCAATTCCCTGCATTCCCTGCATGTGCATCTCTTCACTCACATCCCCCCCGATCTCTGACCCTTGCCCTGTGTGTGTGTGTTGGTGTACAGACCCTTGGCGTTGCCTCCTCCCAGGACCGGGCTCTGATCAAGAAGAAGGCAAAGGACCTCAAGGTCCTGATGGAGAAGGCTCGGAGGAACCGGGAGAAACTGGACAAACAGCGAGAGAAGCTCCGTAAGAAAGAGCTGGAGCAGCAACAGAAACAGGCCCACAAACCCAGCAGCAAGGGCCACTCCGAGACAGCTGAAGGCGCAGCAAAGTAACCCACGGCTTTAAGACCTACCTCTCCTTGTCTGTCTACCAACAACCACTACAAAGTAGCATCTCCAGGGATAGAAACAGTCACCAGAACCACTGAGCTAAAATACCAGATGTATTATGTGATATGTCAATTGATATAACCAGAGATACTTTTAAGGAGGAGATGGGGAAACTCCAATGGAATCGTATTAATGCTCATTGTGTACGTTGCCCATGTGTCGTCAATGGGCCCGCGGTGCATTCTCGGGGCGATTCTGGGACAAGGAGAGCTCAATTGGGTGCTGGGTCAAAAACCCAACATTACAAATCTTTTCCCGAGATGTGAGATAATTAACTTGTTCTGTGTAATATCGTATAGCTTTGGAATCGTGACATTACCTACTTTTGAGGAAGATAGGCAGGTTTCTCGATTCATACCCTGACTTTGAGAATTGCGTGACGATTTGCTTAGCAACAGCGTGATGCAGCATGACAACGTGAATGCGATTGGTTAACAGTCTGCTGTTATACATTCCTCCATTCATAGCCCAATGCGATTCCCATCTCCTCCTTTCTGTAATATCTCTAGTATAACACCTAACAGGGCTTGAGTTCAGGCTGTGGAGTTCAGTGCACTACTATTGGAGGCTGTAGCGCTGGAGGCCGTCACGCTACTGTACCACCGAACAAATACCAAAATGACCAGACAGTTGGATAGTAAAGATGCTGCCCACCCACCTGCCTACCTTTCATCTCATTGTACATCCTCGTAGTGCAGCGTTTCCCAAACTCAGTCCTACGGATCCCACGGTGTGCACGTTTTGGTTTTTGCCCTAACACTACACAGCAGATTCCAATGATCAAAGCTTGATGATTAGTTGAAACCAAAACGTGCACCCCTTGGGGTCCTGAGGACCATGTTTTGGAAACCCTGTCATAGTGTTTCCAAACCTCCACCTCCATGACATATTATTTATTTTGCTGTAATTCAGGTTTATTTATTCATTCAGAAAACAGAAACCCCCAAATATATCAGCTTCACACCCGTCTGTGTTCCTCCTCTTTTATGATGTGTTATATAAAACACCTTTAGAAATCATGACAATGTACATATATGATCATATAGAGAAGTCTAATGTGCCATTTTTTATCAAATGAACATGTGTATTCTGTGCAGATAGATTGATGGATTTTTGGAATCTGAATCATAGTTCTGATGAAGCACATACTCTACAAATGACCTGTGTAGGGGATAGTGAATGCAATATCCAGATCTCACCACTAGGTGGGGCAACCAACACCTAGATCTCACCGCTAGGGGTCAGGGCTGTGTGGTGGATGATGGGGCAATTCCCAGATCGTAACACTTGGTGGGGCAATACCTAGATCTCAACACTAGGGGTCAGGGCTGTGTGTCGGATGGTGGGGCAATACCCAGATCTAACCACTAGGTGGGGCAATACCTCGATCAAACCACTAGGGGTCAGGGCTGTGTGGTGGATGGTGGGGGCAATACCCAGATTTAACCACTAGGTGGGGCAATACCTAGATCTCACCATTAGGGGTCAGGTCTGTGTAGTGGATGGTGGGGCAATATCCAGATCTCACCACTCTAGGGGTCAGGCCTGCTCCTTGACTCCTACTATTTGAGAATAATGGCAACACTGGAGCTACTCAAGAGGAACTGAAGTCTATTGAATAGACGAGTTTTACTGGAATAAGAACCAAGTTTGTGGGAGGAAAAAGTATTTATACTCCTTACTGGAACTACAATGGAGATCTCACCACTGGAATTCCAACTACTGTATGAACTAAACTCTTTAGTTTGCTAACAGTAAACTGGCCTCTGCATCGCATTAGAGCACTTCACACTATGAATGACTAAGGACTTAGTGAGTGGACTGATTCCTCTTAGTGTGAAGTGAATAGTTCCATGAATTTGTAACATACCAGACCCTGCTCCAAAAACAGGACGATGACATTTCAAAGAGAACATAGTTTCATCAACCTGTTTTCAACCTCTTTCTGATACTCTCTAAATCGGGTTCTCAAAGTGGGGTTGCGGAGGTACAGTAAGGTTTAAGAGGACAGATCTAAAATATATACAGTACCTGTCAAAAGTTTGGACACACCTACTCATTCGAGGATTTTTCTTTATTTTTACTATTTTCTACATTGTAGAATAATAGTGAAGACATCAAAACTATGAAATAATTCCACATATGGAATCATAACCAAAAAAGTGTCCAAATATATATATATCCAAATATATTTTATATTCTAAAAAAGTAGCCACCCTTTGCCTTGATGACAGCTTTGCAAACTCAACCAGCTTCACCTGGAATTCTTTTCCAACAGTCTTGAAGGAGTTCCCACATATGCTGAGCACTTGTCTTGAAGGAATTCCCACATATGCTGAGCACCAGTTCCATCATAACGCTTGATGGTTTTTGCGACTGCACTTGTAAGAAACTTTTTCTTCGTTCTTGACATTTTCCTCATTGACTGACCTTCATGTCTTAAAGTAATGATGGACTGTTTCTCTTTGCTTATTTTAGCTGTTCTTGCCATAATATGGACTTGGTCTTTTACCAAATAGGGCTATATTCTGTATACCCCCCTACAAATGTCCCAAAACAACTGATTGGCTTAAACGCATGAAGAAGGAAAGATATTCCACAAATGATCTTTTAACAAGGCAACCTGTTAATTGAAATGCATTCCAGGTGACTACCTCGTGAAGCTGTTTGAGAGAATGCCAAGAGTGTGCGAAGCTGTTATTAATTAAGGCGAAGGGTGGCTACTTTGAAGAATCTCAAATATAACATATATTTTGATTTGTTTAACACTTTTTTAACACATGGGCATGTGAGGCTCACAGAGATATTGGTATCCACAGTACTCTACCAATGATACATTTTTCAACTCTTTACTATTCCCCCAAACTGTTTTATTTAAAACCTAAATGCACTGTAATTGAAGCTTTAAAACTGCTAAGTTTTCTCTCTGACTCATGGCAAATTGTGTAGACTTGCAGGATATTAGCTTGAAAACTGCAAAAAAAAATTATATCGCTGCCTCATGGCAAAATGTGTAGAATTGCAGGAAATTAGCTTGAAAACTGCAAAAAAAAATCTCTCAGATGAGAAGAGGTGGGCCTTTGAAATGTTATTTCCCATGGTGCTTTCAAGACAACTGGGAACTCTGAAAAAAACTAGGTCAAATCGTGACGTCATTGATCTTCAGATCGGAAAGTCAGAGCTCTAGGAGGCCCGAGTTTTTTTCAGAGTTCCCAGATGTCTTGAACGCACTGAAGTCTGAGGTCGGAGATTTCCGAGTATAGAGTTCTGAGCTCCCAGTTGTCTTGAATGCAGCATTTGTTCATCCAGCCATGGAGACTACTGCAGATGTCTCTGATGAATTTGCTAACACAAAAGGGGTCCCCGACCCCAAAAAGTATGTGAACCCCTACTCTAAATAACTAAAGTAAAACCCACCCGCTGCCTAGATTTTCGCAACCCTACCAGCTTCTACCCGATTGTCTCAAAGCTGGCAAATAATATGGCCATATCTTTTCAGATGATTCTGTTTGTGTTTTATGCCCTGTGATTACGAAATGGCTCGTTTTCCATGATTGGAAAATTGATCCCACTACCTGTGTACACTGAAACATGTGAAGAAAGATACAGAATCTGAAAGAGAGGATTACATTTGTGTGCAGGTTCATCATTGACTCAGTTTCGCCACAGTACATACACAATTACTGAGATTACAAACGTTCCACTAGAACAGATACATACACGCAATACAGTCCAACCGTTTTGGATTGAATATTTCTGTTTCACAGATACCTTTACATCAGTTTTTTTTAAAGGACATTGACATACAGTACCAGTCAGAAGTTTGGACACACCTACTCATTCCAGGGTTTTTCTTTATTTTTACTCATTTCTACATTGTAGAATAATAGTGAAAATATCAGAACTATGAAATAACACATATGGAATCATGTAGTAACCAAAAGAGTGTTAAACAAATCAAAAAATAAAAGTAGCCACCCTTTGCCTTGATGAAAGCTTTGAGCACTTTTGGAATTCTCTCAACCAGCTTCATGAGGAATGCTTTTCCAACAGTCTTGAAGGAGTTCCTACATATGCTGAGGACTTATTGGCTGCTTTCCCTTCACTCTGCGGTCCAACTCATCCAAAACCATCTCAATTGGGTTGATATCAGGTGATTGTGGAGGCCAGGTCATCTGATGCAGCACTCCATCACTGTCCTTGGTCAAATAGCCCTTACACAGCCTGGAGGTGTGTTGGGTCATTGTCCTGTTGAAAAACAAATGATAGTCCTACTAAGCGCAAACCAGATGGGATGGCGTATCGCTGCAGAATGCTGTGGTAGCCATGCTGGTTAATTGTTCCTTGAATTGACCGTGAAGGCCTGATTGTTTCCTCTGAAGAGTTGATGTTGAGATGTGTCTGTTACTTGAACTCTGTGAATCATTTATTTGGGCTGCAATCTGAGGTGCACTTAACTCTAATTAACTTATTCTCTGCAGCAGAGGTAACTCTGGGTCTTATTTTTCTGTTGCGGTCCTCATGAGAGCCAGTTTCATCATAGCGCTGGATGGTTTTTGCGACTGCACTTGAAGAAACTTTCTTTACATTCTCCGCATTGACTGACCTTCATGTCTTAAAGTAATGATGAACTGTTGTTTCTCTTTGCTTAATTGAGCTGTTCTTGCAATAATATGGACTTGGTCTTTTACCAAATAGGGCTATCTTCTGTATACCACCCTTCCTTGTCACAACACAACTGATTGGCTCAAACACACTCCAAATGTACTTTTAACAAGGCACAACTGTTAATTGAAATGCATTCCAGGTGACTACACCATGAAGCTGGTTGAGAGAATGCCAAGAGCGTGCAAAGCTGTCATCAAGGCAAAGGGTGGCTACTTTGAAGGATCTCAAATATAAAATATATTTTGATTTGTCTAACACCTTTTTGGTTACTACATGATTCCATATGTATTATGTCAAAGTTTTGATGTCTTCAATATTATTCTACAATGTAAAAATTACTAAAAAGAAAAACCCTGGAATGAGTAGGTGTGTCCAAACTTCAACTGATACTGTTGTAATTACATTTTATGCAATATGTGTTTTGAATATATTTTAAGCTCATTTGAGTCATTATGTTCCATTATCTTACCCAGGAATCATAATTTGTTCATGTTTACATACATTGTATAGCCATTGAAATGTCTCCATGATGGTGATGCTGCTGTTGTAATGGAGTAGGTGCAACATAAGACAAAACAATTACAAGGCTTTGAGTGAGAGGACTAACCGGTGTCTCCAAGTTGACACACACCTCTCTGAAGTGTTCACAGTTCCTAAGTAATTCCAATGCACTTTTATGACTCAAAAAGTCTTCAACTATAAGGTAGGGTGTTCAGCCACTCTGCCCAGAAAACGTGCTTTGGTGATGAAACGTCACTTCCTTATGTTACATAATACATATGTACCAAGACAAATATGATTATTCATGTTCTGAATCTTTCAGTGGGGTCTTTCTCTAACATATCAAAGAAGTTGGATTTCATAACCTAATACATCTGTCAATAAACACCGAGCTCTGTTGACACAGCGGTGCAGGTTTCTCATAACTTTTTACGATTTTACATTTTGTGGTTGTCTTCGTCAAAGTTGTTTCTGCGGGTTGCAAAAAGTTAAATTGGCGTGACACGAACTGAATTAAATGTAAAATAAAAGCTTGATGTATGCTCGGCGCTCCGTTGACATTTCAAAGATATACGATTGTTTTTTAGAGAAATCTACTAAGACCAAGAATTAATATGAAAAGTCTATAATAAAATATGAAAATACTACATGTTATGTCTCAAAATCGATATCCATCTTACTTCTATATTGTTTTATGTCCCGTGGTTTCGAGAAGAAAGATGAGTTCAACGGGAAAGTGAGCTTGTCAAGTAGACAGTAGCCTTAATTTTTGCACAGAATTCAGCCGAGCTGATGTGATGCAATTTTCCAGATTTTGTAAAACGTTTTTTCTCTGGGCTCCATTGATTGAGTCACCGCAATTCTGGACATCCTACGTGGGTAAAAACTCCAATAACTTCTTAGAGGATTATCTATACGTTTACATTTACACATTATATATCCATTGTTCAAAATATGCCTTTTTAATTGGACACCTTATATAACGTTCTTTGTTTTGCTCTCCTACCTGTGCTAGAGGAACTAGAGCAAGCACACTTGTTTCGTTTGGAACATATCCCTGCTTCCGGCCCTCGCAGAATTACTCTTTACGCAATCCAAAAACGGTCCATAAATCGCAATCTGGGTCAAGTGGGCATAATTTGAAAGCCTGTTCTATTGCCAGCATGACTAGCTAAATTATGAAATGCGACATTACAGTGTTAGGCTTTCACAATGCAATTCAGGGACACAGATCAGCATTTTGATGCACATAGAAAGGGGGTCGTGTGCATTCAGGTGGCTGTGCTGCGGTACATTTACTTCACAACAGACAAACAGGTTCATTCTGTTCAGGACAACCCAGTGTATAACGCCATGTCATCTTGTAACTGTACATCAAACATAGTGATCATAAACATTGACACTGTATCTGACATGAGTTTTAGGATATGGAAATGTGAAGTGCACATTTGGACTCTGGTGTTTGGCTTGCTTGTTTGACATCAAGGCAGTATTTATAATCCTCAATGTCTCATCTTTCAGAATACATAGATTTCTCTTCATTTACAGCATTTCCCTCTCTCGGACAACAAAAACGTTGCCCAATTAGCTGCAGGGGCACGAGTTAGGACACCTGTCAGTCGAAACCCATACAGAGCTGTGAAGTATAGAGCCGGAGGTCTGACATCATGTATAGCATGTTACTGTACAACCACTGCGTTCCAATTTAGGCATTTATCAGCACCCAAATCTGCCATTTTCAACCCATATGAGGGTTAAAAGTATAGTTCACTCTCCCCAAAAAATACATAATCATCATCACGGTTTTTTCTCTTTACTGAAAGTGCTCCATCTTAACTTGACTGCTGAGTGAACTATCCTTTTAAAGGCAAGTGTGTTGTGGATGGGATAAGAGCCAGAAATATGATACCTCCATGCAGTGCCACTTAGATCACACTGGTATTCATGTTTATATGGTAGTATTTATTATTTTATGTGAAAAACAAAGCATCTTGTATATCGTTTCTAATAACTTATGCAACATTAGTGTATTAACGCATCATTATAATATCAAGTAATTGTATGATTACCCTTTTGCCAAAAAGTTCTAAAAACAAATGTTCATAAAATGTTGTAAAAAGGAAAATGCTGATCATCAAATCGAGTGATTACCAATGATTGAAGTTTGTATATGAACCTGATTTTAAATTGCATAACCTGAGCAAATCTCCCTCCTCTTCCATTGTTATTGTAGTTGCGGCATCCTTTCTCTCAATTTAGTCCAGTACTACTCTTATAACAGAGCGTCTGGGCTTATGACGAAACACTACTCCAACCTATTCCCAACGCTCACCTGCCCAGTCTACCGTTGGACAGCACTCTATGACTTTTGTATGTACAGTAAAAGTTGAAAGCAATATGCTGTATTAACCCTGAAGAAGCCTTGTTTTCTACTGAGTCAGTATGCAGCTTGTGTACAGTTTGTGTGGGGCTGAGGGGGTGTTGATCTGTCCGTGAGAATGTTCTGAGAGATAATCATGACTGCTAGGCTAGCTGCATTAGTTCACAAAAAAAGGCTGTGCTTCTTTTTCCCCTCTTTTTTTCAAATTTTCTTTGCTCTCCCTCTTTTGCATTTTGAAAAGTTGAATGGGCAGCTATCTGTCACACTGAATAAAATGGAACAGAGTCACTGTCATTGTTCTATCTTTTTCCATTTCCTCATTTTTACTGTGTTTAAACAACATGTTGAAGGTAAAGCTTTTACATTTTTTTCTCATGTCCCTTCCTAGCTCTGGTCCAGGGCGATAGTGCACGTTCCTCTAGTCTAGTACACTCGGAGGCAACTCGTCGTTGTTGTCATAGCGTGATGGACCAGAGCTAGTCCTGTAGCTGTATGAAGAACCCCAGGATGTCTGTGTAAGCCTACTACGATGCACCATTTATGACATCATCAGAAGGTGCCTCCATGCCTTGGTGAGGGCAGTAGTAACACCAGGAGAAGAGAAGGGACAGTGAGGAGCTGCTGACCCACAGACGGCAGACTGTTAGGAGGATCAAGGCTGTTTCTTGGAGGCCCTACAGACCAACAACAAAGTGGAGGTCCTGGAGATACTCTACACTGCTGCTGGAGGTGGAGGACAAACACATGGTCCTGGCCTCATACAAGCAAGGCAGGGTTGTGGTTGTGCTAGCTTATGGTTGTCCTAGTCAGTTTTGATTCCAGACTAAGGTTGTGCATGGTAGGAGTATGCAGGAACTAAGGTAAAGGCATGGTTGTGATCAAATTCACGCATGGTAAAGGTGTATCCTACTGACACTGTTGACTGACTAATGTAGGCCTCCATGTGTGGTTGGTTGAGGATTTGATAGATCACACATATCAGCTTGTAAATGGTAGGGGCATTGTGTTAACTCTAGCACAGGAGGCTGGTCGCACCTCATTGGGGAGAACGGGCTCTGGTAATGACGGGTGGTGTTCAGGTGTTTGATGCCATTCCATTTGCTCCATTCCGGCCCTCCTTCTTTTATTATTTCACCTTTATTTAACCAGGTAGGCCAGGTGAGAACAAGTTGTCATTTACAACTGCGGCCTGGCCAAGATAAAGGCCATCCTCCCCTCAGCAGCCTTCTGTGAACTCTATACACACCTAGTGAACAGTCTCCAACTGCTACATCTGATACTCAGGGCATTGGTAGCAGCCTTGTTCTTTGCATTTGTTTAGATAGGGTGTGGTGGGTTATTTAACTGTCAACAGTGCTTACACAGGCAGAGACGAGTACTGTAGGATACCACCCACTGGAGGGCGCTAGACCTCCATCAGACCCACTTAGAGTACACTGAGTAGGATGCTTTTACAGAGATATAAACTGTGAACAGGGAGAGTTTATAGAGTTGGAAAGGGATGTAAAGATGATAGACTTCTTGTTGTCATTCTCCTCATGCATGCAGGTATATTCACTCCTGCGCTTTGTGCCACCTTATATAACAATGTAAAGGAACATACAGTTGAAGTCGGAAGTTTATATGCACCTTAGCCAAATACATTTAAACTCAGGTTGTCACAATTCCTGACATTTAATCTGAGTAAAAATTCCCTGTTTTAGGTCAGTTAGGATCACCACTTTATTTTAATAATGTGAAATGTCAGAATAATAGTAGAGAGAATGATTTATTTCAGCTTTTATTTCTTTCATCACATTCCCAGTGGTTCAGAAGTTTACATACACTCAATTAGTATTTGGTAGCAATGCCTTTAAATTGTTGAACTTGGGTCAAATGTTTCAGGAATTCCTTCCACAAGCTTCCCACAATAAGTTGGGTGAATTTTGGCCCATTCCTCCTGACAGAGCTGGTGTAACTGAGTCAGGTTTGTAGGCCTCCTTGCACACACACGCTTTTTCAGTTTTGCCCACACATTTTCTATAGGATTGAGGTCAGGGCTTTGTGATGGCCACTCCAATACCTTGACTTTGTTGTCCTTAAGCCATTTTGCAACAACTTTGGAAGTATGCTTGGGGTCATTGTCCATTTGGAAGACCCATTTGCGACCAAGCTTTAACTTCCTGACAGATGTCTTGAGATGTTGCTTTAATATATCCACATTTTATGAATTGTACCAGTCCCTCTTGCAGCAAAGCACCCCCACAAAATGATGCTGCCACACCTGTACTTCACAGTTGGGATGGGGTTCTTCGGCTTGCAAGCCTCCCCCTTTTTCCTCCAAACATAACAATGGTCATTATGGCCAAACAGTTCTATTTTTGTTTCATCAGACCAGAGGACATTTCTCCAAAAAGTATGATCTTTGTGGCTTTTTTATGGTGGTTTTGGAGCAGTGGCTTCTTCCTTGCTGAGCGGTCTTTCAGGTTATGCCAATATAGGACTCGTTTTACTGTGGATATAGATACTTTTGTACCTGTTTCCTCCAGCATCTTCACAATGTCCTTTGCTGTTGTTCTGGGATTGAGTTGCACTTTTTGCACCAAAGTACGTTCATCTCTAGGAGACAGAACACGTCTCCTTCCTGAGTGGTATGACGGCTGTGTGGTCCCATTGTGTTTATACTTGTGTACTATTGTTTATACAGATGAATGTTGTACCTTCATGCGTTTGGAAATTGCTCCCAAGAATGAACCAGACTTGTGGAGGTCTACAATTTTCTTTCTGAGGTCTTGGCTGATTCTTTTGATTTTCCCATGATGTCAAGCAAAGAGGCACTGAGTTTGAAGGTAGGCCTTGAAATACATCCACAGGTACACCTCCAATTGACTCAAATGATGTCAATTAGCCTATCAGAAGCTTCTAAAGCCATGACATCATTTTCTGGAATTTTCCAAGTTGTTTAAAGGCACAGTCAACTTAGTGTATGTAGACTTCTGACCCACTGGAATTGTGATACAGTGAATTATAAGTGAAATAATCTGTCTGTAAACAATTGTTGGAAAAATTACTTGTGTCATGCACAAAGTAGATGTCCTAACCTACTTACCAAAACTATAGTTTGTTAACAAGAAATTTGTGGAGTGGTTGAAAAATGAGTTTTAATGACTCCAACCTAAGTGTATGTAAACTTCCGACTTCAATTGTACATACTCCTGCTATTAGGCAGTGTAAATGCATGTGCAAGAGACATTCAGACACTCTGCTGGAGTGTTCATTAGTGATGGCCTTTCCCTGTGTGATGTACAACTCACTGGAGAAAGCCCTGGTGCTGCTCCAATAACAGGAAGGATAACAGGAAGCCCAATGGGAAGACCCAGCTTCACGTGGCCCGTATGGTCGCTCACTTCCACTGTGTGGCCCTGTAATTGAGGGTCAACAGCCTGTCTCTGAGTGGACACACACCACTACTGTACTGTCCCACTGGGCACACACTGGTTGAATCAATGTTGTTTCCACGTCATTTCAATGAAATTACGTTGAACCAACATGGAATAGAATGAAGCATACTAGTGTTCAGTGCAGGTCAAATCGTGTTATGTTCAGGTTGCCATGTCTTTGGATAATGCAAAATCAGATGATTATGAAGGCATTTTCTACTTCCCTGCCTCCCTCCCTCCCTCCCTCACTCCAGGGGTCAATGTGAACAAGCCCAGTCAGAGCAAAGACGGGGACACACCTTTACACATGGCAACGCGCCTGGGTATCCCTGAGCTGGTGGTTCTCTACATTTCCAACGGGGCCCAGGTGGACGCGGTCAACTCCCTCCAGGAGATTCCCCTGATCACTGCAGCCTTCTGGGCCCTGGACTGTCCACCACCAGGTCTGTGGAACCTGGACAGTCCTACTGTGAGGACTGCCACCTGGTCTGTGGAACCTGGACAGTCCTACTGTGAGGACCGCCACCTGGTCTGTGGAACCTGGACAATCCTACTGTGAGGACCGCCACCTGGTCTGTAGAACCTGGACAGTCCTACTGTGAGGACCGCCACCTGGTCTGTGGAACCTGGACAGACCTACTGTGAGGACCGCCACCTGGTCTGTGGAACCTGGACAGACCTCCTGTGAGGACCGCCACCTGGTATGTGGAACCTGGACAGACCTACTGTGAGGACCGCCACCTGGTCTGTGGAACCTGGACAGACCTACTGTGAGGACCGCCACCTGGTCTGTGGAACCTGGACAGTCCTCCTGTGAGGACCGCCACCTGGTCTGTGGAACCTGGACAGTCCTACTGTGAGGACCGCCACCTGGTCTGTGGAACCTGGACAGTCCTACTGTGAGGACCGCCACCTGGTCTGTGGAACCTGGACAGACCTCCTGTGAGGACCGCCACCTGGTATGTGGAACCTGGACAGTCCTACTGTGAGGACCGCCACCTGGTCTGTGGAACCTGGACAGTCCTACTGTGAGGACCGCCACCTGGTCTGCCACGTGCTGCTGGATCATGGAGCAGGTGAAAGGGAATTGGGTGTTCTGACCAGGTCACCCCTGACGGATGAGGTTTGGGACCGTATCAAGCGTCTGAGTCCTGATCCAGTATCAGATCTCCCCTGTCCTTGTTACCTTATTGATTGTGATCTTAAAGGCAAAACTGATCCTAAAGCAGCACTACACTCGGAGACGCTTGACACATACGGCCCCTCATATGAGGCTTGGATTCATATGATTGTTCACCCAGTTGAATATGATCTGATTGAAAGGTTGAAATTGCAGGATGGTTCACCTTGTCGGATGCATTGTCATTAGGATGCAAATTGCTTTGTTTTGCTGTGTCTCATCTAAGGTTGCAAAGGTAGGGTATTACTGGAAACTCGAAGTTAACCAGTAAACTACCAGAATTTTGGTAATTTTTTATATTTTTTATTCTATAAAATGACATCTAGTGGCAGGCATGCCATGAGTGTCCCAGTGCTGTGTAAATCAGGACAAGCACATCAAACCACCAACCAGTGGAAATCATCCATTCCTGAAGCCTTCTACAAGGTAACCCACAAAATACAGTATCAAATCCTTATTGTCGGATTATACAGTATTAAACCAATCGAAATTATGCTAACTTTGTTGCACACAAATCAGGCACCATGTATCAGGACCAGTCTGAGATATATATATTTTTTTAAGGATTCAAGATGATATCATCACTCTCAAAGGGATTATGCACTGACATTCATTTATCCTCCATATTATAGCGAATTGGAACACGGATCCGTGACTGTTACGCCAAGAGATCCGAACATTTTAACGAGATCGCTATGTGTTGGGTTAAGGTCGCTAAAATATGTAGCCTAGCAGTTAGCCTGGTGTGCTCCTTCTTCAGTCTATTGTATTGATCTCAGTAGCATACCACTGCCTTGCAGTCGAGGTTAGCACTGGGTAAAACACACTAACTGGATATCCTGATCTTAGACTGGTGAGTCTATGACATATGAGGGCGTTGGTCTTCTTTGGCCCCACATGGTGGATTGTCACAGTCTGACAGCAGAAGCCTCAACAGAGCCTCTCCACTGCCATAGCCCTCACCAGAGCCTCTCCACTACCATAGCACTCACCAGAGCCTCTCCACTGCCATAGCCCTCACCAGAGCCTCTACACTACCATAGCACTCACCAGAGCCTCTCCACTACCATAGCACTCACCAGAGCCTCTCCACTACCATAACCCTCACCAGAGCCTCTCCACTACCATAACCCTCACCAGAGCCTCTCCACTACCATAGCCCACACCAGAGCCTCCACACTACCATAGCCCTGACTAGAGCCTCTACACTACCATAGCCCTGACTAGAGCCTCTACACTACCATAGCCCTGACTAGAGCCTCTATACTACCAAAGCCCTGACTAGAGCCTCTACACTACCATAGCCCTGACCAGAGCCTCTACACTACCATAGCCCTGACTAGAGCCTCTACACTACCAAAGCCCTGACTAGAGCCTCTACACTACCATAGCCCTGACAAGAGCCTCTATACTACCATAGCCCTGACCAGAGCCTCTACACTACCATAGCCTCTACACTACCATAGCCCTGACCATAGTCTCTCCACTACCATAGCCCTGACAAGAGCCTCTATACTAACCATAGCCCTGACCAGAGCCTCTCCACTACCATAGCCCTCACCAGAGCCTCTCCACTACCATAGCCCTCACCAGAGCCTCTACACTACCATAGACTCTACACTACCATAGCCCTGACCAGAGCCTTTACACTACCATAGCCCACACCAGAGCCTCTACACTACCATAGCCCTGACCAGAGCCTCTCCACTACCATAGCCCTGACTAGAGCCTCTCCACTACCATAACCCTGACCAGAGCCTCTCCACTACCATAACCCTGACCAGAGCCTCTCCACTACCATAGCCCTGACTAGAGCCTCTCCACTACCATAACCCTGACCAGAGCCTCTCCACTACCATAGCCCTGACTAGAGCCTCTCCACTACCATAACCCTGACCAGAGCCTCTCCACTACCATAACCCTGACCAGAGCCTCTCCACTACCATAGCCCTGACCAGAGCCTCTCCACTACCATAGCCCTGACCAGAGCCTCTCCACTACCATAGCCCTGACCAGAGCCTCTCCACTACCATAACCCTGACCAGAGCCTCTCCACTACCATAGCCCTGACCAGAGCCTCTCCACTACCATAGCCCTGACCAGAGCCTCTATACTACCATAGCCCTGACCAGAGCCTCTCCACTACCATAGCCCTGACCAGAGCCTCTCCACTACCATAGGGGAAATAGACTGGGTGGATTCTGTACTTCCCCAAAGCAACTATCAGTGATGTGTGTACTGTGCTTGTGTGTGTGTTTAAAATTATATACTCCCCCTCAGCAACAGTCACTGAATATGCAGGTCGGTGTGTGTGTGGCAAAGGAGGCTGGTGGGAGGAGCTATAGGAAGACTGGCTCATTGTAATGGTTGGAATTTAATAAAATGAATAGTATTAATGGATGTCTCAGTCTGACAACTGGATTAATGGATGTCTCAGTCTGACAGCTGGATGAATGGATGTCTCAGTCTGACAGCTGGATTAATGGATGTCTCAGTCTGACAGCTGGATTAATGGATGTCTCAGTCTGACAGCTGGATGAATGGATGTCTCAGTCTGACAGCTGGATGAATGGATGTCTCAGTCTGACAGCTGGATGAATGGATGTCTCAGTCTGACAGCTGGATTAATTAATGTCTCAGTCTGACAGCTGGATGAATGGATGTCTCAGTCTGACAGTTGAAGCCTCTTTCAGACATTAATACTGGATGTCCTGGCCTATGATCTCACCTGTTATTGTGACAGAAAGGATTCACTGCAGCTTCAGACTCTCCCTCTCTCCCTCTCTCCTTCCCTCCCTCCCTGGGTAACCATGACTCACCACTGCAGTTTCTTTTAAGAGGTTTGGATTTCACCCAGCAACTAGCACATGCTCTTATCAAAAGGACAACTACTTGGCAGTTCAATCAACAAGACATTTCTGTGTGTTTCCACTTGATTGTGAAGTGTTGCACAGACATCATCACAGGAACTTGCTATCTTTAGTTATAAGAATACTCTGATAATGACTGCGTTATCTAAGATTGTTTTATTTAGTATTATTTTTGTATCTAATTTAGGCTACTGCAATCTGTGTTTACATTTCCCCATAGATAGACAGTAGAACATTTTGGTGGGAATGTATGAGTCCTTGAGTCCTGTCAGTCACGGTAAGAGAGTCAAATTAGCATAAATGTGCAGTATCCTAGAGCATGCACTTGGACACTTACATACGCTGCCTTCAGAAAGTATCCACACGACTTGACTTTTTCCACATTTTGTTGTGTTACAGCCTGAATATAAAATGTTGATTTTGTGTCACTGGTCTACACGCAAAATAAAAAAGGCAGACATTGAATATCCCTTTGAGCATGGTGAAGTTATTAATGACACTTTGGATGGTGTATCAATACACCCAGTCGCTACAAAGATACAGGTGTCCTTCCTAACTCAGTTGCTGGAGAGGAAGGAAACCGCTCAGGGATTTCACCATGAAGCCAATGGTGACTTTAGAACAGTTTAATGGCTGTGATAGGAGAAAACTGAGGATGGATCAACAACATTGTATATATAGTTACTCCACAATACCAACCTAAATAACAGAGTAAAAAGAAGGAAGCCTGTACAGAATACCAATATTCCAAAACATACATCCTGTTTGTAATAAGGCACTGATGTAAAACTTGTCTAGGGGTGGCACTTAACTGTGTCTAAAGGTCCTCTAGGGTGGGTACTAGACTGTGTTGAAAGGTCCTCTAGGGTGGGTACTAGACTGTGTTGAAAGGTCCTCTAGGGTGGGTACTAAGACTGTGTTTTAATGTTGTCTAGGCGTGGCACTTAACTGTGTCTAAAGGTCCTCTAGGGTGGGTACTAGACTGTGTTTAAAGGTACTCTAGGGTGGGCAGTAGACTGTGTTTAAAAGGTCCTCTAGGATGGGCACTAGACTGTGTTTAAAGGTGCTCTAGTTGTAGGGTGGGTACTAGACTGGGCAGGGTGTCCCATATCCCATCGTCTATTTTAAAGCTTATTGGGCATTTGACATCTGACTTGTCCCTGTGGGCCCACTGCACTCACAAAAACTATAGAAGTTACTAAAAGGGCTTATCAAGAAAAACATACTCCTCCTGCCTCAAATTATTAGTCCTTTTGTATGTTTTTGTTGGTGAGCCCTTTTGTTGAATTTCTGTCATTGTTGTAGAGCACCCCTCCCCCTGGTGGTTAAGTTCAGGATTGGGGTAGGATAATATGATCCTGGATCTGTTGTTCTCTATGAGGAGCTTCTATCTCAAGTATTCATCAGTTGGGTGTTCTAGTTACGTACTGTTATATCTTATAGCACATGATGTCTTTCTGATGGAGTAATTGCAGGGGATTGAAATTGTAATTTTCTTGTCACATGTGAGTTTGGAGTGTCTCGTAGCTAGCTACCGTTCTCCACCCACCCACGCACACACACACACGCACGCGCGCACACACACACTCGCGCACACACACACACACAAACATATCCGGTTCTTTCCCACCCCCTGTGTCATCTGGGAGTAATGATTCTCCCAGGCCTGCCGCCCATATTTCCACTCGTTATCATCAGGCACTGAAACAGAGAACAATACCCATGAACACATAACCTTCACCACAGCCTCTCCACTACCATAACCCTTATCACTACCATAGCCCTCATCACTACCATAGCCTTCATCACTACCATAGCCCTCATCACTACCATAGCCCTCATCACCACCATAGCCCTCATCACCACCATAGCCCTCACCACTACCGTAGCCCTGAACCACTAGCATAGTCCTCACCACTACCATAACCCTCATCACTACCATAGCCCTCATCACTACCATAGCCCTCATCACCACCATAGCCCTCATCACTACCATAGCCCTCATCACCACCATAGCCCTCATCACCACCATAGCCCTCACCACTACCGTAGCCCTGAACCACTACCATAACCCTCATCACCACCACCATAGCCCTCATCACCACCATAGCCCTCACCACTACCGTAGCCCTGAACCACTAGCATAGTCCTCACCACTACCATAACCCTCATCACCACCATAGCCCTCATCACTACCATAGCCCTCATCACTACCATAGCCCTCATCACTACCATAGCCCTCATCACTACCATAGCCCTCATCACCACCATAGCCCTCATCACTACCATAGCCCTCATCACCACCATAGCCCTCACCACTACCGTAGCCCTGAACCACTACCATAGCCCTCATCACCACCATAGCCCTCATCACCACCATAGCCCTCACCACTACCGTAGCCCTGAACCACTAGCATAGTCCTCACCACTACCATAACCCTCATCACCACCATAGCCCTCATCACTACCATAGCCCTCATCACTACCATTGCCCTCATCACCACCATAGCCCTCATCACTACCATAGCCCTCATCACTACCATAGCCCTCATCACCACCATAGCCCTCATCACCACCATAGCCCTCATCACCACCATAGCCCTCATCACCACCATAGCCCTCATCACTACCATAGCCCTCACCACTACCATAGCCCTCACCACTACCATAGTCCTCACCACTACCATAGCCCTCACCACTACCATAGTCCTCACCACTACATTAGTCCTCACCACTACCATAGCCCTCACCACTACCATAGCCCTCACCACTACCATAGTCCTCACCACTACCATAGCCCTCACAGTCCTCACCACTACCATAGCCCTCACCATAGCCCTCACCACTACATTAGCCCTCACCACTACCATAGTCCTCACCACTAACATAGCCCTCACCACTACCATAGCCCTCACCACTACCATAGCCCTCACCACTATCATAGTCCTCACCACTACCATAGCCCTCACCACTACCATAGTCCTCACCACTACCATAGCCCTCACCACTACCATAGTCCTCACCACTACCATAGCCCTCACCACTACCATAGTCCTCACCACTACCATAGCCCTCACCACTACCATAGTCCTCACCACTACCATAGCCCTCACCACTACCATAGTCCTCACCACTACCATAGCCCTCACCACTACCATAGTCCTCACCACTACCATAGCCCTCACCACTACATTAGTCCTCACCACTACATTAGTCCTCACCACTACCATAGCCCTCACCACTACCATAGCCCTCACCACTACTGAAAGATTAGTGGAATCTGTGTGGGTAGCTGGACAGGTAGGATGACTGACAGTGAAGGTGAACAGGTGGTCACCATAAAGTGGTATATTTACTGAGTAGTCTGTGGTGGATTCATGGACGCACAGAACTTCTGGATCAGATGGAGTTAAGGAAGAGAAAGCAGCGAGATCAGGCGATGGCAATTTCCTCCTTTTATGGAGTTGAGATCTGTCGGACATTTCCACCTAACCTAATTAAAGCGCCCCTGGCCCAGCTGAGTAAATGGCAATGAATTAAAGGATTATTCCACCAACTCCATGGGCCTTTTCTACAGCCACCCCGGAAATTTGTTAAATTCCACACTCCTCAAAAAAGGCTCATTGCTCCCCGTCCACTGTCATCTCAGGGAGAGGTATTACTCGGGCAACTGGCCGGATATATGTCCGGTTCTTCACCTGGATCTCCACTGATCTAACACGACCATCGGTCCCAGGCATGGTCTTAGTTATACGGCCCACTGGCCAGGAGGCTCGAGGCAGCTGAGGGTCCACCATCATTACTACTTGGTCAGTTTCCAGGCTGGTCATTTCTCTCCGCCATTTCCCTCTGTGCTGTAGACTTGGTAGGTAATCCCGAATGAATCGGGCCCAAAAATGGTCAGCTAAGATTTGGCTATGTCGCCACCGGCGTCTGCCTACGAGGTTGGTATCAGCATACATGGCTTGAGGAAGTGACGCATCTCGGCGTCCCATCATGAGCATATTCGGTGTAACCGGATCGGGATCAGCGATGTCTGCAGAGAGATATCCCAACGGTTTGGAGTTCAGAATCCCTTCCACCTCTATCAGGACGGTCCTCAAGACAGTTTCAGTGACAGTTTGGTCCCCCAGGACGACTCGTAAGGCCGTCTTTACAGATTTGATCTCTCGCTCCCATGTTCCTCCAAAATGAGGAGCGCCTGGAGGGTTAAATTTGAATGAGATTTGTTGGTCCATCAGCTCATCCTGGAGGCTGGGTTCCATGGCTTGGAAGGCTTGCTCCAACCTGGCTTCTCCTGCCTTGAAGTTCGTACCTCTGTCAGCCAGGATCTCGTAGGGTTTCCCCCATCGGGAGATAAACCGCCGTAGGGCCATGAGGAAGGTTTCCGTATCCAGGTGGACACATCTGGTTGTCAAACACTTGAATAGAATGCCCCAGCGCTTTTCCACACGACGACCTAACTTGATCATCAAGGGGCCAAAGCAATCTACTCCTGTTGACCAGAAGGGTGGTTTAAGGAGACGCAAGCGAGCAGGGGGTAAATCTGCCATTTTGGGCACCGTAGCTTCGGCCCGCCATCTCTGACATTCTACGCAGGCGTATTGGTGCTTACGAATGGCTCCTCGACCTCCAATTATCCAGTACTTCCGCCTCATCTCCCCATAGACCCTCTCTGGCCCTGGGTGGAGAAGCCGCTCATCATAACTCTTGATGAGGAGCCTGGTAAGAGGGTGTCTGGAGTCAAGGATAATTGGGTGGATAGCATCTGGGTCCAAAACCTCTGCTTGGCGCAGCCTCCCTCCGACTCTGATCACTCCAAGGATTGGATCATATTCTGGGGCAAGAGAGAGAAGACGGCTGTCCTTAGCCACTTCCCTACCGGCTTTCAGAGCTTTTAACTCCTCAGGGAAGCTAACTGCTTGTGCTTGCTGGAGGAGTAGTGTCTTTGCCGCGAGGGAGGTAGGTATAGAAGCCACCCCATCTGAGGTCTGGTTTGTGGCGGTGATCAGATCCGGCAGTGTTTGGGATTGTGTTAGGTCAGGGAGAACCGTTGTTGGTTCCGTAGAAATGCTGTAGCATTGGGCAGGTCCTCACCAGACATCACCGGCAACAACATCGACTATGGGCACAAACCCACCGTCGCTGGACCAGACAGGACTGTCAAAAAGTGCTCTTCACTGACGGGTCGCGGTTTTGTCTCACCAGGGGTGATGGTCGGATTCGCATTTATCGTCGAAGGAATGAGCGTTACACCGAGGCCTGTACTCTGGAGTGGGATTGATTTGGAGGTGGACATGACATGACCCTCCAGCATGACAATGCCAACAGCCATACTGCTTGTTCTGTGCATGATTTCCTGCAAGACAGGAATGTCAGTGTTCTGCCATGGACAGGAAAGAGCCCTGAGCACGTCAGGGATCTGTTGGATCGGAGGGTGAGTGCTAGGGCCATCCCCCCCAGAAATGTCCGGGAACTTGCAGGTGCCTTGGTGGAAGAGTGGGTAACATCTCACAGCAAGAACTGGCAAATCTGGTGTAGTCCATGAGGAGGAGATGCACATGTACTTAATGCAGCTGTTACTTTTGATTCCCCCCCCCCCCCCCCCCCCATTTGTTCAGGGACACATTATTCAATTTTTGTTAGTCACATGTCTGTGGAACTTGTTCAGTTTATGTCTCAGTTGTTGAATCTTATGTACAAATATTTAAACAAGTTTTCTGAAAATAAACACAGTTGACAGTGAGAGGATGTTTCTTTTTATGCTAAGGTTAGATCAACTGATTGCACTCTGTGAAATGTAAGCAAAAGGTTTGTGTGTGTTGTCAACACTCTCAGACACACATGGGAAGCGGGTAGCCTGGCAGTACAGCACTGGAGAGGCCTTTAGGATGAGGCTTGGTCAAGGTACCAGAGGTCAAGTTCACTACTGACTGTCAGTAAGAGGAGACTAGGAGGTTAGTTACAGAATGTCAGAACAGGAGTTAGTCCAATAATAACAAGTGAAAGTGTTTTAAATGTTTTTTATTATACTGTGTTCAGCGATGGTAGTTGTGACAGTTGGTAGTTCTTATCAGTTATCCACATGGTAAACTTGACTGTACTGTCAGAACCTTCCCCTCTGATTCAGTTTGTAACAAATCGGCCTTGACAACATGATAGGATCAAATAATAGCGATGAGGGAAAACATTGATCATCAACCCTTAAAAATCAGGTCCTTTTTTAATGAAAAACAAATCTAAAAAACAAATGTATACAGGAGTGAATCAATACTGTAGTTAGTAGATAGAAATTGTTGTTACCATAATCACTTTGACTGAAGCACTTGCAAAGGCTGCTAAATGGAAGCACTGCAGGCACATACAGCACATTCAGAAAGTATTCATACCCCTTGACTTATTCCACATTATGTTGTTACAGGCTGAATTGAAAATGAATCTAAATATGTTTCTCATTCATCTACACACAATACGCCATAATGATGAAGTAAAAACATGTTTTTATACATTTTGGGGAAATTTATTGAAAATGAAATATAGAAATATCAAATTTACACCCCTTTGCACACACTCCAAATTGAGCTCAGGTGCATCCAAATGTCCTTCCATCATCCTTGAGATGTCACTACAACTTGATTGGAGTCCACCTGTGGCCAATCCATTTGTTTGGACATGATTTAGAAAGAAACACACCTGTCTATAGAAGTCCCACAGTTGACAGGGCATGTCAGAGCAGAAACTATACCATGAAGTCCAAGGAACTGTAGGATCGCTGAGATTGAGCTTACTGTATGCCTAAAAACTAAGTATTGAGATAATGAAATATTTGTGGTTTTGGCTCTGTACTCCAGCACTTTGGATTTGAAATGATACAATGACTATGGAGGTTAAAGTGCCGACTGTAATTTGAGGGTATTTTCATCCATAGGGTGAACCGTTTATAAATTACATCACTTTTTGTACATGTTCCCCCAATTCTAGGGGACCAAAAGTATTGGGACAAATTCACTTGTGTATTAAATAGTCAAAAGTTTAGTATTTGGTCCCATATTCCAAGCATGCACAAATATCATACCCCCAACACATGCTAACCTTTCACCATTACAATATCAGGGGAGGTAAAACATGTTAGGATGTTTAGAAACATATTCTATTCTTATTTAAAATAAAAGTGACTCCAAATGACACAATACATTTACCATTATTTTCCAATGGGCACAAGATAATCAAACAACTAAAACAAATAGCAAATGCATCCAGCCAGTTTGTAGAGCTTGATGTAGTCATTGCATGCTATGAATATGGGACGGTTCACCATATGTAGATCAAAATACCTTCAAATTAAACCTGACAGTCTGCACAGAGCCAAAACAACAAAATGAAGCTCACTGTATATCTGGTGAAGGGTATAAAACTATTTCTAGCGTGTTGAAAGTTTTCAAGAACACAGTGGTCTCCATCATTGGAAAATAGTTCCATATTTTATTCCATCTAGACTAGAGCTGACCAAACTAATCAACTGGGCAAGAAGGACCTTGGTCAGACAGCACTTCAGAGTTCAATGGCTGTGATGGGAGAGCCTGCCACCAGGACAACAGTCTCTACATCACTTCACCAAGCTGGGCTTTATGGGAGAGTGGCCAGACGGAAGCCACTCCTGAGAAAAAGGCATACGACAGCACGTGAAAGACAGGTCATAAGGCTGAAGGATGATGTGGTCTGATGAGACACATTTATTATTTGGCCTGAATGCAAAGTGCTATGTGTAAAAGAAAACCATCCCTATTGTGAAGCATGGTGGTGGCAGCATCATGCTATGGGGGATGCTTTTCAGTGGCAGGGACTGGGAGACTTAAGGATATACAGGGAACAATGAATGGAGCAAAATACAGTCAAATCATTAAGAACCTGCTTCAGAGTGCAAACAACAGACTGGGGCGAAGATTTACGTACCAACAGGACAACGACCTCAAGCATAGAGCCAAAGCAACGCTGCAATGGCTTCAGAACAAGAATGTGAAAGTCCTTGAGTAGGCCAGCCAAAGCCCAGACTTGAATCCTATTGAAAATCTGTGGAAAGACTTGAAGATTTCTGTTCACCGCCTAACTTAACAGTTTGAGAAAATCTGTAAGGAAGAATGGGAGAAAATCCCCAAATCCAGATGTGCAAAGCTGATACAGACATACCCAAGACGACTCAAAGCTGATACAGACATACCCAAGACGACTCAAAGCTGATACAGACATACCCAAGACGACTCAAAGCTTATACAGACATACCCAAGACGACTCAAAGCTGAAATCGCCGCCAAATGTGCTTCTACAATGTATTGAAACATGGGTGTGAATACCTGTGTAAATGAGATTTTCCTGTATTTCATTTTAAATACATTTGCTAAACTTTCTACAAACATGTTTTCACTGTTATCATGGGGTATTGTGTGTAGATGGGTGAGATGTTTTATTTATTTAATACATTTTGAATGCAGGCTGTAACTCAACAAAATGTGGAATACGTCAAGGGGTATGAATACTTTCTGAAGGCACTGGCAGAGGGACAAAAGGCAGAGTGAGCACTACATAAAGAGCTGCATTTTATTGAACAACCTAAAGATGCTTAAAATAAGCAGATAACCACTATTGTTATTCAGTTAGAATTCAATTAGACTGAAATCCTGACATTAGATGGTTGCCCATAACCCAAATAATGTATATTGGTAAATCATCTATTCACGGCAACAATAATAAATTATGTGCAATAATCTCAAATTAGGACTCCGCCCACCGTGTGAGGTCCAATCAGCAACTTCCATTGATAGATAGCTCCTCCCAGGTCGGTTTAATATGACATCACAGCACTTACGGTGATATGAAATGCCTTCAACATCCCGAGATCGTGTGATTTAAAACCATACATGTTAAAAACCAGAAAGAGAGAAATAAAATTTGGCACTTCAGTGTTAGTCTCAAACTATTTTTGTTTTGTTTCAATACACATACAAATATTGACTAGTTACAAATACTTAGCTGTTATTGGATTAAATGTTAGTAAGTGTACATAGTCTTTTATGTGATTTCTTATTGCTAAGGAGTGTAATAATAGTGACTATTTAGTGTATACAGGAAATGAAATGGTGTAATGACTGCCCCAGTTAACACATCAAAGAATACCCACACTGGGCACCAGTCAAACATTTGATTCAACTCAGTCTTACCGTGTCCCTAATCACAGAAATGTGATAATACTCCCATTTTGCTCTCTGGCACACAACGTTATTCAATAAATACTTCATGTATAAAAGACCTTTCCGGCCTCTAAAATGCAATCATTTTAGTCATTGAAAAATATAACAGAATGATAGAAAATGTATCTCAATATTCACATAACTTATACTTAAACTCAGTTGGACTTGGTTTAGAGTAAATGTACTAGATACCTCAATGTCTTTAATATCTATTTTCTGTCTTCATAGGAAACCTTGAATGAATGACCTTTGTTTGAGCTCTTGTCTTATTCAACAAGTGAGGGTGGAACATAAAAATCAGTCACCAAGATTTACAGTTGATTCTACTAAATTCCTTTTAGGCCGCAAAAACCATTGGAGATAAACGTCTGTCTAATATTTGTAAGCGGTAAAAAACAAAAAGGTGAAATGCTCAGAGTTGAAACTATATGGAGTCTACATAGTATGTTGAAAATAACATTTGTTGACCACTATGTACCCATAGAACATCCTGTAGTAGAAGGGTAACCAGAGAAAACCCATCGACTGACAGCATGGCCTTGACATGTCTCTGACTGACACACTATATCTATCTGCGTCCATGGAGCTCAGTGTTCTAGCTGGATACTGTAGCCGTAAGTGAAGAGTTTAGAGAACACTAGATACAAAATCTAAAATGTAGTATCACAGACAATACTACTGTGATAGTGCAGCTTTTTATTTATTTAACCTTTATTTAACTAGGCAAGTCAGTTAAGAACAAATTCTTATTTTCAATGACGGCCTAGTGGGTTAACTGCCTGTTCAGGGGCAGAACGACAGATTTGTACCTTGTCAGCTCGGGGGTATGAACTTTCAACCTTTCGATTACTAGTCAAACGTTCTAACCACTAGGCTACCCTGCCGCTTATATCACTGTATAACCAAATTCAGGCGTTTAATAAATTAAATGATCAGTTACAAACTAAAATACACCTTTTAAACAAAATGCTAGTTTTTTTTACACTGCTTCAGTGTCATAATGTTACAATAAGTGAGTGAAATGAATACCTGAAACGTGTGGCTAAATGAAACCAAAACGTGAGATGTGATTGTGAGTAGTTTATGGCCCTGTTTCTGACTGTAACATTCACAGTCACTTATTGAATAGAGATCCTGGTATTGAATAGAGATCCTGGTATTGAATAGAGATCCTGGTATTGAATAGAGATCTTGGTTTTGAATAGAGATCCTGGTATTGAATAGAGATCCTGGTAGAGATCCTGGTTTTGAATAGAGATCCTGGTATTGCCATTGAAACGCCTCCAACCTGAATGTGTTTCTCCACTTCAAGTGCTGGATGAGAATCTCCATTGCGAAGAATCCAGATATCTCACACACGCGCACATACACAGTACAACTGGGTACCTTCTGTCAGTTTCTGATTATGAATCATCCTTCCATTCCTCCTTTCAGTCAACCCCCTTCTTCTTCTTTCTTTCCTCCTGCTCCTCATGTTATCTGAGCTCTCTCTCTCCATCTGTTTGGTTAACTTCTCCTCTCATACTTCCCCAGCTTCTTGGGATCCTTGCTGGGCATGCACCAGTCATCTGCCTCATTGCTTGTCTGGTAATGCCTTATGGCTGACTGGTTGTAAACAGGAAGTCTTTCCACAGACTCTGAGGACAAGGCCTGTTAATGGAGCACAGAGTGGAGTGGTAGGTTAGGTTATATAAGTACAAGGCCTGTTAATGGAGCACCGAATAGAGTGGTAGGTTAGGTTATATGAGTACAAGGCCTGTTAATGGAGCACAGAGTGAAGTGGTAGGTTAGGTTATATAAGTACAAGGCCTGGTAATGGAGCACAGAGTGGAGTGGTAAATTAGATGATGAGGATATAGCTCTATCACAAGCTGGTCACATGATGAGTCTTCCACCATGACCCACATTCAGATGCATCAGATGGAAGTTATTTAAGTGGGTAATGGAATTACATGAGCATTGGGTACTAGGTAACCATGTTTAACATAATGGTATGTTTTGAATGAATAGGACAGAGTGAGCTTACATTATAACTCTGTGAGCCATACTGTTGCACGTGATCCAATATTGAAAATGAACCTACATACTTCAAAAACACCATCATTGTTTAGATGTAGAACACGACAACAAGTTACTGTTGAACTAATAAATTCCATGCGTAGAAGTGTTACCTTCAGGTAGATGACAGCTGACGTCCCATATCCCTCCATGGAGTAGAGCTGCAGGTCTCCCTGGAAGTACTTGGCATAGAGACGGGAGATGGGAAGACCATAGCCAAAACCAGCCTACAGAGAACCAGAGCCAGGGACACAAAGAGTTAAACTCACTCTGAACAATCACAGTACAGTAGTAGACAAGAACTCAGTTACACTTTTAACCCAGGGCAATGAATGAACAGTCCAGTCCATTTTGTAATTCTGATTATTTACAACCGTGTTCACTACTGTTGGCTCACAGATGACATTTTAGTCAGTATAGACTCGGTTGCGGTTTACATTTTAGCTGAGATAAAATAAACAGCAGGCGCTTGATTCAATTGAAAAATAAATTTCTCTCTAACATGTGACCAAACTGCCAAAGTCATAGGCTTAAATCAAGTTATACGGTCTGTTAAACTACACTGCCAGTAGTTTAGGTTAATTGTATACATTATATAGTATACATTGTATACAGTGCATTCGGAAAGTATTCAAACCCCTTCCCCTACACATTTTGTTACGTTAAATAAATAAATGTACTCATCAATCTACACACAATAATAATGACAAAGCGAACCGTTTTTTTGAAATAAAAAACAGAAATACCTTATTTACATAAGTATTCAGACCCTTTGCTATGAGACTCAAAATTGAGCTCCGGTGCATCCTGTTTCCATTGATCATCCTTTATATGTTTCTACAACTTGATTGGAGTTCACCTGGGGTAGATTCAATTGATTGGACCTGATTTGGAAAGGCAAACACCTGTCTGTCTATATAAGGTCCCATAGTTGAAAGTGCATGTCAGAGCAAAAAGGAAGCAATGAGAATTGTCCGTAGAGCTCCGAGACAGGATTGTGTCGAGGCACAGATCTGGGGAAGAGTACCAAAACATTTCTGCAGCATTGAAGGTCCCCAAGAACACAGTGGCCTCTATCATTCTTAAATGGAAGAAGTTTGGAACCACCAAGACTCTTCCTAGAGCTAGCCGCCTGGCCAAACTGAGCAATCAGGGAGGTGACCAAGAACCTGATAGTCACTCTGACAGAGCTCCAGAGTTCCTCTGTGGAGATGGGAGAACCTTCCAGAAGGACAACCAGCTCTGCAGCCCTCCAACAATCAGGCCTTTATGGTAGTTGCCATACGGAAGCCACTCCTCAGTAAAAGGTACATGACAGCCCGCTTGGAGTTTTCCAAAAGCAACCTCAGACCATGAGAAACAAGATTTTCTGGTCTGATGAAACCAAGATTGAACTCTTTGGCGGTGAAGCATGGTGGTGGCAGCATCCATGCTTTGGAGATATTTCTCAGCAACAGGGACTGGGATACTAGTCAGGATCAAGAGAAAGATGAACGAAGCAAAGTAGAGCGAGATCCTTGATGAAAACCTGCTCCACAGCGCTCAGGACATCAGACTGGGGAGAAGACAATGTAGGATCTGTTTCGGGACAAGTCTCTGAATGTCCTTGAGTGGCCTGAAAATAGCTGTGCAGCGATACTCCCCATCCAACCTGGCAGAGCATGAGAGGATCTGCAGAGAAGAATGGGAGAAAATCCCCAAATACAGGTGTGCTAAGCTCATAGGGCCATACCCAAGAAGACTCGAGGCTGTAATCGCTGCCAAAGGTGGTTCAACAAAGGACTGAGTAAAGGGTCTGGAGTGGTAGGTTAGGTTATATGACTGTGTATTCCATGTGTAACACTGTGTTGTTGTTTGTGTCGCACTGCTTTGCTTCATCTTGGCCAGGTCGCAGTTGTAAATGAGAACTTGTTCTCAACTAGCCTACCTGGTTAAAAAACCTGTTAAAGATAGGGCTGACTACTGCCCCCTTTGGAGGAATTGCGTGCCCATAGTAAACAAAAAAAATCTGTCAAAAATTGCTAATATATGCATATAATAATAATTATTGAATTGAAAACACTCTAAAGCTTCTAAAACCGTTCAAATTATGTCTGTATGTAAAGCAGAACTCTCAGGGCAGCCATTCTCCCAAACTCTCTCTTGCCATCATGAAAGTTGGGCCAACTTTGACGTCATCGCCCCCACCCTTCCCAACCAGCTACGGATCTGGGAACAGTTCCTATCTCTTCAGCGCGATGTCTCCTTTCAGTGGGGCCTCTCATTGTGAGAATCGCGCGCTCCCTCGAGTTTTGGCGGGCTGAAACCTCCGGGTCACGCGAAATACATGTACTTTCATGCGCGCGTCGGGTCCGGAGCTCTCTTTCTTCCAGGATTGACCAAACGATTTCGGTTTGTCTGTTCGAGCTAAGGATTGTTTTGCATGTTTAGAACATGCTAAAGCTTGATTCTGCACTTAGTTTGACCAGTTTAGTCGACATATAATATGTAATTTTGAAGTTTAGATGCGCATCCACTAGAATTTTGGCTGCATTTCAACCGGAATTTGTCGCGTTTGATAACCTAAAGACACAGACTTGAAAACCAAACGCAGTTTTTGGTAAGTATAACTCCTTCCACGTCTTCTGATCGAAGAACATCAAAGGTAAGGGAATATTTATGTGTTAATTATGGGTTTCTGTGGACTCCCGAGATAGAGGAGACATAATGCTAATTTCTGAGCGCCGTCTCATATTATAGCCCAGTGAACGAATTCTGTAACGTTAAAAATAAATGTAACACAGCGGTTGCATTAAGAAGAAGTGTATCTTTCTATCTATATGTAGAACATGTATATTTAGTCAAAGTTTATGATGTGTATTGCTTGTTATCTGCCGGAGCTATCATCATTTCTCCGGACATTTGAGTAGCATTTTGTGAACATGGCGTCATTGTAAACAGAGATTTCTGGATATAAATAGCATATTATTGAAAAAAACATAAATGTACTGTGTAACATGTCCTATTACTGTCATCTGATGAAGATTTTCAAAAGGTTAGTGAAATATTTTTCTTTTAATCCTGCGTTTGTTGATTGCATTTTTTGGCTATTCAAATTAGCTGTGTCTTTGGTGGTGGTTTGACATAAATATGTGCTATGTTTTCGCCGTAAAACATTTTAGAAATCTGACTTGCTGGCTAGATGAACAAGGTGTTTATCTTTCATTTGAGCTATTGGACTTGTTAATGTGTGGAGGTTAAATATTTCTAAGAATATTTTTGCATTCCGTGCGCCACCGTTCCAGCTGAACGTGGGAGGGGTCGTTCCCAAAAGGGAACCTACCCCGTCAACAGGCTAAATAAAGGTGAAATAAAAAATACATAAAAAAATGCCTGTTGATGGACCACAGAGTGGAGTAGTAAGCTAGGTTATGAGGACTGGGCTCTATCACAAGCTGGTCACATGATGAGTCTTCCCACATTCAGATGCATCAGATGGATGTTATTTAAGTGTGTATCATGTGTAGATTGATGACGGAAAAAATGATTTAATACATTTTAGAATAAGCCTGTAACGTAACAAAATGTGGAAAAAGTCAAGCTCTGAATACTTTCCGAATGCACTATTCAACTATATAGTTTAAATGGCACCAGGACAGGGTGTTACCAGTGGTGCATTGCGGCTGTTGTCAATATCGACGGGGCTGGGGGCGGTGGAGTACATGTAACTGAACAAACGCTCTATCTTCCTCAGGGGAACTCCGCCTCCTCGATCTGATATCTAGAAACAACAACAACAACGTTACAGATCTGATCCACTCTCGGTTCCAGCCGATCTTCCTGTTGTCTCCCCAAATATCATATTAGGACCTAGGAGGAAATCTATAGTAATACTGTACGTACTCATAGACAAATATACACATTCAACTGTACACATTAGGCGTCTATGTCCCATGGTATTATTTCCAACCTGCATGTGTGGAAGGATGTTGGATGTGCATGCACTACCTTTTGTATGCTGGTAATGTAATGTGTCATGTCTCATTGTGATGGTGGACAGTTAATACTCTCTGAGCCTTTGTTTACCTTGATTGTTAGGTCCTCACTGCCCAGTGAGACTCGGACTTTGACCGGCGGGAGATGCAGGGCCATTTCATGAGTCTCCACTGTTGCTCTCATGGCGTTCTGGAAACAAAACAACCATTGCTTGAGAAAATGACAAAGTAATATGAATCAAATTGAGGTCATATAAATAAAAGTGACATAGTAAGGACATGTTTGGTGTACCTTGAAGAGCTCAAACAGCATGTGGTAGAGATGGGAAGGAACATAGACAATACGAAGAGGCTGGTCAGGACCTTTGGCTGAGGAACACTGAGCATTACTCCAAATGACTCCAAAGCAAACATGACTTAAGACTTATTGAAAATGTATAACATACACAACTGAGAATAGAAGTTAATAGAAACCAAAAGCAACTTTCACATCTTATTGCAAATGCATAACATGCACAACTCAACTCAATAACCACTATCAAATTCAGAATTTACTCTTCTGCCAACCTAATCTCGTTACCAGCCACTTCTGATAGCCAGGGCCCAGTTTTTTTTAAAGTTATCGTCTATATCGGATAGGATTCAATGCATATAAATATAATGGGAGTCCCCATTCAAGTCAACAATTTGTTCCTTCTATTTTTATGCATTGAATCCTATTCGATAGGGGAAATCCAGACAGATGCCTTGGAAAAACTGGGCCCTGGGGACAAGGCTACTACCAACCAAGACCATGAACAGACCTTGTTTTCCTGTTTTTATGGCTCATTTAACATGGTGACTATTAAATAGCTGAATTTGGGTGAACTGAGGTTTATTATTAAGAGTTGGACTTGGACGCTTCCCTGAGAGAAATCTTCCCGGTGACAAGACTGAGCATGTAGCTTGTTGCTGTTCTGTTCCACTGCTGCTGACTGGAGACAGATAAACTGGTGGGGATTGATTTGGTGCACATTGACCAAAGGCAAGCTATGATGAATCATTCATTCTAATGTGACTGTTCAACATCCCAATGTAATGTATTAGATGTAGGTGATGCTATTTTATGGCTGGGATGTATGTTTGGGCACCAAATGACATCTGGATTTGATCTAGTTTAGGCAAAGATGATTATTTGTCATGGTTAGACTTTTGAAGTGGTGCTATTGGCTATTATCCTGTTCATGCGACACATATAACCTACACAGGGGCGATACACAGATATACATTCAATATTTATTGACTTCTATGTAACTGACATGTATGAATGAATGGTTCTCTGTAGACATGGCTGCCTGTGGTTCAAAGTCTGTGTGCCTCAGATACAGAAAACACAATCTCTGAACACCACTAAATATCTCTGAACAACACTTACACAGTCTAGCCTGTGCAAACAAACACACACACTTAGCAAATTGCGCCCCAAATTGAGTAGACAAAGAGGAATTGAATGCGAGATCAAGAATACCCAACCCACTCGCAGATAAATAAACTTAACTGAAACCTGGCCAAACCTCAAATGACAATGCAAATATGACCTTGCAGATTGTTTCTGTAAACCTAATCTTACATTTAAGATGTAAGCTGCTCCAGTTTCAACTTCCACCTGACTGTGCTGCTGCTCCAGTTTCAACTGTTCTGCCTTATTATTATTCGACCATGCTGGTCATTTATGAACATTTGAACATCTTGGCCATGTTCTGTTATAATCTCTACCCGGCACAGCCAGAAGAGGACTGGCCACCCCACATAGCCTGGTTCCTCTCTAGGTTTCTTCCTAGGTATTGGCCTTTCTAGGGAGTTTTTCCTAGCCACCGTGCTTCTACACCTGCATTGCTTGCTGTTTGGGGTTTTAGGCTGGGTTTCTGTACAGCACTTTGAGATATCAGCTGATGTACGAAGGGCTATATAAATCAATTTGATTTGATTTGATTTAATTGTTGGTCATTTAGCAGACTCTCTTATCCAGAGCAATTTACAGGAGCAATTAGGGTTAAATGCCTTGCTCAAGAGCACATCAACAGATTTTTCACCTAGTTGGCTTGGGGATTCGGACCATTGACCTTTAGGTTACTGGTCCGACGCTCTTAACTGCTAGGCTACCAACCCCCACTTGCTTCCCAAATTTTACTATTTTGGAAATAGGAGAACTAGAAACAGCTTCAAGATTCTCTGGCCATTCTCCTTTCGATTGGCACAATACAACATGTGACTGCATAATGTTGTATCAAACAGACCTGACTCCAAATAGTATTTGAAAGATTTCAAATACTTTGTGCATTTGATTGAGCCCATCAGCAGTGCCAGCTGGGCTGGTTTATACTTCTGGGACTATTCTATTGGATCAATTGAGCCAAGCAAGCTCAATCAAGAGCAGCTACTACAGCTCAATCAAGAGCAGCTAAAGTATTTGAAGGGAAACAAATATGACCTGAACCAAGGTCTGTAACCCTGTATAGAATGTGATTTACCGTTGACTTGTGTGAGGTCAATCTCTGGCGAGGTCAGGTAGTACTGTTCACAGAGCATCTTGGAGCTATCAAAGGCATCTGGGAACAGACAGACAAAACAAGACTAGGACTGTAGTACACTGACATTCAATCTAGTTACCATAACAACTAAATGTAATAACCGTTACAAAAGTAGAATAATAAACTAGACAAAATGACATGTAGCAACAGGGACAGGTGGAGAACCGTCTGTCTCTGTATCCATTTAAAAATTATTACGTTTACACACATCTTCTACTGTGTTTAAAATTACAGGAGAATTTATATTCTGTGCAGATCTCAAGGTGAAAAGGTTGCCTGGCTACCAATCCACATCGCTCTGGCCCAACGCCACGCCCACTAAAGTTTTCCTCTCCAAGAGGAGTCTGGATTTGCCTCCCTCCTTTGCAGCTTCTTCTTCAAACCGTTTCTGATTGGTCACAGAAACTGATGGGTTGGGCCAGAGCCGGCCTACACTAATCAAGAATTATGTTATTTTGATGTCAGCTCAAACAACTTCTAGGATGACATGTTCAGACATGTTCACAACCACCTACTGTAGCAGTGAGAAAGATGGTGAGATTACTCCTGTAAATCAAGCTTGTTATCTAGGGACTAAGTATAGTGTGTGTTTGTGTGGCATGTTGTAGCTGATGAGGGACAGCACCTTTTACCACCTCCGTCACGGCGCAGTCAGGGTCGATGGTGCCAATGTGCTTGGGATGGGCGGGGTTGGCGCTTCCATCAAAGATGAGAGCTGAATAGGTACATGAAACTCATGTGGTAATAACCACACCTGGATGCCGATTCAAAAACACGTCACAATGGTACTTTTGAGTATGGTATACAGTGCATTCGGGAAGTATTCAGACCCCTTCACATTTTCCACATTTTGTTAGGTTACAGACGTATTCTAAAATTGCTTAAAAAAATATATATATATATATATATATATATAAAAATCTAAATAAATACCCCATAATGACAAAGCGAAAACAAATGCATTGCATAAGTGTCATGGTTCCGCCGGGTACCAGAGGGCGGCAGAGACGCCCCTAGAGACTTTGTTTGTTACCCAGGTGTTTCTTTTTATTTCATTATTGCTTCCCCTTTAAGAGAGGTGTTTTCTGTTCCCTTTTGTTAGCTCATGGATTTAGTTTCTTGTATGTCTCCCCCGTGTAGATTGAGTACTAGTGTTTATTGTTTTGGTTTTTGAGTTTCCTGTATTGTTCTGTTTATTTTTTCCAAGTAAAGTCTTTACGTTTTCTCAGGTCGCCGTTTCCTGGTCTGGTTCATTCTCTGTTCTTGGGTTCAACATTACCACGTTACAATAAGTATTGAGACCCTTTGCTATGAGACTCGAAATTGAGCTCAGGGGCATCCTGTTTCCATTGATCATCCTTGAGATGTTTCTACAACTTGATTGGAGTCCACCTGTGCTAAATTCAATTGATGTGACATGATTTGGAAAGACAGACACAGTTGAGGTCGAAGGAATTGTCCGTATGGCTCCGAAACAGGATTGTGCCGAGGCACAGATCTGGGGAAGGGTACCAAAAATTGTCTACAGCATTAAGGTCCCCAAGAACACAGTGGCCTCTATCATTCTTAAGTGGAAGAAGTTTGAAACCACCAAGACTCTTCCTAGAGCTAGCCGCCTGGCCAAACTGAGCAATTAGGGGAGAAGGGCCTTGTTCAGGGAGGTGACCGAGAACCCGATGGTCACTCTGACAGAGCTCCAGACTTCTTCTGTGGAGATGGGAGTACCTTCCAGAAGGACAACTATCTCTGCAACACACTACCAATCAGGTCTTTAAGGTAGAGTGGCCAGATGGAATCCACTCCTCGCTGAAAGGCACGACAGCCCGCTTGGAATTTGCCAAAAGGCACCGAAAGGACTCTCAGACCGTGAGAAACAAGATTCTCTGGTCTGATGAAACTAATATTGAACTCTTTGGCCTGAATACCAAGCGTCACATCTGGAGGAAACCTGGCACCATCCCTACGGTGAGGCATGGTGGTGGCAGCATCATGCTGTGGGGATGTTTTTCAGCAGCAGGGACTGGGAGACTAGTCAAGATCGAGGAAAAGAGCAACATAGAGAAAGATACTTGATGAAAACCTGCTCCAGAGCGCTCAGGACCCAAGACAACAACCCTAAGCACACAGCCAAGTCAACGCAGGATTGGCTTCGGGACAAGTCTCTTAATGTCTTTGAGTGGCCTAACCAGAGCCCGGACTTGAACCCGATTGAACATCTCTGGAGAGACCTGAAAATAGCTGTGCAGTGATGGTCCCCATCCAACCTGACAGAGGATCTGCAGAGAAGAATGGGAGAGAAACTCCAAATACAGGCGTGCCAGGAAGACTCGAGGCTGTAATCGCTGAGTAAAGGGTCTGAATAATTAAGTAAATGTGATATTTCATTATTACATTTTTTATTTATTTTTTTATTTCTAAAAACCTGTTTTTGCTTTGGCATTATTTGGTATTGTGTGTAGATTTACGAGGGGAAAAAACAATTTAACCCATTTTAGAATAAGGCTGTAACATAAAAAGTCAAGGGGTCTGAATACTTTACGAATGCACTGTATATTAATATATTATTATAGTAGTATGGTATACACTGAGTGTACAAAACATTACACCTGCTCTTTCCATGACTAAGACTGATCAGGTGAAAGCTATGATCCTTTATTGATGTCACTTGATAAATCCACTTCAATCAGTATAGATGAAGGGGAGGAGACAGGTTAAAGGAGGACTCTTAAGCCTTGAGACAATTGAGACATGGATTGCATATGTGTGCCATTCAGAGGATGAATGGGCAAGACAAAAGATTTAAGTGCCTTTGAATGGGGTATGCCTGGCGCACCGGTTTGAGTGTGTCAAGAACACTGCTGGGTTTTTCACACTCAACAGTTTCCCGTGTGTATCAAGATAATCCACCACCCAAAGGCCATCCAGCCAACTTGACATATTGGAGTCAGCATCCCTGTGGAAGGCTTTCAACACCTTGTAGAGTCCATACCTCAGCTAATTGAAGCTGTTCTGAGGGCAAAAGGGGGGGGGGGGGGGGTGCAACTCAATATTAGGGAGATGTTCCAAATGCTTGGTACCCTCAGTGTATATTTAGTATTGTATACTGACAGTGCTGGTTCATGATCATGCGTGTGGAGATGCGGCTCATGTAGAAGCGATCCAAGAAATACTGGACGTTCTGATTGGTCACAGGGTCGGAGCCAAAGGCATCCTTGTATTCCACCACCCCCTGTGCCATGGTGGTAACCACGTTGTTGTGGCGGTTCCTGATGTTCACCAGCGTCTCAGTGAACCTGAGGGGAGACAGGACAGGAAAGGGGTTTTAATGCTGGGTCTTAGGTTCACAACTCGGCACATTCCAACACGCTACCATGAAAGGAACCTAAGATACGTAGCTGGGTAGATAGATGTCAAACTTCATTCATTCATCATCCAGCCATCCGTTCATCCAGTCATTCACTAACACCTGCAAGGTTGCTACCAACTCAAAACCATCTTTTGCAAAAGCCTGTAAATCATTCTATTCTGTATGCAGTACAGCCAGAGTTATGGTTGAAGTGTTTATCCATCAGATCATGTCCATTCCAGATTAAGATTACAGATAATAATCAATATATTATTCAGTTAAAGGAAGTAGCTATTAATGGGCTGAGCTTAGAGAAAGACTATCTTTCCTTTCCTGAATGAACTATGACTCAGTTATCTAATGAGACGTGCAAGACCTATCTGCTGGATGTGACTGTGTAATTGACATACTTCTTCAGGATCTTTTTATCATCGGGCTCTTTCTCCAGGAAGCCCACTATCTCCATCAGACTTGTTGCATACCTGTAGGAATACAACACAGAAGACTGGTTAGTTTACACAGGGAAACACTAATACATCAGGCTTTATAGGGCATTCATACAGCGTATTCTTAAAGCAGCCTCCAGTATCTATGTTGCAATAGTCTATGTGCTGGGGGGCTAGGGTCAGTCTGTTATATCTGGGGTAATTCTCCTTTCTTACCTGGTGACCTGTGTGAATTTATGTATGCTCCCTCTATCTCCCTCTTCCTTCCCTCCGGAGGACCTGAGCCCTAGGACCATGCCTCAGGACTACCTGGCCTGATGACTCCTGGCTGTCCCCAGTCCACCTGGTCATGCTGCTGCTCCAGTTTCAACTGTTCTGCCTTCGGCTATGGAACCCTGACCTGTTCACCGGACGTGCTACCTTGTCCCAGACCTGCTGTTTTCAACTCTCTCTCTCTCTACCGGACCTGCTGTCACGACCTCTGAATGTTTGGCTATGAAAAGCCAACTGACATTTATTCCTGACCTGTTGCACCCTCTACAACCAGTGATTATCATTTGACACTACTGGTCATCTATGTATTCTTATCATCTCCACCCATCACAGTCAGAAGAGGACTGGCCACCCCTCAGTTCCTCTCTAGGTTTTTTCCTAAGTTCCTGCCTTTCTATGGAGTTTTTCCTAGCCACCGTGCTTCTACATCTGCATTGCTTGCTGTTTGGGGTTTAAGGATGGGTTTCTGTATAAGCACTTTGTGACATCTGATGTAAAAAGAGCTTTATAAATACATTTGATTTGATAGAGCAATCATTAAGCATTTATAAGAAATGTGCTTGGAAGTGTAGCAAGACATTTTCTTATGAATGAATGATTTCTGAAGTATCTACAAGCATAATAAAAGGTTATATTAATGCTTCATTAAACTTTTAAAGTTTCTTTCAAAGTGGGGCCAAAATAAAGGTCTCCATTGAATTCTGCCCTGAGAATGTGGCCAATAGAAGCCAAAAACCAGGGCACTTCTTTCCTTCAGCTAATCACTTTGGACTGTTCCATTCTTCGTTGACTCCTGGAGTTCCTCGTTGACTCCTGGAGTTCCACGGTTGGAAATCTCAGAATTCTATTTGGGAACGGCCTCTGACTCTCTTGTAGTGACCATGGAAACCACGGGGTGTGTTTATACATGCTATAATAACTAGGGCTACTTGTGACTGGAGATAGGGTGCCATTTGGGACACGCAGACTAGGCCTATTCCCTATATAGTGCACTACTTTTGACAAGAGCCATATGGGCCCTGGTAAAAAATAGTAGTGCACTAAATAGGGAATAGGGTGCCATTTGGGCCATTATGTTCCCTCCGATGTAAAAACATTCCTCACAATTTTCATCCTCTCAAAACCTGAATATTCTCTCTGTACAGCAAACCCTAAATACTTCTGACCTAGTGGAAGAAGGCCTCCTAAGTTAAACCAGTAAGCATTTTAGTAGCCTACTTATCAGCCGACTAGTTTGGTCAGAGGAGTCACTATTAAGGCCTGGTTAAGAGGCTGTGAAGCTGTAAGTTAAATTGTACTGACTTCAGTGACTTGCAGATAGTCAGGAAGGTAGGTGAGAGATCAGAGTGGCTGACTGTTTTCAAACCCTCTGTCCACCAATTGACCTTGAACCCTCCCACTCTACTAACACAGCTGTTGCATTGGCTACATACTTTAACAGATACATTAAACTAACTATCTTGAATTACAAAGTTTACCTGTAACATTTGTTGATGCCAGTCACCACTACCCAAGCGAAATAAACGCCAAATCAATATTGTTGATGGAAAAAGCCACAGCCTGGATATGAAAATAGCCTCAATAGAGTAGCGATGACGTAGACAGCTACATTTAGACCCAGTTTATAAATATCTGCCGTACCATGACATTGCCAATAACGTCGGCACATACAGTATGGTTCTGTACTGGTCATCTATCACAGCGGTAGTGTCCCAAATGTTACCCTATTCCCAATATAGTGCACTACTTTCGACAAGGGCCTATAAGGCAATGGTCAAAAGTAGTGCACTATGTAGGGAATAGGGTGCAATTTGGGACTAACTTTAGAGGTAGACAGATTATGATTTTTCAATGCCGATTTTTTTAATTTTTTTATTTTAACTTTATTTAACCAGGTAGGCAAGTTGAGAACAAGTTCTCATTTACAATTGCGACCTGGCCAAGATAAAGTAAAGCAGTTCGACAGATAAAACGACACAGAGTTACACATGGAGTAAAAACAAACATACAGTCAATAATGCAGTATAAACAAGTCTATATACAATGTGAGCAAATGAGGTGAGAAGGGAGGTAAAGGCAAAAAAGGCCATGATGGCAAAGTAAATACAATATAGCAAGTAAAATACTGGAATGGTAGTTTTGCAATGGAAGAATGTGCAAAGTAGAAATAAAAAATAATGGGGTGCAAAGGAGCAAAATAAATAAATAAATTAAAATTAAATACAGTTGGGAAAGAGGTAGTTGTTTGGGCTAAATTATAGGTGGGCTATGTACAGGTGCAGTAATCTGTGAGCCGATACCGATTATTGGAGGACCAAAAAAAGCCGATACTCTTTAAATCGGCCAATTGTTTTTATTTATTTGTAATAATGACAATTACAACAATACTGAATGAACATTTATTTCAACTTAATATAATACATCAATAAAATCAACTTAGCCTCAAATAAATAATGAAACATGTTCAATTTGGTTTAAATAATGCAAAAACTAAGTGTTGGAGAGGAAAGTAAAAGTGCAATATGTGCGATGTAAGAAAGTCCCTTGCTCAGAACATGAGAACATATGAAAGCTGGTGGTTCCTTTTAACATGAGTCTTCAATATTCCCAGGTAAGAAGTTTTAGGTTGTACTTATTATAGGAATTATAGGACTATTTCTCTCTATACCAATTGTATTTCATTAACCTTTGACTATTGGATGTTCTTATAGGCACTTTAGTATTGCCAGTGTAACAGTATAGCTTCCGTCCCTCTCCTCGCTCCTACCTGGGCTCGAACCAGGAACACATCGACAACAGCCACCCTTGAAGCAGCGTTACCCATGCAGAGCAAGGGGAACAACCACTCCAACTCCACTCAGAGCGAGTGACGTTTGAAACGCTATTAGCACGCACCCCGCTAACTAGCTAGCCATTTCACATCGGTTACACCAGCCTAATCTCGAGAGTTGATAGGCTTGAAGTCATAAACAGCGCAATGCTTGAAGCACAACGAAGAGCTGCTGGTAAAACACACAAAAGTGCTGTTTGAATGAATGCTTACGAGCCTGCTGCTGCCTACCACCGCTCAGTCAGACTGCTCTATCAAATCATAGAATTAGTTATAACATAATAATACACAGAAATACGAGCCTTAGGTCATTAATATGGTCCAATCCAGAAACTATTATCTCGAAAACAAGACGTTTATTCTTTCAGTGAAATACGGAACCTTTCTGTATTTTATCTAACGGGTGGCATCCATAAGTCTAAATATTCCTGTTACATTGCACAACCTTCAATGTTAAGTCATAATTACGTAAAATTCTGGCAAATTAGCCGGCCCAAACTGTTGCATATACCCTGACTCTGCGTGCAATGAACACAAGAGAAGTGACACAATTTCACAAGGTTAATATTGCCTGTTAACCTGGAGTTCTTTTAGCTAAATATGCAGGTTTAAAAAATATACTTCTGTGTATTGATTTTAAGAAAGGCATATCGATGTTTATGGTTAGGTACACATTGGAGCAATGATACGCACTGCATCGATTATATGCAACGCAGGACACGCTAGATAAACTAGTAATATCATCAACCATGTGTAGTTAACTAGTGATTATGATTGATTGATTGTTTTTTTATAAGATAAGTTTAATGCTAGCTAGCAACTTACCTTGGCTTACTGCATTCGCGTAACAGGCAGGCTCCTCGTGGAGTGCAATGTAATCAGGTGGTTAGAGCGTTGGACTAGTTAACTGGAAGGTTGCAAGATTGAATTCCCAAGCTGACAAGGTAAAAATCTGTCGTTCTGCCCCTGAACGAGGCGGTTAACCCACCGTTCCTAGGCCGTCATTGAAAATAACTGACCTGCCTAGTTAAATAAAGATTAAATAAAAGGCGTAAAAAATAAATACTTTTTTTTTTTTTTATCGGCCAAATCGGTGTCCAAAAATACCGATTTCCGATTGTTAATCGGCCATTCCGATTAATCGGTCGACCTCTACTAACAATAAGTTATTGCCCTATTTCAGAGGTTCAACTGACATGCCATTACATAGTAGTTATCTGATGGTTTTACCCATCTAGGAAATAGACAAATTAATTTCTCGAAAATGGTGAAGTAACATATCATAGATATCACTAGCACCATTTATTTTAGGAAAGTATGTTGTTTCAATAAGAGAACACAATTGCAAGTAACCATTTTTCCAAATGACAAATCCCTCTGACTGTCACTCACTCACTAATACAGACGATGCACATTGTCCATCATCCCAGAAAACCTAGACCCACTCCAATTTGCATACCGCCCCAACTTAGCCACAGATGACGCAATCTCTATTGCACTCCACAAAACCCTTTCCCACCTGGACAAAAGGAACACCTACGTGAGAATGCTGTTCATTGACTACAGCTCAGCGTTCAACACCATAGTGCCCTCAAAGATCATCACTAAGCCCGGGACCCTGGGACAAAATACCTCCCTGTGCAACTGGATCCTGGACTTCCCGACAGGCTGCCCCCCAGGTGGTAAGGGTAGGCAACAAGACATCTGCCACGCTGATCCTCAACACGGGGGCCCCTCAGGGGTGGGTGCTTAGTCCCCTTCTGTACTCCCTGTTCACCCATGACTGCGTGGCCAAGCATGACTCCAACACCATCATTAAGTTTGCTGACGACACAAAGGTGGTAGGCCTTATCACTGACAACGATGCAACAGCCTATTGGGAGGAGGTCAGAAACCTGGCAGTGTAAGGCCAGGACAACAACCTCTCCCTCAATGTGATCAAGAGAAAGGAGATGTTCGTGGATGTTCGCATGCCATTTTTCATGGCGGCTATATTTCTGATGACTCTGTCTCACACGGCCCCCTGTTCCACTGTGATGACATGACAATGTTCCAGGCCACATTGTCTCTCTGTACACATGTGCAGCCTAACTGACAGACAGAGATCTGAGACACAGACAGCTGGCACCCTGCCTTGTAGGCTGCAGGCTATGCACTCATACCTCTCACTGGGCCAGAGTAGTTCAGTAAGATAGTCTACATGCTGGTGTGCCCGGCAGGATAATAACATCCTACAGAGTCTGTTGGAATAGGCAATATCACCTACAGTATATGGTTGTTCAAGATAAGGCATTTATCATATATATTTCAGACTAGCACAGAGAGTAGTGCTTGAATTGGGAAGGAGCTCACCGGAACCTCAAATGTTCTACAGCTTGAGTTCCTGCACCACTTAAAGAATATTAGCTCAAAAGTATTGTGGAGTTCCTTTACCTAAATAAAAACTGTACCGTCACCCAAAATGGGTACCGGCACCTATTTAAGTCCAATTCAAGCACTGGTAGAGAGCAATGATCAAGTTCAATAATCAATATCAACAAAGGTGAGGTGAAAGGAGTCTAGCTAGCTGATGAATACTTCAACCCATTCGAACCATTTCCTCTGGCACAACAAACAGTGAACATCAACACCATACCATCTTAATCTCTAGCCTGCAGCTCAACTCCAAGGTAAGCTAGACTGGTCCCAGATCTACAGATAATGGACATGAGGGACACAAAGTATATTGAAAGCAGGTGCTTCCACACAGGTGTGGTTCCTGAATTAATAAAGCAATTAACATCCCATCATGCTTGGGGTCATGTATAAAAATGCTGGGCAGGCCATTGGGCACTGAATAGTTTGATGAGCATGAAAATGATGTAAACCATATGGCATGGCTGTCTCAGTCAGATCTCAACCCAACTGAACACTTATGGGAGATTCTGGAGTGGCGCCTGAGACAGCTTTCTCCACCACCATCAACAAAACACCAAATGATGAGATTTATCTTGGAAAAATGGTGTCCTATCCCTCCAATAGAGTTCCAGACACTTGTAGAATATAATAGCTAATGTACTAGCTCTGTAGTAACTGTAGTGAGGGGTGGTATAACATTACTGTACCTGCTCTGTAGTAACTGTAGTGAGGGGTGTTATAACGTTACTGTACCTGCTCTGTAGTAACTGTAGTGAGGGGTGTTATAACGTCACTGTACCAGCTCTGTAGTAACTGTAGTGAGGGGTGTTATAACGTTACTGTACCTGCTCTGTAATAACTGTAGTGAGGGGTGATATAACATTACTGTACCTGCTCTGTAGTAACTGTAGTGAGGGGTGTTATAACGTTACTGTACCTGCTCTGTAGTAACTGTAGTGAGGGGTGTTATAACGTCACTGTACCAGCTCTGTAGTAACTGTAGTGAGGGGTGTTATAACGTCACTGTACCAGCTCTGTAGTAACTGTAGTGAGGGGTGGTATAACGTCACTGTACCTGCTCTGTAGTAACTGTAGTGAGGGGTGATATAACATTACTGTACCAGCTCTGTAGTAACTGTAGTGAGGGGTGTTATAACGTTACTGTACCAGCTCTGTAGTAACTGTAGTGAAGGGGTGTTATAACGTTACTGTACCAGCTCTGTAGTAACTGTAGTGAGGGGTGTTATAACGTTACTGTACCAGCTCTGTAGTAACTGTAGTGAAGGGGTGTTATAACGTTACTGTACCAGCTCTGTAGTAACTGTAGTGAGGGGTGTTATAACGTTACTGTACCAGCTCTGTAGTAACTGTAGTGAGGGGTGTTATAACGTTACTGTACCAGCTCTGTAGTAACTGTAGTGAGGGGTGTTATAACGTTACTGTACCAGCTCTGTAGTAACTGTAGTGAAGGGGTGTTATAACGTTACTGTACCAGCTCTGTAGTAACTGTAGTGAGGGGTGTTATAACGTTACTGTACCTGCTCTGTAGTAACTGTAGTGAGGGGTGTTATAACGTTACTGTACCAGCTCTGTAGTAACTGTAGTGAGGGGTGTTATAACGTTACTGTACCAGCTCTGTAGTAACTGTAGTGAGGGGTGTTATAACGTTACTGTACCAGCTCTGTAGTAACTGTAGTGAGGGGTGTTATAACGTTACTGTACCAGCTCTGTAGTAACTGTAGTGAAGGGGTGCTGAGAAGCTTGTCAGGGAGGAAGTCAATCTCCTTCATGATGTTGGCCAGCCGGACAGGAAGCTCCTGACGAAGGAACACAAAGGACGTCTTCTCACAGGCATTGGCCGAGCCTGTAGTCACATGACAACACATCTGCGTTGTACTAATTGGGGGTATACCGTAGCAAAATGTTATGCAATGGAAAACAAGCGTTGGTTTCTCATTGGACCAGTTCAGGTAGTCCCTCCCCGTTTCAGTCCCAGAGATATCACAAGACAGGAGGTCATCCAGTACATATACTGTTGTGTAAATGTTTAAGACAATGTCAAGATCTTGAAATGATTTGTTTTGGCAGCTGTATTATGTCATGTTTTCACCCAAGAACATGGGTCAAGTGCCATCTAAGAGTAAAGCATGAACCGGGTATTTATTTCTCCTTGCTTTAATCCAAACCATCCCATCATTAGGTGTTTGATACAATTTCAAAGTATGTACATTTTGAACTACTGTACTGCAGTCATTCTCTAATTTCAGGCGTCATGATAGAAGGGAAATATAATGGGAATCCCAGTCTGGTTAGGCAGCTACATCCATTTACAGCAGTAACATGATAAGGAAGAATAGAGCTGGAAGAATGTTAATCAAAGCTTCAGCAGAGAGTTCATCTGTGATCAGGGAGCACATACTGTACAGTACACTGGTCAGTGACAGCAGTGAATGCACAACAACAAACATTCTAGCTACTTTGATAAATGCAACCAGTGGTACTTGTTGTTCTATGGATTCAGAATAAACGTGGACAGTATTATTGTTTAGCCGTGTTATTGACAGGACAGGGATGAAAACTTACCAAAGTCTATGAATTGTTTCATTGACAGCGGCGAGGGGGAGAACTTGGAAAACCGATCCACTAGTGCTTGTTTAGGTATGGAGCTGTTCCTTAGCAAAAATTGCGTGAACTTCATGGTTGCAACAAATTCAAATAGAAGTCCCGAGACAGTCGGATTGTTGTGTCAGGCCAGGGTGCCCTTTCTTGTCACCAGCAGCAAGCTCCAGTCTCGCAGACGTTGAAGAAGCTTGCTAACGTTAGCTAGTTGACCAATGCTAGCCACCAAGGACAATATTAAGGCGTTAAATTGACATATTCAAAACCATTTACAATGAAACACAATACATTTCCCGAACAGTGCCCAATGTATGTTCATCTCATAAACGTTCAATAAACTACTTACAATATTTCAGAAATCACGAACGCTCCTCCCAAGACCGACCTCTATATTGTTAATGAAGTTTGGATTTGATTGGCATTGGCTTTGACCAATGAAAGAGCACTACGCTAGTTTTGGGGCGGGATTTTATCGGTTTTGATCTTAAATAATTGCCCCCAACGCATCTCAGAAATAAATAAGCATTTGCGAACAGAAAAAACATCAAATCCAATTTACGTATTATTTATGATATTATATACCGGTATATATAAAAAAATATATTGGCAATAAATCTAAATCTGATACCCCAGCAGTGTCGCCGTACACTTCTCTAAATGGCCTGTAGATGACGACATTGTAACAGCTAAAGTTAATTCAAAGCGACACATTGCACTGATAGGTGGAATTTCCTCCTCTCTTCCTGAGGGATGCTGCATCATGCACATGTTTTATCTTTTATTTAGGTCATCTGGCGCAATTATTCTTGATTTTAGCCAATGACAGTAATATCATCTGAACTGAAACGACCTCTTTTCACCATACATCCGAGGTTTGTTGGTTAAATATCATTAGAGGAGGATAAATAATGTGGTGATTTGCCGGGGGTGTAGCAGCCGTGATACAGCATCTTTCTTTGCAAGTGACACATCATCATCAGCATCCATAGGGAAAGAGAGATCAGGTATGACAAGTCTTTACGAGGAAATATAATGATTTATTGCATACATTTGTAGCCTGTGTATCATTTGTGTTCGTGTAATTGCTATTTTGCTGGGTGTTTCTCTGTATGGCTTTGGATCGTGGGAAGAAGAGGCGCATTGAAAAATGACGTAACGTTAATTGCTAATAATACCCCATTTATAATTACCTATACGTGGTGTGTTTAAGGGGAAAACGCAATTTTCTCCACTCCTAATGGGTACAGTAGTGGCATCTTCTGCATCTTCTGCATTGCCAATTGCTACCAACTGCGTCTGTTCCTTTGAATTGTATTGTTTTGTGTGTATTTCAATAAAGCGTTTCTTTATTTTATCCTCCACTTTTGTTCATTACCTATTTTATTCGGCTGTATTCCCTCCTGTCTGCTTAGCCCAGCAGGATTCTCAATGATGCTATTTACGTCACACAACTGTACTACAAAAAATACAGTTGGAAGTGTTTCAAATCCAAATCTGGCAGTTGTGGGAGACTAAACTTGATACAATGCCTTCCTTATGGTGTCATTGTCCTTTTACTACAATTCAATATTCAGATCTTGAATTGTTACCAAATTATCAAACCCTTGCCCTTGGTGATGCCTTCAAGTGAAGTATGATTATGTTGTATTGACCCTACCACAATACATTGATAGGGAGATGTAGGTAGATGATGGACTTATTTATTCCCTGAATTGTTATGGATTATGGATCATGTTACAGGCCAAACAGGAAGGAACTTAATGACCCAGGGCCACACCCAGTAGCAGTTCTCTAGTGTTGAAGGTGCATTGCATCCTTGTGTGACATTCCTTTTTTCCCAGCTCAATAGGAAACAATGGCAGACAAAAGTGACATAAAAGCCGAGCTAGAGCGCAAAAAGCAGCGCCTAGCTCAGATCAGGGAGGAGAAGAAGAGGAAGGAGGAGGAAAGGAAAAAGAAAGAGGTAAGATAGGAAAAAAGTGAGTAGACACACTGTCATGCTCATCCCTGTCTGTCCGACTTGACCTGAGCCATAGACCTCATGCTAATATCCTATTACAAAGCTAATATACTGTGTGTGTGTGTGTGTGTGTGTGTGTGTGTGTGTGTGTGTGTGTGTGTGTGTGTGTGTGTGTGTGTGTGTGTGTGTGTGTGTGTGTGTGTGTGTGTGTGTGTGTGTGTGTGTGTGTGTGTGTGTGTGGTTAGCGCATTGGACTAGTAACTGAAAGGTTGCAAAATCAAATCCCCGAGCTGACAAGGTAAAAATCTGTCATTCAGCCCCTGAACAAGGCAGTTAACCCACTGTTCCTAGGCCGTCATTGAAAATATGAATTTATTCTTAACTGCCTTTCCTAGTTAAATAAAGGTCAAATAAAAATATACACCACCTGCTCTTTCCATGACAGACTGACCAGGTGAATCCAGGTAAAAGCTATGAACCCTTATTGATGTCACTTGTTAAATCCACTTCAATCAGTGTAGATGAAGGGGAGGAGACAGGTTCAATAATGATTTTTAAGCCTTGAGACAATTATGACATGGATTGTGTATGTGTACCATTCAGAGGGTGAATGGGTGAGACAATAGACTTAAGTGCCTTTGATAGGGGTATGGTAGTAGGTGCCAGGTGTTTGTGTCAAGAACTGCAATGCTGCTGGGTTTTTCACGCTCAACAGTTTCTCGTTTCTATCAAGAATGGTCCATCCCCCAAAGGACATCCAGCCAACTTGACACAAATGTGGGAAGCATTGGAGGCAACATGGGCCAGCATCCCTGTGGAACGCTTTCGACACCTTGTAGAGTCTATGCCCTGACGAATCGAGGCTGTTCTGAGGGAAAAAAGGGTGTGTGTAACTCAATATTAGGAAGGTGTTCCTAATGTTTGGTATAGTCAAGAGTATGTGTGTGTGTGTGTGTACAGACAGAGACGCAGCAGAAGGCTGAAACTGCCCCAGTGGACTCCGACTTGGACCGGAAGCGCAGAGAGACTGAGGCCCTTCTACAGAGCATCGGCATCTCCCCAGAACCCCCACTAGGTACACAGACACACACACTGCACAACTCAAATTAGTTAGGGATGAGCTCCTCAAACAAAGCTACAGTTAGCGTTTCTGTGGGGCAGAAACCATAGAAATGAGAATGAATAGAAAGGGCATCTCCATTCAAGTCAATGATGGCATAATTGGTAGACTGGCAGCCATTTTGAGTGTACCCATGCCAGGAAGTAAAATCAAGATGTTTACCCTTCAATCTGTGCTGTGATTGGTTGAGTCAACTCAACTGAAATGACAAAAAATACATTCCATTTCATGAGCCACATTAGTTAGCATCATTTGAATGAACATTCTACATTACCATGGCAATCCAGCATCAGTTGATGCAGTATAACATTCCAAAAATTATTGGAAATGTTATACTGTGGAAATGATTCCGTCACAATACCAATACCAGGCAGCCATTTCGAGTGTATCCATGAATTTACGAGTCAATTACCAGCGTTAGAGCTTCCAAGTCCATTCTATTCATTCTTATTTCTATGGCAGAAACTGTCATCATATAAACTCAGCAAAAAAAGAATTCATAATAATCCAAATAACTTCACAGATCTTCATAGTAAAGGGTTTAAACACTGTTTCCCATGCTTGTTCAATGAACCGTAAACAATGAATGAACATGCACCTGTGGAACGGTCATTAAGACACTAACAGCTTACAGACAGTTGGCAATTAAGGTCTCAGTTATGAAAGGACACTTAGGACACTAAAGAGGCCTTTCTACTGACTCTGAAAAACACCAAAAGAAAGATGCCCAGGGTTCCTGCTCATCTGCGTGAACGTGCCTTAGGCATGTTGCAAGGAGGCATGAGGACTGAAGATGTTCCAGGGCAATAAATTGCAATGTCCGTACTGTGGGGGGTTTGTAGGCCTGTTGTAAGGCAGGTCCTCACTAGACATCACCGACAACAACGTCGCCTATGGGCACAAACCCACCGTCGCTGGACCAGACAGGACAGGCAAAAAGTGCTCTTCACTGACGAGTTGTGGTTTTGTCTCACCGGGGGTGATGGTCAGATTTGCGTTTATCGTCGAAGAAATGAGCTTTACACCGAGGCCTATACTCTGGAGCAGGATCGATTTGAAGGTGGAGGGTCCATCATGGTCTGGGGCGGTATGTCACAGCATCATCGGACTAAGCTTGTTGTCATTGCAGGCAATCTCAAAGCTGTGCGTTACAGGGAAGACATCCTCCTCCCTCATGTGGTACCCTTCCTGCAGGCTCATCCTGACATTACCCTCCAGCATGACAATGCCACCAGCCATACTGCTCGTTCTGTGCGTGATTTCCTGCCAGACAGGAATGTCAGTGTTCTTCCATAGCCAGGTTAGAGCCCGGATCTAAATCCCATTGAGCACGTCTGGGACCTGTTGGATCGGAGGGTGAAGGCTAAGGCCATTCCCCCCAGAAATGTCTGGGAACTTGCAGGTGCCTTGGTGGAAGAATGGGCTAACATCTCACAGCAAGAACTGGCAAATCTGTTGCAGTCCATGAGGAAGAGATGCGCTGCAGTACTTAATGCAGCTGGTGGCCACGCCAGATACTGACGGTTGCTTTTGATTTTGACCCCCCCTTTGTTCAGAGACACATTATTCCATTTCTGTTAGTCACATGTCTGTGGAACTTGTTCGGTTTATGTCTCAGTTGTTGAATCTTGTTATGTTCGTACAAATATTTACACATGTTAAGTTTGCTGAAAATAAACACAGTTGACAGTGAGAGGACCGTTCTTTTTTTGCTGAGTTTATATGGTGAGCTGTAATGGAACAAACATACACTACCGTTCAAAAGTTTGGGGTCACTTAGAAATGTCCTTGTTTTTGAAAGAAAAGCACATTTTTTGTCCATTAAAATAACATAAAATTGATCAGAAATACAGTATAGACATTGTGAATGTTGTAAATTATTATTGTAGCTGGAAACGGCAGATTTTTTAAATGGATTATCTACATAGGCGTACAGAGGCCCATTATCAGCAACCATCACTCCTGTGTTCCAATGGCACGTTGTGTTAGCTAATCCAAGTTTATAATTTTAAAAGGCTAATTGATCATTAGAAAACCATTTTGCAATTATGTTATCACAGCTGAAAACTGTTTTTCGAATTAAAGAAGCAATAAAACTGGCCTTCTTTAGACTAGTTGAGAATCTGGAGCATCAGCGTTTGTGGGTTTGATTACAGGCTCAAAATGGCCAGAAACCAAAGACCTTCCTTCTGAAACTCGTCCATCTATTCTTGTTCTGAGAAGTGAAGGCTATTCCATGCGGGAAATTTCCAAGAAACTGAATATCTCGTACAACGCTGTGTACAACTCCCTTCACGAACAGTACAAACTGTCTCTAACCAGAATAGAAAGAGGAGTGGGAGGCCTTGGTGCACAACTGAGCAAATAGGGCAAGTACATTAGAGTGTCTAGTTTGAGAAACATACACCTCACAAGTCATCAGCTGGCAGCTTCGTTAAATAGTACCCGCAAAACACCATTCTCAACGTCAACAGTGAAGAGGCGAATCCGGGATACTGGCCTTCTAGGTAGAGTTGCAAAGAAAACGCCATATCTCAGACTGGCCAATAAAAATAAAAGATGGGTAACGGAACACAGACACTGGACAGAGGAAGATTGGAAAAAAGTGTTATGGACAGACGAACCGTAAGTTTTAGGTGTTTGGATCACAAAGAAGAACATTCGTGAGATGCAGACATTTTTTTAAGATGCTGGGGGAGTGCTTGACACTATCTGTCAAGCATGGTGGAGGCATTGTGATGGTCTGGGGGTGTCCCAGACCATCACAATCATACCATCATACGTACCCACCCTAGTCACACCCTGACGTAACCAAAATATAACGAAAACAGAGATATCTCAGGTCAGGGCGTGACAGGGGTGCTTTGGTGGTGGTAAAGTGGGAGATTTGTACAGGGTAAAAGGGATCTTGAAGGAAGGCTATCACTCCATTTTGCAACGCCATGCCATACCCTGTGTACGGCACTTAATTGGAGCCAATTTCTTCCTACAACAGGACAATGACCCAAAGCACAGCTCCAAACTATGCAATAACTATGTAGGGAAGAAGCAGTCAGCTAGTATTAGGTCTATAATGGAATGGCCAGCACAGTCACCGGATCTCAACCCTATTGAATTGCTATGGGAGCAGCTTGACCGTACTGTAGGTAAGAGGTGCCCATCATGCCAATCCAACTTGTGGGAGGTGCTTCAGGAAGCATGGGGTGAAATCTCTTCAGATTACCTCAACAAATTGACAACTAGAATGCCAAAGGTCTGCAAGGCTGTAATTGCTGCAAATGGAGGATTCTTTGATGAAAGCAAAGTTTGAAGGACACAATTATTGTTTCAATTAAAAATCATTATTTATAACCTTTGCCTTGCAAAAGTATTCATCCAGCAGAGCTGGGCTTTACGGAAGAGTGTCCAGAAAAAAGCCATTGCTTAAAGAAGAAAAAAGCAAACACCTTTGGTGTTCACCTAAAGGCATGTGTGAGACTCCCCAAACATATGGAAGAAGGTACTCTGGTCAGATGAGACTAAAATTGAGCTTTTTGGCCATCAAGGAAAATGCTATGTCTGGCGCAACCCAACACCTCTCATCACCCCGAGAAAATCATCCCCACAGTGAAGCATGGTGGTGGCAGCATCATGCTGTGGGGATGTTTTTCATTGGCAGGGACTTTGAAACTGGTCAGAATTGAAGGAATGATGGATGGTGCTAAATACAGGGGAATTCTTGAGGGAAACCTGTTTCAGTCTTCCAGAGATTTGAGACTGGGATGGAGTTTCACCTTCCAGCAGGACAATAACCCTAAGCATACTGGTAAAGCAACACTCAAGTGGTTTAAGGGGAAACATTTCAATGTCTTGGAATGGCCTAGTCAAAGCCCAGACCTCAATCCATTTGAGAATCTGTAGTATGACTTAAAGATTGCTTTACACTAGCGGAACCCATCCAACTTGAAGGAGCTGGAGCAGTTTTGCCTTGAAGAATGGGCAAAAATCCCAGTGGCTAGATGTGCCAAGCTTATAGCGACATACCACAAGAGACTTGCAGCTGTAATTGCTGCAAAAGGTGGCTCTACAATGTATTTGCTTTGGGGGGGGAATAGTTATGCACGTATGCAAGTTTACTGTTTTTTGTCTTATTTCTTGTTTGCTTCACAATAAAACATATTTTGCATCTTCAAAGTGGTAGGCATGTTGTGTAAAACAAATGATACATTTTAATTCCAGGTTGTAAGGCAACAAATAGGAAAAATGCCAAGGGGGTGAATACTTTCACAAACCACTGTAATTCCTATTCATTTTGCAACTCATTTCATGTAAGTTTTCATGGAAACAAGGACATTTCTAAGTGACCCCAAACCTTTGAACACTAGTGTATGTTCTGTTATTTTATCTACATTATGTGTGCTTGCAGTATGTGTGCTTGCTACTGTTGCATGTAACAGGTGTGTGAATTTGCTGTTTTACTTTTACACATCTTAAATATCAAGTGTTTTTTTGTGTGTTTGTTTTTTTATACATGATCATTACTTGTTTCTCATTATTTGTTTCTCCAATCCAATTTCCTCACAATGTCTATTGCAAAATAAATTGAAATATTTTTGAATTCACATGTGAGAAAATCTTAAAATGTCATACCATTCATAATTTCATTCATAATTTCTGTGACATTTCACACTCAATCATGTTATTCATATTCTCTCAAATATTATTTCTAACAATTTCATACCTTTCCCATTTCATCTGAACTTTACCATGTTTTTGGTTTAATGTATTTCCTCATCTGTGGTACTACATGTGTCTTGAACCTAAATGGGTTCTTTGGCTGACCCCATAAGATAATCCTTTGAATAACCTTTTTTGGTTCCAGGTAGAACTCTTTCCACAGAGGGTTCTACATGGAACCCAAAAGGGTTCTACCTGGAACCAAGAAGGGTTCTCCTTTGGGGACAGCCGAGTAACCTTTTGGAATCCTTCTTTCTAAGAGTGTAGTATTTTATGAGCCCTTTATCTATGCACAGGAGTTTCCACAAAACAATGATATTGAGGTGGAGTTGTTGTATGCAAATATATGTGAACATCCACATTTTCACATTGAAATTATGGGCTTAATAACAACAGTTGAAAACATACTGTATCTCACTACCAACATACTGTACGTTTACGTTTGTCACTGTTCTCTAGTGGTACAATATTGTAACAACACCCTGATCGCAACATGACCTTGTGGTTGTTGTACAACAGTGGCTTTTGCAATGAAACCTTCCAATGACCAATGAAAGCCATGATTGCTTTGACTTGAATGGTAAATGAGGAATCCATTTGACTTTCTGTCCCCTTTGTGTTTTCATTTGATCATTCTTTTTTATCACTCATTTGCTTTCAACCATTTCACCCTGTTTTTTCTTTCGGCCACCCTCTGCCTCTGGCATTGCTTGGGTTGACCAGTCCATCCGCTGCAGCCTTTAATGTTGGATACGTGTTATTTTCATTATTTAGTCCCGAACCCCATGTCCCCATCCAAATCAGTGAGCCGACACAGCACCCCCAGTGAGACGGGAAGTCAGGACTCAGCCGAAGGGGCTGCAGCCGGCAGGTAGGCAGCCATTTTGTTTACATGACTGTTATTATACTTTATTATAACATATGGTTGAGTTGGAGTTACTGACCCAGAGTAAGACCAGGGCAAGAGCAACTGGAAAATTGCTGAGATGATAATGTAATGAGTATGATGCTTATCATCCAATACATCAGGGATGTTCTCTGAAATATTATCATTGACTGTTTAGATTCAGTAGTAATACATTTGTAATGAAAAGCGCTATATCAAATCAATATATTATTATTACTGTAGTATTACTGTAGTATTACTATAGTATTCCTGTAGTATTCTAGTGGCCCTTTGGCTATGTCCCCTGGCTTAAAGGAGTGCTACATGAAAAATGCATCATATGATGCATCAAGGCAAGTCTTTGCTCAACTAAAAGTGCTTTACCTTGACTGCTGGCATGCACCATTTTGGGAGATTTTATTTGAACTAATGGTCAAACATTTGTTAGAGTAATATTCCTTTAATGAAATGGTGGTTGTAGTTAAGTGACAAAACACTAAGCATACAGTTTATCTATGCTTCTATCTCTCTCACATATCTCTCTTTGTCTCTTTGTATGGGATCTGCAGGTATAGGTAAGGACCAATGTCAGTGAGGGTTGTTGTTGGATGTTGTGTCTTGTAGCTGTGGGTTTTTATACACTCTGTGTACTGTCATTTATCTCATTCTATCATGACATAAGCACAACTCGCAAAATAACATTTAATCTCTAAACTGTGTGATGTGAATATCAATCAGACTCAGATTTGATTTACCATATCAAAACTCTCCCAACTTACTTTAGTTTTAAGGTATTTTAAGCCCAAATCCTCATTTTTGGGGAAAGATAGTTCTTTAAATGGATCCTTGGTGAGCCACAAAATGTCCTGTACATGCTAGAATGCTCTGTAGATATCAACTTGATGCACATAATTCAACTCTCACTTCTCTGAAGAACATAGCCTCCAGGCTAACATAGCCTCCAGGCTATGTTCCCAGGCGTCATGCTGTGGCACTGCTGCAACCCATGTGTCATACATGCTTATGTGTCATCATACAGTAGCTGACGTTCATCTCATTCTCACACACCAAACCAGCACCGATGACTAAATGCGACTGTGTGTTATCTGTCAGATATCTGACACTGAGAAGGACCCCCAGAACCGCAATAGAGTACAATCCCCCTCAAGAATTGAACTCTATTGTCCCCATCAGGCATGATGTGTTGGTCATCGACGGTGTCCCATGTTGAGTGTGTTCATTTATGACTGTGTCCCCTCTCAGGTCAGGGTTGTCTGGCGTTAGTAAGCATCAGACACAGGCTCAGAGCGACAGGTAAGCATTTTCTACTCAGAGCAAGGAATGCTCAAGCCCAAGTTTTTTGCCTACAGACAGGACACACAAACAGACAGACAGACACAGTGATACAGATAGACAGTGAATGTTATGGCAGGTGTGTTTCTGTCAGGCATAAAAAGACAGACAGTAAAGCAGACAGACAGACAGACAGACAGACAGACACAGTGATACAGATAGACAGTGAATGTTATGGCAGGTGTGTTTCTGTCAGGCATAAAAAGACAGACAGTAAAGCAGACAGACAGACAGACAGACACAGTGATACAGATAGACAGTGAATGTTATGGCAGGTGTGTTTCTGTCAGGCATAAAAAGACAGACAGACACAGTGATACAGATAGACAGTGAATGTTATGGCAGGTGTGTTTCTGTCAGGCATAAAAAGACAGACAGACAGACACAGTGATACAGATAGACAGTGAATGTTATGGCAGGTGTGTTTCTGTCAGGCATAAAAAGACAGACAGTAAAACAGACAGACAGACAGACAGACAGACACAGTGATACAGATAGACAGTGAATGTTATGGCAGGTGTGTTTCTGTCAGGCATAAAAAGACAGACAGTAAAACAGACAGACAGACACAGTGATACAGATAGACAGTGAATGTTATGGCAGGTGTGTTTCTGTCAGGCATAAAAAGACAGACAGACAGACACAGTGATACAGATAGACAGTGAATGTTATGGCAGGTGTGTTTCTGTCAGGCATAAAAAGACAGACAGTAAAACAGACAGACAGACAGACACAGTGATACAGATAGACAGTGAATGTTATGGCAGGTGTGTTTCTGTCAGGCATAAAAAGACAGACAGACAGACACAGTGATACAGATAGACAGTGAATGTTATGGCAGGTGTGTTTCTGTCAGGCATAAAAAGACAGACAGTAAAACAGACAGACAGACAGACAGACACAGTGATACAGATAGACAGTGAATGTTATGGCAGGTGTGTTTCTGTCAGGCATAAAAAGACAGACAGACAGACACAGTGATACAGATAGACAGTGAATGTTATGGCAGGTGTGTTTCTGTCAGGCATAAAAAGACAGACAGACAGACACAGTGATACAGATAGACAGTGAATGTTATGGCAGGTGTGTTTCTGTCAGGCATAAAAAGCTACAAAAGGTTGTTCTTTCCCTCCTGGGTGACTGCTGCCTGACACCTGCTGTTTCCCTAAACCACTGGCTTGAAAGATTTCCACTCGCATGAGTCAATAGAAGTCATTTCACTGTGACAGATCTGACAAAACAGTCTTTTAGGGTGTCATCCCAGTTAAGACAGTCGGGTCGAGTGACGCGGTTGACGCTTTACCGCGCTCTACTAGCATTGTGCATCTGTTAAAGTGGTAATGGGCATGTTCACCATTCCTGAAAGGTACCATTGAGAAGTGGTACGCCGGTCAAAAATGCTAGCTACCCTGTCACAATTTGCACTTTGGGAGATGACTTTAGAGAAAGCTCCAGTTTGTTTATAAGCCACCCTGAATGATTGCCCCACAAACAAAAGAAAGCACAGCTTTATCACTAAGCATATACTGTATAAACAGAATATATTCTTAATACGTGACATATGGGTGTTCTATATGTCATACAACTGCTTTCATACAGTATACTGAATGTGATTGTGTACATGTATTGTGACTTGTGTATACTGTATGTGAAGATGCATACATTGTGTGCTGGTTCAATGTCCTGTATTGTTGGCACAAACTGGCATATATGAAATATGTAAATACAACATATCTGTTTGTAAAGCTATATACAGTAACAGTCAAAAGTTTGGACACACCTAGTCATTCAAGGGTTTTTCTTTATTTGTACCTTTACATTGTAGAATAATAGTGAAGAAGACATCAAAACTATGAAATAACATGTAGTAACCAAAAAAGTGTTAAACAAATCCAAATATATTTCAGATTTTAGATTCTTCAAAGGAAACACCCTTTGCCTTGATGACAGCTTTGCACACTCTTGGCATTCTCTCAACCAGCTTCACTTGAAATGCTTTTCTGACAGTCTTCAAGAGTTACCACGTATGCTGAGCACTTGTTGGCTGCTTTTCCTTCACTCTGCGGTCCAACTCATCCCAAACCATCTCAATTGGGTTGAGGTCGGGTGATTGTGGAGGCCAGGTCATCTGATGCCGCACTCAGTCTGGAGGTGTGTTGGGTCGTTGTCCTGTTAAAAAACAAATGATAGTCCCACTAAGCGCAAACCAGATGGTATGGCGTATCGCTGCAGAATGCTGTGGTAGCCATGCTGGTTAAGTGTGCCCTGAATTCTAAATAACTCTCAGACAGTGTCACCAGCACGCACTCCCACACCATCACACCTCCTCCTCCATGCTTCACGGTGGGAACCACACATGCAGAGATCATCCGTTCACCTACTCGAGACACAGCGTATGGAACCAAATATCTCAAATTTGGACTCGTCAGATCAAAAGACAGATTTCCACCGGTCTAATGTCCATTGCTCGTGTTTCTTGGCCCAAACAAGTCTCTTCGTCTTAGTGGTCTCCTTTAGTAATGGTTTCGTTGCCGCAATTCGACCATGAAGGCCTGATTCACACAGTCATTTATTTTCGCTGCAATTTCTGAGGCTCGTAACTCTAATGAACTTGTCCTCTGCAGCAGAGGTAACACAGGGTCTTAATTTCCTGTGTCGGTCCTCATGAGAGCCAGTTTCATCATAGCACTGGATGGTTTTTGCGACTGCACTTGAAGAAACTTTCAAAGTTCTTGAAATGTTCCGTATTGACCGACCTTCATGTCTTAAAGTAATGATGGACTGTCGTTTCTCTTTGCTTATTTGAGCTGTTCTTGCCATAATATGAACTTGGTCTGTTAACAAATAGGGCTATCTTCTGTATACCACCCTTACCTTGTCACAACACAAGTGATTGGCTCAAACGCATTAAGAAGGTAAGAAATTCCACAAATTAACTTTTAACCAGGAACACTTGTTAATTGAAATGCATTCCAGGTGACTACCTCATGATGCTGGTTGAGAGAATGCCAAGAGTGTGCAAAGCTGTCATCAAGACAAAGGGTGGCTATTTTGAAGAATCTTAAATATAAAATATATTTTGATTTGTTTAACACTTTTTTGGTTACTACATGATTCCAAATGTGTTATTTCATAGTTGTTATGTATTCACTATTCTACAAGGTAGAAAATAGTAAAGTAAAGAACAACCCTGGAATGAGTAGGTGTGTCCAAACTTCTGACTGGTAGTGAATATGAAAGACGGAAATACAACATATCTGCTTGTAAAGCTTCTGCACTGTTGCATTATGTTGCATTATGTTGCATTTTGCCCAACTTAAGAGAGATCATTTTATATTTGTCCAACCATTTGGATTTTGAAGAACAGATAAATCATATTTATATTATTCTATACATAGTTATTAAACCATTTTCATATTACCATGACATTTTGTACAAATATTGTACATTGTCCCACCATAATTTCATATTCATCAAATAGATATTCTGATATTTGACCAAGAATCTATAACAGGGAGATAGATAGAATCATGTTAAAACCTAAACATTTTCCCCATTGAATTACCCAACTGTCATGTCCCCAATAAGTGATTATGTTTGTCCTGTATGTCTCAGTGCCCTTGCATGTGTATTTCTGTCTAATGTTATTCTGTTAGACATGTGTGTGCATGTGTATTTCTGTCTAATGTTATTCTGTTAGACATGTGTGTGCATGTGTGTGCATGTGTGTGCATGTGTGTGCATGTGTATTTCTGTCTAATGTTATTCTGTTAGACATGTGTGTGCATGTGTGTGCATGTGTGTGCATGTGTATGCGAAGGTGTGGTTAGTTTCAATTCTGTTCCAATTCAGTCAATCAAGGAATCAATTAAAATTACAAATCAAGAATGGAAAAATCCTCATTGAAAAGAGGATTTGGAATCTCAAGTAATCTCCTGATTCAACCGAATTGATTTGAACTGAAATGTACTCCAACCCAGCTCAGTATGTGTTGATCTGTGGGTTACTGCTGTGGCTCACCTAACCTGGCATGTGTTTTCCCTCCCTCTATTGCGCCCCCTGCTGCCCACCCGAGGACCCTGCAGTGGGACACTGACCCCTCTGTTCTGCAGCTGCAGGATGACTCTGAGCTAGGGTACATACCAGTTCCTCTCCTCTATCTCCTTCCCTTTTTCGTTCTCTCTATGCGCTTCCCTTTTTCGTTCTCTCTATGCGTACTCCTCTTGGGGAGGTGTGTGGTTCAATCGGAGAAGGGCTGTCTGAACACCAGGGGTGTATTCAGAGATGTGAAACAAGCAGATAGAAATACCATGAATAAAGCTGACTTGAGTCCTTACTCATGTCAAATTGGCATGGCTGTTCTATGCAATATATTTCTATCTGAATGTTCCACAACATTATTCCCTACTGAATTAAGCCCTGATGAGGTACTGCAGACGCGAAGGACTGAATCACTATATTTAATGTCTCAGTGTTTTATGCATGAATGTACCAGTGTGTGTGTGTGTGTTGGTCAGCAGTGCTGAAGTGTGTAGCATGATGTACTACAGTACCCATAGTGCTCTGTGACCCACTACTTCCTGTCTCACTCCATCCAGGCGCAGGATGCATAGACTGGGGGCGTCTAAGATCACACAGGTGGACTTCCTACCCAGAGAGGTGGTGTCGTATTGCAAAGAGACTCAGACGCCCATCACTGGCACTACCCATCTGTCTGAGGGTGAGTGTGTAAGGTGTGCATGCGTGCGTGTGTGTGTGTGTGAGTATTTTATAATCGACATAACACAGCACTCGATTGCTCCCTCTTTACAGCATACCCTCTAAAAAAAACTATAAAAACAACACATACTCTACAGTTGAACCCTTTTCATATTTTTTATGATTACATTAAATCCATGTGAAAACAGAGAAGTCCACATTGATCTGATTGCCATTACTGTCAGATGGGCTGTAGTCCTTACTGCCTGGCTTGATCCACAGCCTGTAAACCTGTAGTGATTTATTTCCATTTGACCGACACAGCCCTTCATTTGCTGAGAGAGGGAAGGAGAAGAAAATGAGAAAGAGCAGAGAGTGAATGAAAGACAAGGAGAGAGAGAGAGAGCAGGAGGAGGCTTTTTTTTAAAGAGATGCCTGCCTGCTTGTCTTTACTCTGGCTGCCTGGAATCAGAGAGAACAGACACTGCATTGACTCCCAGCTCTAAGTAGATGCAGAGTGACTGTCTGGGGGTAATACAAGATGGCTGCCGCTGTCAGAGGAGAGGAGCATCACCTGGAATGGTGGCTGTATCTGTCTCTCTCTATGTCTCTGTCTCATCAGACTAACTTAGAACTGAGACACTACATTTGGATTCTGTTTCATCTGGATTTGGTTTGAAAGAAAATGTTTTGGAATATTTGATACATTTAATGTGAAATTGGTCAATTTAATTTAATTATACTTGTTTGATAAAGTGTTAGCCTTTTACTGCGGTGGGCTAATTCAGGGCCACACAGAGTGATTCTTGGTAGTCTTAAACAAATCTACTTTGAAACAAATTATACACCTCACACACATGGGTATGGGCTTAAAAAAAAGAAGACACCTGTACCATGTCAGATATAGAGTTGAAATGTATTACATTTAGATTTTCTATCCCAATATTACACTTTATATACATCACAGAAGACTGAAATATAACAAAACTGCTTGACATAGAAACACTGGATTTTCAGCGTTTTTTTAACATAATGTTTATTAATTATGAAATTATGAAAAATATGAATAACATTCCACCCATGAGGCCAAAGAGGGGGCTTTTTGTCATTGACTGCAGGAAAGGCCTACTTTGTTATAGATATCATTTTTCATCATTCTATCATTTTTATCATTAATGTGGCTAGGGATTCAGGAAATGATTGGCTTCCACATAATTCCACATTCACAACTAAAGAAGTTGGTTTAGCTAATGCTTTGTTTCCCTTAGTGTGTTCCAGCTTCTACTTTACCGTTTTTATTAACATGTGCTGGGATATAATACTTAACCAAATCATTATTTTATTTTTATATATGGAGTCCAAAGGAGGAGTCCAAAAAACTATTTAAAATGCAGATGGTTGGAGAGAAAGTGACAGAGCGAAGGAAAGAGGAGTGAGAGAGAAAGTGACAGAGCGAAGGAAAGAGGAGTGAGAGAGAAAGTGACAGAGCGAAGGAAAGAGGAGTGAGAGAGAAAGTGACAGAGCGAAGGAAAGAGGAGTGAGAGAGAAAGTGACAGAGCGAAGGAGAGAGGAGTGAGAGAGAAAGTGACAGAGCGAAGGAAAGAGGAGTGAGAGAGAAAGTGACAGAGCGAAGGAAAGAGGAGTGAGAGAGAAAGTGACAGAGCGAAGGAAAGAGGAGTGAGAGAGAAAGTGACAGAGCGAAGGAAAGAGGAGTGAGAGAGAAAGTGACAGAGCGAAGGAAAGAGGAGTGAGAGAGAAAGTGACAGAGCGAAGGAAAGAGGAGTGAGAGAGAAAGTGACAGAGCGAAGGAGAGAGGAGTGAGAGAGAAAGTGACAGAGCGAAGGAGAGAGGAGTGAGAGAGAAAGTGACAGAGCGAAGGAGAGAGGAGTGAGAGAGAAAGTGACAGAGCGAAGGAGAGAGGAGTGAGAGAGAAAGTGACAGAGAGAAGGAGAGAGGAGTGAGAGAGAAAGTGACAGAGAGAAGGAGAGAGGAGTGAGAGAGCAAAGGAGAGAGGAGTGAGAGAGAGAAGGAGAGAGGAGTGAGAGGGAAAGTGACAGAGCGAAGGAGAGAGGAGTGAGAGAGAAAGTGACAGAGAGAAGGAGAGAGGAGTGAGAGAGAAAGTGACAGAGAGAAGGAGAGAGGAGTGAGAGAGAAAGTGACAGAGAGAAGGAGAGAGGAGTAAGAGAGCGAAGGAGAGAGGAGTGAGAGAGAGAAGGAGAAAGGAGTGAGAGAGAAAGTGACAGAGCGAAGGAGAGAGGAGTGAGAGAGAAAGTGGGAGAGAGAAAGAGACAGAGTGAGATAGAGATACTGTAGAAAGAGAGAGAGATAAAGAGATTGAGAGAGAGCACCAAACATATCCATTTGGACCAAGCCAATAACAATGCCAGCATAGTATTTGCATAACACTGTGTGGTAGCTAGCCATAATGTACAGCATCCATTCTATCCCACTTATTTGCTCTGTTCTGGTCCTCCTTACCATCAAGCACTTGGGTCTGTACAGAAATGACAGTTACTGTAAGTGTAGTATTGTCTCACAAAATGGAACCTCATGTCATTCCCTGCATGGAATCTGAGAGTGTTCTTTTTTCTCTCCTCCTTCCTCTTCCCCCCCCCCTTCCTTCCTTTCCCCCTCTCCCACCATCTTCTCCTGGCTCCTTGATCCCTCTGTTGGCTCCAGCTGGTGACCATGTGATCTCAGACTTCCTGTCATTATAATTGATGTGTTTTTATTCTTTCCACTTCCTTGAAGCCTGATCAGAATTAAAATGGCTGTTTGGAATTTCCTGTCAAAGGCGGGGTCATTTATTCAGCAAGTGCAACCACTGACAACCCCTTTGATTGGCCGTTGCCCTTAGCGATGCAAGCTCCATGCAGTTTGTTTTCTTCTCCTCTCTTCTCCAACCCCCCCTGACCCCCAACTCCCCACCTCTGGTCCAAGAACTGGTTTGAGAAAGGAGGAGATGTGTGTGTGTATGTATACTGAACAAAAATATAATGGAAACTTGCAACAATTTCAAAGATTTGACTTAGTTACAGTTCATTTAAGGAAATCGAATCTACTGATTTCACTTGACTGAGAATACTGATAGGCAATGCATCTGTTGGTCACAGATACCTTATCATGGTGAAACATGATGAATGGAGGCAGATTAATGGCACGACAATGGGCCTCGGGATCTCCTCATGGTATCTGTGCATAAAATGCAATTGTGTTTGTTGTCAGTAGCTTATGCCTGGTCATACCATAACCCCACCGCCACCATGGGGCTCTCTGTTCACAGCACACGTGGCCTGTGGTTGTGAGGCCGGTTGGTTGTACTGCCAAATTCTCTAAAACGATATTGGAGGCGGCTTATGGTAGAGAAATTATAATTCAATTATCTGGCAACAGCTGGTGGACATTCCTGCAGTCAGCATGCCAACTGCATGCTCCCTCAAAACTTGAGACATTTGTGGCATTGTGTTGTGTGACAAAAATGCACCTTTTAGAGTGGCCTTTTATTGTCCCCAGAACATGGTGCACCTGTGTAACGATCATGCTGTTTAATCAGCTTCTTGATATGCCACACCTGTCAGATGGCTGGATTATCTTGGCAAAGGAGAAATGCTCACTAACAGGGATGTAAACACATTTGTGCGCAAAATTTGAGTGAAATAAGCTTTTTGTGCTTATGGAACATTTCTGGGATCTTATATTTCAGCTCATGAAACATGGGAACAACACTTTACATGTTGCATTTATATTTCTGTCCTGTGTGTGTGTGTGTGTGCGTGCGTGCGTGCGTGTGAACTAGCGTAGGTTGTCTGTGTGGAGGTGACCTCGGCCTTACTAGACCATGCAGGAGATGTGGGAGGGGTGATGATCTGAATCGGTTTCTCTGGCCACCTGCTACATAACATGCCTCCTGACTGTGTGTTTGTTCAGGCAAAGCCAGGAGCTCCTCCCTCTGATTGGTGAACCTTAATAGACGCAGCACATGTTTGCTGCGTTCTCTGTGGTTAGAACCAGGGTCAGACAGATGCAGCTGGCTCTTGGAACTGGGTTCTGATGTTCTAGGTACGGCAGGGTGGACTACAGGAACATTTTCAGAATTTTAAAATTATGACTTGACCCCTGGTGCCAAACAGTGGTCGTTCCGAACCATTGCACTGACAGATTAGGCAGGGCTGTCGTTAAGTGTTTTCAGAGCTAGCATACGGTAACGTCTCCCCAAGGAGAATTACAGTGTAAGGGTCCTCATGCTGGTGGGTAAAGTATGATCTGGTCTGGTGGTGCAGAAATTCATGGTTAAGATATTATGCATTAATGCAAAGATGTTTTGGCATATTTCCCTCTCTCTCTCTCTCTCTCTCTCTCTCTCTCTCTCTCTGCATCTATCTCCCTCTCTCTCTCTCTCTCTCTCTCTCTCTCACTCTCTCTCTCTCTCTCTCTCTCTCTCTCTCTCTCTCTCTGCATCCATCTCCCTCCCCCACCCCCCTCTCTCCCTCTCTCCCTCTCTCTCTCTCTCACTCTCTCTCTCTCTCTCTCTCTCCCTCTCTCTCTCTCTGCATCCATCTCCCTCCCCCACCCCCCTCTCTCCCTCTCTCTCACTCTCTCTCTCTCTCTCTCTCTCACTCTCTCTCTCTCACTCTCTCTCTCTCTCTCTCTCCCTCTCTCTCTCTCTCTCTCTCTTTCAATTCAATGTAAGTGCTTTATTGGCATATAAAACATATGTTTACATTGCTAACGCAAGTGAAATAGATAATAAACAAAAGTGAAATAATCAACAAAAAGGAACAGTAAACATTACACTCACAAAAGTTCCAAAATAATAAAGACATTTCAAATGTCATATTATGTGCAAATAGTTAAAGTACAAAAGGGAAAATAAATAACCATAAACATGAGTTGTATTTACAATGGCGTTTGTTCTTCACTTCCCTTTTCTTGAGAAAGTATCCACTCCCTTGGCATTGTGTTGCCTTACAACCTGGAATTAAAATAGATTTTTTGGGGGGGTTCGTATCATTTGATTTACACAACATGCCTACCACTTTAAAAGTGTTAAAATAAGACAAAAAAAACTGAAAACCCCCCCAAAAGTCAATACTTTGTAGAGACACCTTTTGCAGCAATTACAGCTGCTAGTCTCTTGGGATATATCTCTATAAGCTTGGCACATCTAGCTGGGATATTTCCCATTCTTCAAGGCAAAACTGCTCCAACTCCTTCAAGTTGGATGGGTTCCGCTGGTGTACCACAATCTGCAAGTCATACCACAGATTCTCAATTGGATTGAGGTCTGGGCTTTGACTAGGCCATTCCAAGATATTTAAATGTTTCCCCTTAAACCATTCAATTGTTCCTTTAGCAGTATGCTTAGGGTCATTGTCCTGCTGGAAGGTGAACTTCCGTCCCAGTCTCAAATCTCTGGAAGACTGAAACAGGTTTCCCTCAAGAATTTCCCTGTATTTAGCGCCATCCATCATTCGTTAAATTCTGACCAGTTTCCCAGTCCCTGCTGATGAAAAACAAATAACCATAAACACAATTTGTTTATAATGGATTTAATGGTGCTCCGCGGGATGTTCAAAGTCTTTCCTTGAAGGCCAAAAAGCTAAATGTTGGTCTCATCTGACCAGAGTACCTTCTTCCATATGTTTGTGGAGTCTCCCACATGCCTTTTGGCGAACACCAAACGTGTTTGCTTATTTTCTTCTTTAAGAAATTGCTTTTTTTCTGGACACTCTTCCGTAGTAAAGCCCAGCTCTGTGGAGTGTACAGCTTAAAGTGGTCCTATGGACAGATTCTCCAACCTCCGCTATGGAGCTTTGCAGCTCCTTCAGGGTTATCTTTGGTCTCTTTGTTGCTGTTACGGCTTTCTTCCGTTGAAGGAGAGTCGGACCAAAATGCAGCGTGGTTAAATCGAGACATCTTTAATGACGATAAATATGAAACATACAAAAACAACAAACGGAATGTGAAAACCTATACAGCCTGTCTGGTGAACACTAACACAGAGACAGGAACAATCACCCACAAAAACACAGTGAAACCCAGGCTACCTAAATATGGTTCCCAATCAGAGACAACGAGAATCACCTGACTCTGATTGAGAACCTCAGGCAGCCATAGACTATGCTAGACACCCCTACTCTGCCACAATCCCTATACCTACTAAAACCCCCAATACCACAACACAACACAAAATAACCCCATGTCACACCCTGGCCTGACCAAATAAATATATAAACACAAAATACTAAGACCAGGGCGTGACAGTTGCCTCCCTGATTAATGCCCTCCTTGCCTGGTCCGTGAGTTTTGGTGGGCAGCCCGCCCTCTCTTGGCAGGTTTATTGTGGTGCCAATTTTTTTATAATGGATTTAATGGTGCTCCGCGGGATGTTCAAAGTCTCTGATATTTTTTTATAACCCAACCCTGATCTGTACTTCTCCACAACTTTGTCCCTGACCTGTTTGGAGAGCTCCTTGCTCTTCATGGTGCAGCTTGCTTGGTGTTGTTACAGACTGGGGCCTTTCAGAACAGGTGTATACAGTTGAAGTCAGAAGTTTACATACACCGTAGCCAAATACATTTAAACTCAGTTTTTCCACAATTCCTGACATTTAATCCTAGTAAAAAATCCCTGTCTTAGGTCAGTTAGGATCACCACTTTATTTTAAGAATGTGAAATGTCAGAATATTGCAGAGAGAATTATATATTTCAGCTTGTATTTCTTTCATCACATTCCCAGTGGGTCAGAAGTTTACATACACTCAATTAGTATTTGGTAGCATTGCCTTTAAATTGTTTAACGTGGGTCAAATGTTTTGGGTAGCCTTCCACAAGCATACCACAATAAGTTGGGTGAATTTTGGCCCATTCCTCCTGACAGAGCTGGTGTAACTGAGTCAGATTTGTAGGCCTCCTTGCACTCACACGCTTTTTCAGTTTTGCCCACATATTTTCTATACGATTGAGGTCAGGGCTTTGTCATGGCCACTCCAATACCTTGACTTTGTTGTCCTTAAGCCAATTTGCCACAACTTTGGAAGTATGCTTGGGGTCATTGTGCATTTGGAAGACCCATTTTCGACCAAGCTTTAACTTCCTGACTGATGTATCCACATCATTTTCCTCCCTCATGAAGCCATCTATTTTGTGAAGTGCAACCAGTTCCTCCTGCAGCAAAGCCCCCCCACAACATGATGCTGCCATCCCCGTTCTTCACGGTCGGGATGGTGTTCTTCAGCTTGTATGCCTCCCCCTTTTTCCTTCAAACATAATGATGGTCATTATGGCCAAACAGTGAAACAAGTAATTTTTTCCATTTCACTTCATCAATTTAAACTCTTTTGTGTATATCCATCCATTACATGAAATCCAAATAAAAATCCATTTAAATTACAGGTTGTAATGCAACAAATTAGGAAAAAGGCCAACGGGGATGAATACCTTTGCAAGGCACTGTTTCTACTGAGATATCTACTGCAGCCCTCATCTGCCACATACAAGACCCGTTCTGCCAGTCACATTCTATTAAGGTCCCCAAAGCACACACATCCCTGGGTCGCTCCTCTTTTCAGTTCGCTGCAGCTAGCGACTGGATCGAGCTGCAACAAACACTTAAACTGGACAGTTTTATCTCAATCTCTTCATTCAAAGACTCCATCATGGACACTCTTACTGACAGTTGTGGCTGCTTTGTGTGATGTATTGTTGTCTCTACCTTCTTGACCTCTGTGCTGTTGTCTGTGCCCAATAATGTTTGTACCATGTTTTGTGCTGCTAAAATGTTGTGTTGCTACCATGTTGTTGTTATGTTGTGTTGCTACCATGCTGTGTCATCATGTGTTGCTCCCTTGCTATGTTGTTCTCTTAGGTCTCTCTTTATGTAGTGTTGTGTCTCTCTTGTTGTGATGAGTGTTTTGTCCGATATTTATACTGTATTTAAGATGTATTTTTAATCCCAGACCCCTGTCCCTGCAGGAGGCCTTTTGCCTTTTGGTAGGCCGTCATTGTAAATAATAATTTGTTATTAACTGACTTGCCTAGTTAAATAAAGGTTAAATAAAAATAAATAAATACAAATGATTGTAGCAACAGGTCACAAATATTGCCGCTGTGATGGCACATTGTGGTATTTCACCCAATAGATATGGAGTTTATCAAAATTGGGTTAGTTTTTTATTATTTGTGGATCTAAGGGAAATACGTGTCTCTAGTATGGTCATAAAGAGGTTAGGAAGTGCAGCTCAGTTTTCCCCTCATTTTGTGGGCAGTGTGCGCATAGCCTGTCTTCTCTCTCTGTCTCTGTCTCTCTCTCTCTCTCTCCTCTCTCTCCATCTCTCTGCCCTCGGGGCCTTAGCAAGACCTTATGATCCCGGTCGGCAGGCCTAACAGTTCAGCCTAATTTCCCTGGGATAGTGTCTCTCTCCTCTGTTAAAACTGACATTTCTGCCAAAAAGAGAGAGAAAGAGAGACAAGGAGAGTGACAGAGAGGGAGAAACACAGCTGTCAATCTGCTGGAGGAATAAAGGGGTAATTAGGCTGTTTAATTGGGGTGGTGGTGTGTCCTATCGACCAAGCTAATTCACTATGGAGTGTCCTGGGCTACCTCCCAAATGACACCCTATTCCCTACATAGTGCACTACTTTTGACCAGAGCCCATTAGATTTGCTGCTGTACACTGTTGGGGTGCGTCAGGTTTAAATTATGCGATTGGCTCATGTTGGGGTTCCTACTGTGAGTGGTTGTCATGGTGACTGTAGTGTAACTGACCTTTTGACCAAGAGTTTTATTGTTATCAATGAGGCCTGGCTGCTGTGCAGCAGTGGATCAAATGGTTTCACCAATAAAACATTTGATAGTAGTCAGACCTCAGTGGCCTGTCCAGACATCTTATTTATGTGTTTTTAATTTCAATTTCAATGTATTTATTGTTTTGTGTTTTTATTTTATACCATTTCATATGGAGGGGCACTAGTAACGACCCTGAATTGCAGAAGAGATCAGAAAATATATCTTGCTCAATTTCTTTCTCTATTGGTAGAGCTGAAGGTCTGTGAAGTTATTGAATTGTCCAGCAATGTGGCAGCAAAGATGGTCTGAATTTGAACCATGAAGCATTTGTAAGGCCATGATGATATTCAAAATGGAGGTCTGCGTGTGTGACAGGAACTGAAACTCTTGTCTCCTAATCACTTTAACTGTGGATGGGTGACTCAGGGATTCTCACATAATTTGACAATGTCTGTTGAACTCTTGACCTCCCATATTTCCCAGAGCTCTTGTTCTGGGCGTCTGGTAGTAGTAGTAGTAGTAGTGTGTGTGACTCTTATTTAAGTTAATGCAATGAAGCTTTTCATTTCCGAAAGTGCTTTTTCCATAGTGACTATGTGTGGTGTGAGCTTGGTGCAGATCCCTTGTCCCAGTGATTCCCATTGAGTGGTCAGAGGATCTGATTGTCCTTAGTGTGCATTGTGTCACAATCAGATCAAGGCCCAGTCATTGTAGCTTCATAAAGATGGCTCCAGGTCCTGATTGGCCTCATGATGTCTATGAAAGAGCAGGCTTGTGGCCTGTCTGTATGACTACAGAGTGTGTTGTGTTACTGTGTCAGTGGAATAGTCTGAAGTTGCAACTAACCACTGTTACAAGGTCCGATACCATTTCCTTCCACCGATAGTTAATAGTACTATTAACAGGTATGGTAATCTGATCCTAGATCTGTGGTAAAGGGCTATAAGTCTAGTGATGGGAGGGCAAAGGCGTATGTGGAGAAGTCCCCACATTGTTCCAGTAATGCAGCAGGGCCCATATTCACAAAGTGTCTCAGAGTGCTGCTCTCGGATCAGTTTTGCCTTTTAGATTATAATATTATAAGAACAGGCAAGATCTAATCCTATATCACCCCTCCTGCTTTGAGAGACAGGCCCAGATATCTGTCCCCGTCTCTCTGAGGTTAGTGCCCCTCTCTCTGACCCTGAGCCCAGCCAAACCAACCCAATCAGGAAGTTAGCGTGGGAAGGCCAGAGCGTTGACACAGCACCCCATCCGCTATTTACCCTTTACTGATTTCAATCAGGGAGATAAGTATCACTTTTACAAGTATTAAAAAGGAACCCGTCAGGGCTGAATGGCTGTGTGTGTGTGTGTGTGTGTGTGTGTGTGTGTGTGTGTGTGTGTGTGTGCGTGCGCGTGCGCGTGCGCACGTGCATGCGTATATACAGTATGTGTGTGTGTGTTTCCGATAGGGTTGGACCAGGGTCCGTTTGGCATAGGCTCAGTAAGGGCCCAGTCCAGTCCAAACTCCTGGCATCGGTTTCGTTCAATGGAGCCTTACAAGGCTAGCAATGAGTCGAAGTGGAAAAGACAGAGAATGGGAGAGAGAGAGATGGAGTGGGAGAGAGAGAGAGAGAGAGAGAGAGAGAGAGAGAGAGAGAGAGAGAGAGAGAGAGAGAAGAGCTGGACCAGTTGAGGGAGGAGTAGTTTGGTCTGGGAGACTTGTTTGTAACAGTTATGATATTAGAGCAGTAATTGTGAGCACTGAGCCACATTTCAAATGTGCCTCAAGAAGTCCAGTTTATTTTCACTTGGTGTTACCACTCTGGCCTCAAATGGATTAGAAGATGACATGGTCAAGTGTGTGTATACATTGTAGAGGTCGACCGATTATGATTTTTCAACGCCGATAACGATTATTGGAGGTCCAAAAAAAGCCGATACTGATTAATCGGACGATTTTTATATATATTTGTAATAATGACAATTACAACAATACTGAATGAACACAAATTTTAACTTAATATTATACAAAAATAATTCAATTTAGTCTCAAATAAATAATGAAACATGTTCAATTTGGTTTAACTAATGCAAAAACAAAGTGTTGGAGAAGAAAGTAAAAGTGCAATATGTGCCATGTAAAAAAGCTAACGTTTGAGTTCCTTGCTCAGAACATGAGAACATATGAAAGCTGGTGGTTCCTTTTAACATGAGTCTTCAATATTCCCAGGTAATAAGTTTTAGGTTTTAGTTATTATAGGACTATTTCTCTCTATACCATTTGTATTTCATATACCATTGACTATTGGATGTTCTAATAGGTACTTTAGTATAGCCAGCCTAATCTCGGGAGTTGATAGGCTTGAAGTCATAAACAGCGCAATGCTTGAAGCACAGCGAAGAGCTGCTAGCAAACGCAGGAAAGTGCTGTTTGAATGAATGCTTACGAGCCTGCTGCTGCCTACCATCGCTCAGTCAGACTGCTCTATCAAATCATAGACTTAGTTATAACATAATAACACACAGAAATACGAGCCTTACGTCATTAATATGGTAAAATCTGGAAACTATCATTTCGAAAACAAAACGTTTATTCTTTCAGTGAAATACGGAACCGTTCCGTATTTTATCTAACGGGTGGCATCCCTAAGTCTAAATATTGCTGTTACATTGCACAACCATCAATGTTATGTCATAATTACGTACAATTCTGCCAAATGAATTACGGTCTTTGTTAGGAAGAAATGGTGTTCACACAGTTTTCAACGAGCCAGGCGGCCCAAACTGCTGCATATACCCAGACTCTGCTTGCACAGAACACAAGAGAAGTGACACAATTTCCCTAGTTAAAAGAAATTGATGTTAACAGGCAATATTAACTAAATATTCAGGTTTAAAATTATATACTTGTGTATTGATTTTAAGAAAGACATTGATGTTTACGGTTAGGTACACGTTGGTGCAACGACAGGGCTTTTTTTGCGAACGCGCTTGTTAAATCACCTGTTTGGCGAAGTAGGCTGTGTTTTTGGGGTGGCAGTGTAGCCTAGTGGTTAGAGCGTTGGACTAGTAACCGAAAGGTTACAAGTTCGAATCCCCGAGCTGACAAGGTACAAATCTGTTGTTTTACCCCTGAGCAAGGCAGTTAACCCTAGTCTATCATTGAAAATAAGAATTTGTTCTTAACTGACTTGCCTAGTTAAATAAAGGTACAATTAAAAATTCAACACAGTATAAACTTGTAATATCATCAACCATGTGTAGTTAACTAGTGATTATGTTAAGATTGATAGTTTTTTCTAAGATAAGTTTAATGCTAGCTAGAACCTTGTTGCATAACAGGTAGTCAGCCTGCCACGCAATCTCCTCGTGGAGTGCAATGTAATCTGCCATAATCGGTGTCCAAAAATGCTGTTTACAGATTGATTACAGATTGTTATGAAAACTTGAAATCGTCCCTAATTAATCGGCCATTCTGATTAATCGGTCGACCTCTAGTACATAGTGTGTGTTTCTTTCTTTAGGCTTTCTTGGACCACTAGCTCCCAGGGACTGTATTGTGTGTTTGTGTGTCTGTGTGTGTTTGGTTGTGTACATGTTTGACTGCGTGCATGCGAGCGTGTGTTCATGTGCTATGCGTGTGTGTGTACTGTGTGTAGAAGGGAGTGATTCACTCGCTGGTTGTTGTGTGTGTACTGTGTGTAGAAGGGAGTGATTCACTCGCTGGTTGTTGTGTGTGTACTGTGTGTAGAAGGGAGTGATTCACTCGCTGGTTGTTGTGTGTGTACTGTGTGTAGAAGGGAGTGATTCACTCGCTGGTTGTTGTGTGTGTACTGTGTGTAGAAGGGAGTGATTCACTCGCTGGTTGTTGTGTGTGTACTGTGTGTAGAAGGGAGTGATTCACTCGCTGGTTGTTGTGTGTGTACTGTGTGTAGAAGGGATTGATTCACTCGCTGGTTGTTGTGTGTGTACTGTGTGTAGAAGGGAGTGATTCACTCGCTGGTTGTTGTGTGTGTACTGTGTGTAGAAGGGAGTGATTCACTCGCTGGTTGTTGTGTGTGTACTGTGTGTAGAAGGGATTGATTCACTCGCTGGTTGTTGTGTGTGTACTGTGTGTAGAAGGGAGTGATTGATTCACTTGCTGGTTGTTGTTCTTCTACAGTTGTGCTTTTCACTTGTGTCGGCTGCTAACTGCAAGAAAAGCCAGTTCTAACTGCTAATGTGAAAAGTATTACTGGACAATCTGCTGCAGCACTTCCTTACCCACTTTGGTTTTCAAAAGGGCAAATAGAAAATGGTGAAGTTATTACGTCCAACATGTTGATTGAATCAACGTTTTTCTTGTAGCCACCAACTATCTGAAATATTGTTGATGGGTTTTTGATCTTGAAAAATGTTCACACTGCAATACTCACACTACCGCTTATTGTAATGTTTATTCATGATTTACATCATCACTGTGCTAGTAATGATATTAGCGCTTGTCCTGTGGTGCTTGAAATGAATGAACTATATTCAGGCTTATTTCCAGTGAGAGCAGTTTATTTCGTTCTTTCAGAAGGGCTGACATTGACAATAACAAAGCAAAGATGACCAAAACAAATGTTTGTATAAGACGGATGCAAGGACACAACAACTCTGTACCCACTTTGTCTGTCAGTCAGCCAGTCCACCAATCAGTCAGCCAGCCAGCCAGCCAGCCGGTCAGTCAGCCTGTCAGTCAGCCAGTCCGCCAATCAGTCAGCCAGCCAGCCGGTCAGTCAGCCTGTCAGTCAGCCAGGCAGTCAGCCAGCCGTCAGCCAGTCAGTCAGTCAGCCAGCCGGTCTGTGAGCCAGTCGGTCAGTCAGCCAGTCGGAGAGAGTAAGGGGCGTGGAGGTAAATGTTCTCTATTGTCTGTAAAGGTTCTGTGAGTCTATACAGCTCAGTTCAGCCAGTGTGTCACAGAGGTTATTATTGACCCCGGGGTCACTGTCTCTGATGGAGGTCTTTGTAATGGTTGTCCTCCCTTTCGCTCCCCTGTATCCCAGAGGCTTACAGCAGTGTGTGTGTGCGTGTGTGTATGTGTGTCTACCCCCCTAGAACTCCTATAGCCCCCGTCAGCTAGTCTCACTGCCTGGAAGAGAGAGGGAAAGGGGCTTTTGCCTTGAGAGGGGAAGGGCGGGGCATTGCGTGGCAGGAGCACATATGGAAGCGTTCCGGCCAGCCATGTTATTCCAGCTCTCTCATGCGAGGGAAAACCTGAAGGTGTCGTTGTTCTCGAGGCAAAGGTTAGCAATAGAATCCTAGGGAGTGCGGTCGCAAGGGTTGAGGACGCTCTCATAGAGTTGTGTTTGGGGGGTGGAGAGATGAAGGGATGGAGGAGGATGAGGGGGGGGAAGAGAGAAACAAAGGTCCATTTAAGATCCTGTTTCATTTACTCTTTCTTTTTTTTACCCGTCCCTCCCTCCCAGTCAGATCCCTCCCAGTCAGACCCCTCCCAGTCAGATCCCTCCCAGTCAGATCCCTCCCAGTCAGATCCCTCCCAGTCAGATCCCTCCCAGTCAGATCCCTCCCAGTCAGATCTCTCCCAGTCAGATCCCTCCCAGTCAGATCCCTCCCAGTCAGACCCCTCCCAGTCAGATCCCTCCCAGTCAGATCCCTCCCAGTCATATCCCTCCCAGTCAGATCCCTCCCAGTCAGATCCCTCCCAGTCAGACCCCTCCCAGTCAGATCCCTCCCAGTCAGATCCCTCCCAGTCAGATCCCTCCCAGTCAGACCCCTCCCAGTCAGATCCCTCCCAGTCAGACCCCTCCCAGTCAGATCTCTCCCAGTCAGATCCCTCCCAGTCAGACCCCTCCCAGTCAGATCCCTCCCAGTCATATCCCTCCCAGTCAGATCCCTCCCAGTCAGACCCCTCCCAGTCAGATCCCTCCCAGTCAGATCCCTCCCAGTCAGATCCCTCCCAGTCAGACCCCTCCCAGTCAGATCTCTCCCAGTCAGATCCCTCCCAGTCAGACCCCTCCCAGTCAGATCCCTCCCAGTCAGATCCCTCCCAGTCAGATCCCTCCCAGTCAGATCCCTCCCAGTCAGATCCCTCCAAGTCAGATCCCTCCCAGTCAGATCCCTCCCAGTCAGATCCCTCCCTGTCAGATCCCTCCCAGTCAGATCCCTCCCAGTCAGATCCCTCCCAGTCATATCCCTCCCAGTCAGATCCCTCCCAGTCAGATCCATCCCAGTCAGACCCCTTCCAGTCAGACCCCTTCCAGTCAGACCCCTCCCAGTCAGATCCCTCCCAGTCAGATCCCTCCCAGTCAGATCCCCGCTATTCAGATCCCTCCCAGTCAGATCCCTCCCAGTCAGATCCCTCCCAATCAGATCCCTCCCAGTCAGATCCCTCCCAGTCAGATCCCTCCCAGTCAGATCCCCCCCAGTCAGATCCCTTCCAGTCAGATCCCTCCCAGTCAGATCCCTCCCAGTCAGATCCCTGCTAGACGGATCCCTCCCAGTCAGAATTAATTGGCGAGCATCTCTTGTTTTTTCTCTCTCTGTGTTCTGAACGGTTCTGAGAACTGGTTGAGTTCGGGTTTCATCGCCCTCAGAAGGCCAGGGAGATGACGACTCCTGTTTCACCCAGAAAAAAGGAACCCGGGTCCCAAATGGTTTCCATCGAAACTAGATGCCAGTCAAACTCCCAGAAAGCTCTCTGATATCAGAGGAAAATAATGTGTTTCCTGGTAGGTAGGCCATGCCAAGTGAGACACACATGATTGCAATTTTCCCCTTTGACCACCATATAACACGATACATCGCTCTCTCTCTCTCTCTCTCTCTCTCTCTCTCTCTCTCTCTCTCTCTCTCTCTCTCTCTCTCTCTCTCTCTGTTTCTCTCTGTCTATATCTCTGTCTCTGTCTCTCTGTCTCTCTGTGTCTGTCTCTCTCTCTCTCTCTCTCTCTCTCTCTCTCTCTCTCTCTCTCTGTTTCTCTCTGTCTATATCTCTGTCTCTGTCTCTCTGTCTCTCTGTCTCTCTGTGTCTGTCTCTCTGTCTCTGTCTCTGTCTCTGTCTCTCTCTCTCTCTCTCTCTCTCTCTCTCTCTCTCTCTCTCTGTTTCTCTCTGTCTATATCTCTGTCTCTCTGTCTCTCTGTCTCTCTGTGTCTGTCTCTGTCTCTGTCTCTGTCTCTCTCTCTCTCTCTCTCTCTCTCTCTCTCTCTCTCTCTCTCTCTCTCTCTCTCTGTTTCTCTCTGTCTATATCTCTGTCTCTCTGTCTCTCTGTGTCTGTCTCTCTGTCTCTGTCTCTCTCTCTCTCTCTCTCTCTCTCTCTCTCTCTCTCTCTGTTTCTCTCTGTCTATATCTCTGTCTCTCTGTCTCTCTGTCTCTCTGTGTCTGTCTCTCTGTCTCTCTGTCTCTCTCTCTCTCTCTCTCTCTCTCTCTCTCTCTGTTTCTCTCTGTCTATATCTCTGTCTCTCTGTCTCTCTGTGTATGTCTCTCTGTCTGTCTCTGTCTCTCTCTCTCTCTCTCTCTCTCTCTCTCTCTCTCTCTCTGTTTCTCTCTGTCTATATCTCTGTCTCTGTCTCTCTGTCTCTCTGTGTCTGTCTCTCTGTCTCTGTCTCTGTCTCTGTCTCTGTCTCTGTCTCTGTCTCTCTCTCTCTCTCTCTCTGGTAAATATGGCTGCCGTCCATGGAGTTACTGTAATAATATTTGCCATTCATATGTAAAACAACAGTGCCTGTGATGTGATCGTTGTGCTGGGCCTGGGTGGTCTGTGTTACTATGTAGACCTATTTACCAGTGCCTGTGATGTGATCGTTGTGCTGGGCCTGGGACCCTCCCATTGGGGTTGACTGCTTTAAGACAGCGTGAGTCTTTTCCCAAATGTTGTGGGTGGACATTTGGTTGTGTTAAAATATAGTAATGAACCACTCAGGTACATGTTATCCCTGTCTAGACTGATATTTTGCGTCTCTTTTAACTATACTTTCAACAACTCAATTTAATTGAGACAAAAAAGCTACATGTTTTAAGTTTTTTTTTAACTAACCAAGGCAATAGGATTGAACAGATTCATAAACAGTCATAATATATCACAGTCACACTCAATTTAAAGTAAAATTTTTGTCACATTTTCTATCTTTACAGCTGGTTGAAATGAAATTTGAGGGCCCCAAGATGGCCTTTTTGGCTGAATCATGATCTGCAGTACGTATACTGACCAGTAGGGAGCACTCTAAGTACATATACCTGACCACCTCTGTCATCTTCAAACTAACACTGAAACATTTTCTTTAGTAAATTACATTGAATTGAAGTTGAATTTATTTAAAATATAAGTATATTATCACGAGACCAACATTTATTTCGATATGATGACTTAATTATAATTTCCCTTTTAATCATGATTTATTTTTTTTCCACAATATTTTTTTTTCCTCAGTATATGCATTACTTTGTTTTTTCAGTCTTCTTTACTTACCATCATTATAGGCTCATCATTTTCTCTCTTCTCTAACTATAATCTCACACATTAAGACATGGTAACACACTCAACGTATGGCACAACTCCCGCAACTGACTCATTGGAGATGATACCATCCAATCCACTTTATACCTCAAACAGATAATACCATCTAATCTACTTTATACCTCAAACAGATAATACCATCCAATTTACTTTATACCTCAAACAGATAATACAATCTAATCTACTTTATACCTCAAACAGATAATACCATCTAATCTACTTTATACCTCAAACAGATAATACCATCTAATCTACTTTATACCTCAAACAGATAATACCATCTAATCTACTTTATACCTCAAACAGATAATACCATCCAATCTACTTTATACCTCAAACAGATAATACAATCTAATCTACTTTATACCTCAAACAGATAATACCATCTAATCTACTTTATACCTCAAACAGATAATACCATCCAAGCTACTCTATACCTCAAACAGATAATACCATCCAATCTACTCTATACCTCAAACCTATTATACCATCCAAGCTACTCTATACCTCAAACCTATTATACCATCCAAGCTACTCTATACCTCAAACAGATAATACCATCCAAGCTACTCTATACATCAAACAGATAATACCATCCAATCTACTCTATACCTCAAACAGATAATACCGTCCAAGGTACACTATACCTCAAACAGATAATACCATCCAATCTACTCTATACCTCAAACAGATAATACCATTCAAGCTACTCTATACCTCAAACAGATAATACCATCCAATCTACTTTACACCTCAAACAGATAATACCATCCAAGATACTCTATACCTCAAACAGATAATACCATCCAAGGTACTCTATACCTCAAACAGATAATACCATGCAATCTACTCTATACCTCAAACCTATTATACCATCCAAGCCTCTCTATACCTCAAACCTATAATACCATCCAATCTACTTTATACCTCAAACAGATAATACCATCTAATCTACTTTATACCTCAAACAGATAATACCATCCAATCTACTCTATACCTCAAACAGATAATACCATTCAAGCTACTCTATACCTCAAACAGATAATACCATCCAATCTACTTTACACCTCAAACAGATAATACCATCCAAGATACTCTATACCTCAAACAGATAATACCATCCAAGCTACTCTATACCTCAAACCTATTATACCATCCAGGCTACTCTATACCTCAAACCTATTATACCATCCAAGCTACTCTATACCTCAAACAGATAATACCAACCAAGCTACTCTATACCTCAAACAGATAATACCATCCAAGATACTCTATACCTCAAACAGATAATAACATCCAATCTACTCTATACCTCAAACAGATAATACCATCTAATCTACTTTATACCTCAAACAGATAAGACCATCCAAGCTACTTTATACCTTAAACAGATAATACCATCCAAGCTACTCTATACCTCAAACAGATAATACCATCCAAGCTACTCTATACCTCAAACAGATAATATCATCCAAGCTACTATATACCTCAAACCTATTATAACATCCAAGCTACTCTATACCTCAAACCTATTATACCATCCAAGCTATTCTATACCTCAAACATATTATACCATCCAAGCTACTCTATACCTCAAACAGATAATACCTTCCAAGCTACTCTATACATCAAACAGATAATACCATCCAAGCTACTCTATACCTCAAATAGATAATACCATCCAATCTACTCTATACCTGAAACAGATAATATCATCCAAGCTACTCTATACCTCAAACAGATAATACCATCCAATCTACTCTATACCTCAGAGATAATACCATCCAATCTACTCTATACCTCAAACCTATTATACCATCCAAGCCTCTCTATACCTCAAACAGATAATAGCATCCAAGCTACTCTATACCTCAAACCTATTATACCATCCAAGCTACTCTATACCTCAAACCTATTATACCAACCAAGCTACTCTATACCTCAAACCTATTATACCATCCAAGCTACTCTATACCTCAAACCTATTATACCATCCAATCTACTCTATACCTCAAACAGATAATACCATCCAAGCTACTCTATACCTCAAACAGATAATACCATCCAAGCTACTATATACCTCAAACCTATTATACCATCCAAGCTACTCTATACCTCAAACCTATTATACCATCCAAGCTACTCTATACCTCAAACCTATTATACCATCCAAGCTACTCTATACCTCAGAGATAATACCATCCAATCTACTCTATACCTCAAACCTATTATACCATCCAAGCCTCTCTATACCTCAAACCTATAATACAATCCAATCTACTCTATACCTCAGAGATAATACCATCCAATCTACTCTATACCTCAAACCTATTATACCATCCAAGCTACTCTATACCTCAGAGATAATACCATCCAATCTACTCTATACCTCAAACCTATTATACCATCCAAGCCTCTCTATACCTCAAACCTATAATACCATCCAATCTACTTTATACCTCAAACAGATAATACCATCTAATCTACTTTATACCTCAAACAGATAATACCATCCAATCTACTCTATACCTCAAACAGATAATACCATTCAAGCTACTCTATACCTCAAACAGATAATACCATCCAATCTACTTTACACCTCAAACAGATAATACCATCCAAGATACTCTATACCTCAAACAGATAATACCATCCAAGCTACTCTATACCTCAAACCTATTATACCATCCAAGCTACTCTATACCTCAAACCTATTATACCATCCAAGATACTCTATACCTCAAACAGATAATACCATCCAATCTACTCTATACCTCAAACAGATAATACCATCTAATCTACTTTATACCTCAAACAGATAAGACCATCCAAGCTACTTTATACCTCAAACAGATAAGACCATCCAAGCTACTTTATACTTTAAACAGATAATACCATCCAATCTACTCTATACCTCAAACAGATAATACCATCCAAGCTACTCTATACCACAAACAGATAATACCATCCAATCTACTCTATACCTCACAGATAATACCATCCAATCTACTCTATACCTCACAGATAATACCATCCAATCTACTTTATACCTCAAACAGATAATAGCATCCAAGCTACTCTATACCTCAAACATATTATACCATCCAAGCTACTCTATACCTCAAACAGATAATACCTTCCAAGCTACTCTATACATCAAACAGATAATACCATCCAAGCTACTCTATACCTCAAATAGATAATACCATCCAATCTACTCTATACCTGAAACAGATAATATCATCCAAGCTACTCTATACCTCAAACAGATAATACCATCCAATCTACTCTATACCTCAGAGATAATACCATCCAATCTACTCTATACCTCAAACCTATTATACCATCCAAGCCTCTCTATACCTCAAACAGATAATAGCATCCAAGCTACTCTATACCTCAAACCTATTATACCATCCAAGCTACTCTATACCTCAAACCTATTATACCAACCAAGCTACTCTATACCTCAAACCTATTATACCATCCAAGCTACTCTATACCTCAAACCTATTATACCATCCAATCTACTCTATACCTCAAACAGATAATACCATCCAAGCTACTCTATACCTCAAACAGATAATACCATCCAAGCTACTATATACCTCAAACCTATTATACCATCCATGCTACTCTATACCTCAAACCTATTATACCATCCAAGCTACTCTATACCTCAAACCTATTATACCATCCAAGCTACTCTATACCTCAGAGATAATACCATCCAATCTACTCTATACCTCAAACCTATTATACCATCCAAGCCTCTCTATACCTCAAACCTATAATACAATCCAATCTACTCTATACCTCAGAGATAATACCATCCAATCTACTCTATACCTCAAACCTATTATACCATCCAAGCTACTCTATACCTCAGAGATAATACCATCCAATCTACTCTATACCTCAAACCTATTATACCATCCAAGCCTCTCTATACCTCAAACCTATAATACCATCCAATCTACTTTATACCTCAAACAGATAATACCATCTAATCTACTTTATACCTCAAACAGATAATACCATCCAATCTACTCTATACCTCAAACAGATAATACCATTCAAGCTACTCTATACCTCAAACAGATAATACCATCCAATCTACTTTACACCTCAAACAGATAATACCATCCAAGATACTCTATACCTCAAACAGATAATACCATCCAAGCTACTCTATACCTCAAACCTATTATACCATCCAAGCTACTCTATACCTCAAACCTATTATACCATCCAAGATACTCTATACCTCAAACAGATAATACCATCCAATCTACTCTATACCTCAAACAGATAATACCATCTAATCTACTTTATACCTCAAACAGATAAGACCATCCAAGCTACTTTATACCTCAAACAGATAAGACCATCCAAGCTACTTTATACTTTAAACAGATAATACCATCCAATCTACTCTATACCTCAAACAGATAATACCATCCAAGCTACTCTATACCACAAACAGATAATACCATCCAATCTACTCTATACCTCACAGATAATACCATCCAATCTACTCTATACCTCACAGATAATACCATCCAATCTACTTTATACCTCAAACAGATAATAGCATCCAAGCTACTCTATACCTCAAACCTATTATACCGACCAAGCTACTCTATGCCTCAAACCTATTATACCATCCAAGCTACTCTATACCTCAAACCTATTATACCATCCAATCTACTCTATACCTCAAACAGATAATACCATCCAATCTACTCTATACCTCAAACAGATAATACCATCTAATCTACTTTATACCTCAAACAGATAAGACCATCCAAGCTACTTTATACCTTAAACAGATAATACCATCCAAGCTACTCTATACCTCAAACAGATAATACCATCCAAGCTACTCTATACCTCAAACAGATAATATCATCCAAGCTACTATATACCTCAAACCTATTATACCATCCAAGCTACTCTATACCTCAAACCTATTATACCATCCAAGCTATTCTATACCTCAAACATATTATACCATCCAAGCTACTCTATACCTCAAACAGATAATACCTTCCAAGCTACTCTATACATCAAACAGATAATACCATCCAAGCTACTCTATACCTCAAATAGATAATACCATCCAATCTACTCTATACCTGAAACAGATAATATCATCCAAGTTACTCTATACCTCAAACAGATAATACCATCCAATCTACTCTATACCTCAGAGATAATACCATCCAATCTACTCTATACCTCAAACCTATTATACCATCCAAGCCTCTCTATACCTCAAACCTATAATACCATCCAATCTACTTTATACCTCAAACAGATAATACCATCTAATCTACTTTATACCTCAAACAGATAATACCATCCAATCTACTCTATACCTCAAACAGATAATACCATTCAAGCTACTCTATACCTCAAACAGATAATACCATTCCAAGCTACTCTATACCACAAACAGATAATACCATCCAATCTACTCTATACCTCACAGATAATACCATCCAAGCTACTCTATACCGCAAACAGATAATACCATCCAATCGACTTTATACCTCAAACAGATAATAGCATCCAAGCTACTCTATACCTCAAACCTATTATACCATCCAAGCTACTCTATACCTCAAACCTATTATACCAACCAAGCTACTCTATACCTCAAACCTATTATACCATCCAAGCTACTCTATACCTCAAACCTATTATACCATCCAATCTACTCTATACCTCAAACAGATAATACCATCCAAGCTACTCTATACCTCAAACAGATAATACCATCCAAGCTACTATATACCTCAAACCTATTATACCATCCAAGCTACTCTATACCTCAAACCTATTATACCATCCAAGCTACTCTATACCTCAAACCTATTATACCATCCAAGCTACTCTATACCTCAGAGATAATACCATCCAATCTACTCTATACCTCAAACCTATTATACCATCCAAGCCTCTCTATACCTCAAACCTATAATACAATCCAATCTACTCTATACCTCAGAGATAATACCATCCAATCTACTCTATACCTCAAACCTATTATACCATCCAAGCCTCTCTATACCTCAAACCTATAATACCATCCAATCTACTTTACACCTCAAACAGATAATACCATCTAATCTACTTTATACCTCAAACAGATAATACCATTCAAGCTACTCTATACCTCAAACAGATAATACCATCCAATCTACTTTACACCTCAAACAGATAATACCATCCAAGATACTCTATACCTCAAACAGATAATACCATCCAAGCTACTCTATACCTCAAACCTATTATACCATCCAAGCTACTCTATACCTCAAACCTATTATACCATCCAAGATACTCTATACCTCAAACAGATAATACCATCCAATCTACTCTATACCTCAAACAGATAATACCATCTAATCTACTTTATACCTCAAACAGATAAGACCATCCAAGCTACTTTATACCTCAAACAGATAAGACCATTCAAGCTACTCTATACCTCAAACAGATAATACCATCCAATCTACTTTACACCTCAAACAGATAATACCATCCAAGATACTCTATACCTCAAACAGATAATACCATCCAAGCTACTCTATACCTCAAACCTATTATACCATCCAAGCTACTCTATACCTCAAACCTATTATACCATCCAAGATACTCTATACCTCAAACAGATAATACCATCCAATCTACTCTATACCTCAAACAGATAATACCATCTAATCTACTTTATACCTCAAACAGATAAGACCATCCAAGCTACTTTATACCTCAAACAGATAAGACCATCCAAGCTACTTTATACTTTAAACAGATAATACCATCCAATCTACTCTATACCTCAAACAGATAATACCATCCAAGCTACTCTATACCACAAACAGATAATACCATCCAATCTACTCTATACCTCACAGATAATACCATCCAATCTACTCTATACCTCACAGATAATACCATCCAATCTACTTTATACCTCAAACAGATAATAGCATCCAAGCTACTCTATACCTCAAACCTATTATACCGACCAAGCTACTCTATGCCTCAAACCTATTATACCATCCAAGCTACTCTATACCTCAAACCTATTATACCATCCAATCTACTCTATACCTCAAACAGATAATACCATCCAATCTACTCTATACCTCAAACAGATAATACCATCTAATCTACTTTATTCCTCAAACAGATAAGACCATCCAAGCTACTTTATACCTTAAACAGATAATACCATCCAAGCTACTCTATACCTCAAACAGATAATACCATCCAAGCTACTCTATACCTCAAACAGATAATATCATCCAAGCTACTATATACCTCAAACCTATTATACCATCCAAGCTACTCTATACCTCAAACCTATTATACCATCCAAGCTATTCTATACCTCAAACATATTATACCATCCAAGCTACTCTATACCTCAAACAGATAATACCTTCCAAGCTACTCTATACATCAAACAGATAATACCATCCAAGCTACTCTATACCTCAAATAGATAATACCATCCAATCTACTCTATACCTGAAACAGATAATATCATCCAAGCTACTCTATACCTCAAACAGATAATACCATCCAATCTACTCTATACCTCAGAGATAATACCATCCAATCTACTCTATACCTCAAACCTATTATACCATCCAAGCCTCTCTATACCTCAAATCTATAATACCATCCAATCTACTTTATACCTCAAACAGATAATACCATCTAATCTACTTTATACCTCAAACAGATAATACCATCCAATCTACTCTATACCTCAAACAGATAATACCATTCAAGCTACTCTATACCTCAAACAGATAATACCATTCCAAGCTACTCTATACCACAAACAGATAATACCATCCAATCTACTCTATACCTCACAGATAATACCATCCAAGCTACTCTATACCGCAAACAGATAATACCATCCAATCGACTTTATACCTCAAACAGATAATAGCATCCAAGCTACTCTATACCTCAAACCTATTATACCATCCAAGCTACTCTATACCTCAAACCTATTATACCAACCAAGCTACTCTATACCTCAAACCTATTATACCATCCAAGCTACTCTATACCTCAAACCTATTATACCATCCAATCTACTCTATACCTCAAACAGATAATACCATCCAAGCTACTCTATACCTCAAACAGATAATACCATCCAAGCTACTATATACCTCAAACCTATTATACCATCCAAGCTACTCTATACCTCAAACCTATTATACCATCCAAGCTACTCTATACCTCAAACCTATTATACCATCCAAGCTACTCTATACCTCAGAGATAATACCATCCAATCTACTCTATACCTCAAACCTATTATACCATCCAAGCCTCTCTATACCTCAAACCTATAATACAATCCAATCTACTCTATACCTCAAACAGATAATACCATCTAATCTACTTTATACCTCAAACAGATAATACCATCCAATCTACTCTATACCTCAAACAGATAATACCATTCAAGCTACTCTATACCTCAAACAGATAATACCATCCAATCTACTTTACACCTCAAACAGATAATACCATCCAAGATACTCTATACCTCAAACAGATAATACCATCCAAGCTACTCTATACCTCAAACCTATTATACCATCCAAGCTACTCTATACCTCAAACCTATTATACCATCCAAGCTACTCTATACCTAAAACAGATAATACCATCCAAGCTACTCTATACCTCAAACAGATAATACCATCCAAGCTACTCTATACCTCAAACAGATAATACCATCCAATCTACTTTACACCTCAAACAGATAATACCATCCAAGATACTCTATACCTCAAACAGATAATACCATCCAAGCTACTCTATACCTCAAACCTATTATACCATCCAAGCTACTCTATACCTCAAACCTATTATACCATCCAAGATACTCTATACCTCAAACAGATAATACCATCCAATCTACTCTATACCTCAAACAGATAATACCATCTAATCTACTTTATACCTCAAACAGATAAGACCATCCAAGCTACTTTATACCTTAAACAGATAAGACCATCCAAGCTACTTTATACTTTAAACAGATAATACCATCCAATCTACTCTATACCTCAAACAGATAATACCATCTAATCTACTTTATACCTCAAACAGATAAGACCATCCAAGCTACTTTATACCTTAAACAGATAAGACCATCCAAGCTACTTTATACTTTAAACAGATAATACCATCCAATCTACTCTATACCTCAAACAGATAATACCATCTAATCTACTTTATACCTCAAACAGATAATACCATCCAATCTACTCTATACCTCAAACAGATAATACCATTCAAGCTACTCTATACCTCAAACAGATAATACCATCCAATCTACTTTACACCTCAAACAGATAATACCATCCAAGATACTCTATACCTCAAACAGATAATACCATCCAAGCTACTCTATACCTCAAACCTATTATACCATCCAAGCTACTCTATACCTCAAACCTATTATACCATCCAAGCTACTCTATACCTAAAACAGATAATACCATCCAAGCTACTCTATACCTCAAACAGATAATACCATCCAAGGTACTCTATACCTCAAACAGATAATACCATCCAATCTACTTTACACCTCAAACAGATAATACCATCCAAGATACTCTATACCTCAAACAGATAATACCATCCAAGCTACTCTATACCTCAAACCTATTATACCATCCAAGCTACTCTATACCTCAAACCTATTATACCATCCAAGATACTCTATACCTCAAACAGATAATACCATCCAATCTACTCTATACCTCAAACAGATAATACCATCTAATCTACTTTATACCTCAAACAGATAAGACCATCCAAGCTACTTTATACCTTAAACAGATAAGACCATCCAAGCTACTTTATACTTTAAACAGATAATACCATCCAATCTACTCTATACCTCAAACAGATAATACCATCCAAGCTACTCTATACCACAAACAGATAATACCATCCAATCTACTCTATACCTCACAGATAATACCATCCAATCTACTCTATACCTCACAGATAATACCATCCAATCTACTTTATACCTCAAACAGATAATAGCATCCAAGCTACTCTATACCTCAAACCTATTATACCGACCAAGCTACTCTATACCTCAAACCTATTATACCATCCAAGCTACTCTATACCTCAAACCTATTATACCATCCAAGCTACTCTATACCTAAAACAGATAATACCATCCAAGCTACTCTATACCTCAAACAGATAATACCATCCAAGCTACTCTATGCCTCAAACAGATAATACCATCCAAGCTACTATATACCTCAAACCTATTATACCATCCAAGCTACTCTATACCTCAAACCTATTATACCATCCAAGCTACTCTATACCTCAAACAGATAATACCATCCAAACTACTCTATACCTCAAACAGATAATACCATTCAAGCTACTCTATACCTCAAACTATTATACCATCCAAGCTACTCTATACCTCAAACAGATAATACCATCCAAGCTACTCTATACCTCAAACAGATAATACCATCTAATCTACTTTACACCTCAAACAGATAATACCATCCAAGCTACTCAATACATCAAACCTATTATACCATCCAATCTACTCTATACCTCAAACAGATAATACCAACCAAGCTACTCTATACCTCAAACAGATCAGAGGTAGGACCCATATCCCTGAAATGACACATTCTGCATTTAACCTCCTTCTTCAAACAGAAACGTGTTGAAAAGTGAGTTGGACTCATGACTTTGGGTGACTGGCTGGATGTGACAGGAGCGAGGCTTGGAAAGTTTGATGTCATGAGTTTTAATCATGTGCTGTGGCCGCTCGCCGCCTGCCTGGGAGCATGGCGAGGCGTGGCATGATGGCTTTGTAAAGATGTGGTTCTGGGAAGCTGCCAGGTCCACTGGCACAACAAGCCTAGCTTCAGCCCACAGAAAGAATCCCTGACCCAGGCTCGATCCAGGAGCAGGCTGGGGCCTAGCGTTGCATAGTGGAGGTTTATTACTGAAACTCTCCCCCTTCACAGTAGCCACTGAGGGGTCAGTGTGTGGAGGAAGAGGGAAGGGAAGGGCTGACAAATGAATGGAAGTTATCCTGGTTATTAGGCTGTGAGTTGTTAGAATGTACGCAGGATAGGCTGTTTAGTGAATAAGAGTGTGTTTCTCTGTGTGTTAGTATTTAAACGATGACCCATATTGTTAGATAGTGTGGATAAATGTTGTTCTTAATTGAGTGTGATACAAGTATCGTGGGATAAGCATGATTCATGAATTATATTTAATTATATTTGTCTCCGTTTTTGGTCAAACCATTCCAACATGTTCTCTCCTAGCGTCTAGCTTAGTGTATAAACTTACAGTAGGATACAGTGTACAGAATATTTGAGTTGTTTTACCACTTCCATAAAACATTTACTTTAGGAGACAGAGAGGCAGTACAGCTAGGCTAAAGACACTTCACTGTAGACACTGCTGGAGACACTACACTTTTCTGGCTCTTCCTTGAAGACCCTTAATAATGGTATAGTGTCTTGTCTGCCTGTAAGACATAATCATTGTTCATCAGTACATTGAAAAGAGGCAGATCCTCATCACCTTACAGATGATATGGTAGAAAAAAGACATTTTCAATGCAAGAGGATCATACTTATTACAACATGTTTGAGTTTGACTCCTGGAACACATTATTGGCTGTAGTTATCGTGTTATAGAATTTGGATATAAAATGTCCCTACACACCATTATCCAAGTGTTAACATTTGTATGAATTAAAATCAACGTCTGTAATTTGAAATGCTTTATTTATTCACATCACTATTGAAAAATAATACGATATTGTAAACATGACGAATAATAATGATTGAGTTTCTTTAAAAGCATTCAAACTGCATGTCTCTTTGTTTAGAAGCTCTGTCCAATCTGACAAGAGTTCCCTGAAACGTTACCAGCGGGGCCGAGAATGTTATCTGTGGTCAGAGTGGATCATTGCTATCTTTATCTCCTTCTCACTGAATATTTCCCGACCCCAGATAGAGAGGTACATCTCACGGGAGAAGGCAGGTTTCCTCAGCACAGCCAGCCACAGACTCACACAGAGCACCGCTCCTTTGCAGATTGGTATAAACGGGACAGACAATCGATCGGTCCATGAGTATGTCCCTAATGGCAGCCTATTCCCGACATAGTCCACTACTTTTGTTGTCCGGCTTTCATGGGTTGCAATAGTGCACTACTTTTGACCACGGACACAAAGGGCTCGGGTCAAAAGTAGTTGACTATATAGGGAACTGGGTGTCATTTGGGACTGGGACCATTTGTCATAATGATGACAAATGACTGTTTTGCAACCCATGGAGGACAGACAACAAAATCCCTGAGTGTTTTTCCATTACACAGCCAGAGGAATGCTCTTTCACAGAGTTAGATGCCACAGAGCAGTAGAACAGGGATTTTTACCAATTTAACTAAAGCACTGCCACCCACCCATTGTGTGATAAGGAAGGATTTACAGAAAGAGCAGGTAATGTATAGTTTACTTCACAGCTTGCCTTTTATGTATGATGATGGTGCTCCTTAGAGTGTATACACACACAAACACAAACACACACACACAAACACACACACACAACACACACATACACACACACACACACAAACACACACACACAAACACACACACAAACACACACACACACAAACACACACACACAAACACACACATACACACAAACACACACACACAAACACACACATAAACACAAACACACACAAACACACACACACAAACACACACATACACACAAACACACACACACAAACACAAACACACACACAAACACACACAAACACACACACAAACACACACACACACATACACAAACACACACACAAACACACACACACACACAAACACACACATACACAACACACACACACACATACACACACACACACAAACACACACACACACAAACACACACACACACACATACACAAACACACACACACACAAACACACACACACACAAACACACACATACACAAACACACACATACAGAAGCACACAAACACACACACACAAACACACACACAAACACACACATACACAAACACACACAAACACACACATACACAAACACACACACAAACACACACACAAACACACACACACAAACCTTATGTTCTTCTATCCCCGTGGGGACCTAAAATTAATTTCAATTAAAAATCCTATTTTCCCTAATCCCTAACGTTAACCCTGATTCTAACCCCTAAGATTGAAATAGCCTTCACCCCCTCATCTCCTCATGGGGATGTGGGAAATGGGAGACATTTCCTTGTTTTACTATCCTTGTGGGGACTTTTGGGAATAGAATAACAAGACCACACAGACACACACACACACACTCAAACACGTTATAAGCTTCCTGTGTCATGTGTAGGAATACATTGTCGGAGTTTGTAGGAGGACAAAACAGAGCAAAAGCAAAAATGTACATTTCAGAATTGACTGGAAATGGTAGGCCTACAGGTACAAAAGGTATTGTTGATAACTGACGCTCCCTATCTCTCTTCAGAGATCGTTTACTCCACCCACGGAGTTCACATTGGCTGTTGTGAAATTGGGTGTTGTAGAATTGGGTGTTGTAGTTCCCCTACTGTAACAGGCCCCAGGTGAGATCATTTGTAATATTTGACAGTTGAATGTGATGTGATGTCTGAGCTGCATCCCAAATGGCACCCTATTCTCTATATAGTGCTATGGGCTGTTGTCAAAAGTAGAGCAGATAGGGATTAGGGAATAGGGTGCCATTTAATATCAGGCAGTATAATATCAGGCAGTATGAGGACAGTGTGATATCAGGCAGTATGAGGACAGTGTGATATCAGGCAGTATGGGGACAGTGTGATATCAGGCAGTATGAGGATAGTGTGATATCAGGCAGGCGTTTGTCTCAGTCAGAACAGAGCAAAACAGAGCAGAACAGAACAGAGCAGAACAGGAAAATAACAGAACAGAGCAGAACAGGAAAATAACAGAACAGAGCAAAACAGGAAAATAACAGAGCAGAAGAGAACAGGAAAATAACAGAACAGAGCAGAACAGGAAAATAACAGAGCAGAACAGAACAGAACAGAGCAAAACAGGAAAATAACAGAACAGAGCAGAACAGGAAAATAACAGAATAGAGCAGAACAGGAAAATAACAGAACAGAGCAAAACAGGAAAATAACAGAACAGGAAAATAACAGAACAGAGCAGAACAGGAAAATAACAGAGCAGAACAGAACAGGAAAATAACAGAACAGAGCAGAACAGGAAAATAACAGAACAGAGCAGAACAGGAAAATAACAGAACAGAGCAGAACAGGAAAATAACAGAACAGAGCAGAACAGGACAGAACAGGGTGTGGTGCCAGGGCCACATTAGAGGAGTCTTTCAAGTTCTCGTCACCTCCTCCTACTCATCAGTGCAGAGTCTGTGTTGTGGTCTACAGGCTGCTCAACACCCAACTTCTGAGGAGAACCCCCCTCTTTACAGTGTGTGTGTGTGTGTGTGTTCGCTCTCATTTAAAGGGTTATTCCAAGGGCGTAGGATGCTGCAACTCTTGCCCCTTGAAAGTGCCCCTTACCTCCTCCTCCTCTCCTCCCTTCCTCCTCTTTCTATCTTCCTCTCCTCCTATCCTACTCTCCTCCTCCACTCCTCCCTTCCTCCCATACTCTCTTATATGTCCTTATTCCCAACGTTTTGCAAAACTCCTCTGTCAGAGATGACGGGAATGTGTGTGTGTGTGTGCGTGTGTGCGTGTATGCGTGTGTATGTGAGTCTCAGCATGATAGTGTAATCATCTCTAGGGCCCCAGCAGCTTGGCCCAATAAACCAGTGGATGAAAGAGCCTGGTGTCATCCTACTGCTGTCTAATGCATGTCCTGTGTGTGTTACTTAATGTGTGTGTGTGTTACTTTATGTGTGTGTGTTACTTAATGTGTGTGTGTGTGTTACTTCATTTGTGTATGTGTTACTTTATGTGTGTGTGTTACTTAATGTGTGTGTGTGTTACTTTATGTGTGTGTGTTACTTTATGTGTGTGTGTTACTTTATGTGTGTGTGTGTGTGTGTGTTACTTTATGTGTGGGTGTGTTACTTTATGTGTGTGTGTTACTTATGTGTGTGTGTGTTACTTTATGTGTGTGTGTGACTTACTTTATGTGTGTGTGTTACTTTATGTGTGTGTGTTACTTTATGTGTGTGTGTATTACTTTATGTGTGTGTGTGTTACTTTATGTGTGTGTGTGTTACTTTATGTGTGTGTGTTACATTGTGTGTGTGTGTGTGTGTGTGTTACTTTATGTGTGTGTGTGTGTGTGTTACTTATGTGTGTGTGTGTGTTACTTTATGTGTGTGTGTGTGTGTGTGTTACTTTATGTGTGTGTGTTACTTTATGCGTGTGTGTTACTTTATGTGTGTGTGTGTGAGTGTGTTACTTTATGGGTGTGTGTTACTTTACGTGTGTGTGTGTGTGTGTGTGTTGCTTTATGTGTGTGTGTGTTACTTTATGTGTGTGTGTGTTACTTTGTGTGTGTGTGTGTTACTTTATGTGTGTGTGTGTGTGTTACTTTATGTGTGTGTGTGTTACTTTATGTCTGTGTGTGTGTGTTACTTTATGCGTGTGTTACTTTGTGTGTGTGTGTGTGTTACTTTATGTGTGTGTGTGTGTGTTACTTTATGTGTGTGTTACTTTGTGTGTGTGTGTGTGTTACTTTATGTGTGTGTGTGTGTGTTACTTTATGTGTGTGTGTTACTTTATGTGTGTGTGTGTTACTTTATGTGTGTGTGTGTGTGTGTTACTTTATGTGTGTGTGTTAGTTTATGTGTGCGTGTGTGTGTGTGTGTGTCTTACTTTATGTGTGTGTGTTACTTTATGTGTGTGTATTACTTTATGTGTGTGTGTTACTTTATGTGTGTGTGTTACTTTATGCGTGTGTGTTACTTTATGTGTGTGTGTTACTTTATGTGTGTGTGTGTTACTTTATGTGTGTGTGTTACCTTATGTGTGTGTGTGTTACTTTATGTGTGTGTGTGTTACTTTATGTGTGTGTGTGTGTGTTACTTTATGTGTGTGTTACTTTATGTGTGTGTGCTACCTCATGTGTGTGTGTATGTTACTTTATGTGTGTGTGTTACTTTATGTGTGTGTGTGTTACTTTATGTGTGTGTGTGTGTTACTTTATGTGTGTGTGTGTTGCTTTATGTGTGTGTGTGTGTTACTTTATGTGTGTGTGTGTGTGTTACTTTATGTGTGTGTGTTACTTTATGTGTGTGTGTGTTACTGTATGTGTGTGTGTGTGTGTGTGTGTGTGTGTGTGTTACTGTATGTGTGTGTGTGTTACTTTATGTGTGTGTGTGTGTGTGTTACTTCATGTGTGTGTGTGTTACTTTGTGTGTGTGTGTGTGTGTGTGTGTGTGTTTGTTACTTTATGTATGTGTGTGTGTGTGTGTTACTTCATGTGTGCGTGTGTTACTTTGTGTGTGTGTGTGTTTGTTACTTTATGTGTGTGTGTGTTACCTATGTGTGTTTCTCTGTGTGTGTGTGTGTGTTACTCTATGTGTGTTTCTCTATGTGTGTTTCTCTGTGTGTGTCTGTTACTCTATGTGTGTTACTCTATGTGTGTTTCTCTATGTGTGTGTGTGTGTTACTTTATGTGTGTGTGTGTGTGTTACTTTATGTGTGTGTGTTACTTTATGTGTGTGTGTGTTACTTTATGTGTGTGTGTGTGTGTGTGTGTTACTTTATGTGTGTGTGTGTGTGTGTGTGTTACTTTATGTGTGTGTGTGTTACTTGATGTGTGTGTGTGTGTTACTTTATGTGTGTGTGTGTTACTTCATGTGTGTGTGTGTGTGTGTGTGTGTGTTACTTTATGTGTGTGTGTGTTACTGTATGTATGTGTGTGTTACTTTATGTGTGTGTGTGTTACTTTATGTGTGTGTATTAATTTATGTGTGTGTGTGTGTGTGTGTGTTACTTTATGTGTGTGTGTGTGTGTGTGTTACTTTATGTGTGTGTGTTATTTTATGTATGTGTGTGTTACTTTATGTGTGTGTGTGTTACTTTATGTATGTGTGTGTTACTTTATGTGTGTGTGTGTTACTTTATGTGTGTGTATTAATTTATGTGTGTGTGTGTTACTTTATGTGTGTGTGTGTGTTACTTTATGTGTGTGTGTGTGTTACTTTATGTGTGTGTGTGTTACTTTATGGGTGTGTGTTACTTTATATGTGTGTGTGTTACTTTATGTGTGTGTGTTACTTTATGTGTGTGTGTGTTACTTTATGTGTGTGTGTGTGTTACTTTATGTGTGTGTGTGTTACTTGATGTGTGTGTGTGTTACTTTATGTGTGTGTGTGTTACTTCATGTGTGTGTGTGTGTTACTGTGTGTGTGTGTGTGTGTGTGTGTTACTTTATGTATGTGTGTGTGTGTGTGTTACTTTATGTGTGTGTGTGTTACTTTATGTATGTGTGTGTTACTTTATGTGTGTGTGTGTGTGTGTGTTACTTTGTGTGTGTGTGTGTTTGTTACTTTATGTATGTGTGTGTTACTTTATGTGTGTGTGTGTTACTTCATGTGTGTGTGTGTGTGTGTGTTACTTTGTGTGTGTGTGTGTTTGTTACTTTATGTATGTGTGTGTGTGTGTGTTACTTCATGTGTGCGTGTGTTACTTTGTGTGTGTGTGTGTTATTTCATGTATGTGTGTGTGTGTTGTTTTATGTGTGTGTTTGTGTGTTACATTATGTGTGTGTGTTACTTCATGTGTGTGTGTGTTACTTTATGTGTGTGTTACTTTATGTGTGTGTGTTACTTTATGTGTGTGTGTTACTTTATGTGTGTGTGTTACTTTATGTGTGTGTGTTACTTTATGTGTGTGTGTGTTACTTCATGTGTGTGTGTTACTTTGTGTGTGTGTGTTACTTTGTGTGTGTGTGTGTTACTTCATGTGTGTGTGTGTTACTTTGTGTGTTAGTGTGTTTGTTACTTTATGTGTGTGTGTCACCTATGTGTGTTTCTCTGTGTGTGTGTGTGTTACTCTATGTGTGTTTCTCTATGTGTGTGTTTCTCTATGTGTGTGTTACTCTATGTGTGTGTTACTCTATGTGTGTGTTACTCTATGTGTGTGTTTCTCTATGTGTGTGAGTCTTACTTTATATATTTTGTATATTATATATATTGTTTTACTTTATGTGTATGTGTGTTTATTTATGTGTGTTACTTTATGTGTATGTGTGTGTGTTACTTTATGTGTGTGTGTGTGTGTTACTTTATGTGTGTGTGTTACTTATGTGTGTGTTACTTTATGTGTGTGTGTTACTTTATGTGTGTGTGTGTGTTACTTTATGTGTATGTGTGTGTGTTACTTTATGTGTGTGTGTGTGTGTTACTTTATGTGTGTGTGTTACTTATGTGTGTGTTACTTTATGTGTGTGTGTTACTTTATGTGTGTGTGTGTGTTACTTTATGTGTGTGTGTGTTTGTTACTTTATGTGTGTGTGTTTGTTACTTTATGTGTGTGTGTTTGTTACTTTATGTGTGTGTTACTTTATGTGTGTGTGTGTTACTTTATGTGTGTGTGTGTGTGTTACTTTATGTGTGTGTGTGTGTGTGTTACTTTATGTGTGTGTGTTACTTTGTGTGTGTGTTACTTAATGTGTATGTGTGTGTTACTTTATGTGTGTGTATGTGTGTTTTACTTTATGTGTGTGTTACTTTATGTGTGTGTGTTATTTCATGTGTGTGTGTTGTTTTATGTGTGTGTTTGTGTGTTACATTATGTGTGTGTGTTACTTCATGTGTGTGTGTGTGTGTGTGTTACTTTATGTGTACGTTACTTTATGTGTGTGTGTTATTTCATGTGTGTGTGTGTGTGTTGTTTTATGTGTGTGTTTGTGTGTTACGTTATGTGTGTGTGTGTTACTTTATGTGTGTGTGTGTGTGTGTGTGTGTGTGCGTGTGTGTGTGTGTGTGTGCGAATCAGACCTGGGTTCAAGTACATGTGTGTTTCAGTATCTGGTCTTCCAAATACTTTTTCGATGTATTTGAGTATTTTTAAACAAGTACTCTTATTTGATTTTTTTAATGGTTATTTTGTAAAAAATAAATACTATTTGAGAGTTTTTTCAAATACCTGGGTTAAATGCATGGGAGTGTATTTGAGTAATTACACATTCATAAAAATATTAAACTGCTTGTCTTTCCAAATAAAATATATTTGAATAGTTACTTTGAATGTATATGAAAGTAATTTAGATATTTGAAATAGTATTTGAACCCAGGTCTGTTGCTTGTGTGTGCCCTTATGTCTCTGTGTGTCACAGGATGCGCTAGGTGTCAACACTCCTCTGTCAGTGGCAGTACAGGCGCTGGCACGGCCTCTAACAACCTAACCCTCTAACACAGCACTGGACCCTCTCCAAGTCACACAGACAGGCAGGCAGGCCAACCCACCCCAGCCTTCATCTCCCCAGTGATGAGCGTGAGCTTGCACATTTCAGCATCATGCCAACACTTCCTGGGGATTCAGAATAAAAAGGGATCTTTGATCTATTCTAGTTACTAGTTGGAATATATTCTTAGGCTTGCCAAATGGCTCCCTATTCCCTATGTAGTGCACTACTTTTGACCTGACACCTATGGGTCCTGATCAAAAGTAGTGCACTTCACAGGGAATAGGGTGCCATTTGGGACAAATACGAAAACATATAATGCTGTGAAACCCAGTGGTATGGTTATGCACTGTGGTAGCTGTATCTCTCACTACAGCACAATATGGGTCGTATCTAACTACTGTGGTAGCTGTATCTCTCACTATAGCACAATATGGGTTGTATCTAACTACTGTGGTAGCTGTATCTGACACTACAGCACAACATGGGTGGTATCTAACTACTGTGGTAGCTGTATCTGACACTACAGCACAACATGGGTGGTATCTAACTACTGTGGTAGCTGTATCTGACACTACAGCATGACATGGGTCGTATCTAACTACTGTGGTAGCTGTATCTCTCACTACAGCACAACATGGGTGGTATCTAACTACTGTGGTAGCTGTATCTGACACTACAGCACGACATGGGTCGTATCTAACTACTGTGGTAGCTGTATCTTTCACTACAGCACAACATGGGTCGTTTCTAACTACTGTGGTAGCTGTATCTGACACTACAGCACAACATGGGTCGTATCTAACTACTGTGGTAGCTGTATCTCTCACTACAGCACAACATGGGTGGTATCTAACTACTGTGGTAGCTGTATCTGACACTACAACATGACATGGGTCGTATCTAACTACTGTGGTAGCTGTATCTCTCACTACAGCACAACATGGGTGGTATCTAACTACTGTGGTAGCTGTATCTGACACTACAGCACGACATGGGTCGTATCTAACTACTGTGGTAGCTGTATCTTTCACTACAGCACAACATGGGTCGTTTCTAACTACTGTGGTAGCTGTATCTGACACTACAGCACAACATGGGTCGTATCTAACTACTGTGGTAGCTGTATCTCTCACTACAGCACAACATGGGTGGTATCTAACTACTGTGGTAGCTGTATCTGACACTACAGCACAACATGGGTCGTATCTAACTAATGTGTCAGCTGTACCTCTCACTACAGCACAACATGGGTCGTTTCTAACTACTGTGGTAGCTGTATCTGACACTACAGCACAACATGGGTCGTATCTAACTACTGTGGTAGCTGTATCTCTCACTACAGCACAACATGGGTCGTTTCTAACTACTGTGGTAGCTGTATCTGACACTACAGCACAACATGGGTCGTATCTAACTACTGTGGTTGCTGTATCTCTCACTACAGCACAACATGGGTTGTTTCTAACTACTGTGGTAGCTGTCTCTGACTTTTCTTAGTATATTTATAGTAATGCTCTCCACATGTAGTGGATATATCTTAACCATCCAGCCAATCACAGTATAATACACTAAGCTCTCCACAGAGTCCCGCTCCTAAGATCCCTATAGTGCCATTGAATTACTGTTTATTTTCTCTTCCTTCATAATGGATTGGCCAATTTCAGTTCATCTAAGATAATTCACTGTAGAGGTATCCACATAATGACTAACAATGCTTCTGACCGGCTGGCTCAGGCCTTTTCACTCCCCAGCGTACGATTAAGCTGGTATTTAGCCTGTAGCGTGCATGCTAATCTAAATAGTAAATACTCCACGACTGGGGGGGAGAGAGTGGCGTGTCTATGTCTTAGGACTCGGAAGGACCCCTTCTCTGTCAGAGTTGAGCTGAGTGTTCTAACCGCTTATAGGCGTCTATGGAGATGCCTGTTTGTCTATGTGCCGCTGGGCTGGGCTGGGCTGAATTGACTGGGCCAGCGTGAGGAAGGAAGCTGAGTTTCATCAAGCCAGCCCCCAGGTACCAGTGGCTTGGTGGATCCTGGTTAATGTGTGTTCCCATGGTGCAGAGCAGTATTAAGCACCAGGTGGAACAGGAAAACATTCCATGACTGGGTTGAGAGAGAGAGAGGGAGAGACAGAGAAAGGGAGAGACAATCTTTGAAGGCTTTGGAGAATCTCCATTGAAATTGAGTTATATTTGGTTGCTTCTTCCTTGACCTTTGACCATAGTATCTTCAGTACCGTGCCTTCATATGGGAAGATGTATTCAGTCGTTAAGTAACCAATCCAAAGCCTCATGTCACATGGCTATGAATCACTGAAGCTTGCTCCAGTCTCTGTGGTCAACTGTTGTCAGTCGGACCGCTCTACGTTATGGTCGCACAGCTCTCCATGGTCCTCCCATGACCACACATTCTGACCACGGTCCTGGTCATCTAAGGTCAGGTTGTGCATGGGTTTAGGTTGGGAGAGACTCCCTTTCCTCTCCTCACAGCAGACCCCAGCGATGTTGGCCACGCAGTCTCTGTCTCTCTTGCTCTCTGTCTCTCTTGCTATCTCTCTCTCTGTCCCTCTCCCTGTTCCTCTCCATTCTCCATCCTAACCCCAAAGGGACAACACCCAGTCCTGTCTCCCTCCCTCTCATTGAGGGTGCTGTGGTGGTGGGACACCAAAGAGAAGCATCCCCCTCTCCACCAAACTCAGGGGGGGAAATGGATGACAGGGAGAGAGAGGAAGAGAGAGAGAGATTGAGAGAGAGAGAGGAGCCGCCTGTGAGTTTGTCGGTTGGTGGCTGTCTGTCCTGGCTGTCCTCTGTGACACAGTGGCGGACTGACTCGTTGGCTTGGCTGACTGACTGCTTGGCTGGCTGACTGACTGGTTGGCTTGGCTGACTGACTGCTTGGCTGGCTGACTGATTGCCTGGCTGGCTGACTGTCTAGGCCTGTCTCCCTGGCCTCTCCACTCCGGTCCCTGCTGGTTAGATGCTGTCTGATTCAGAGCAACACTTCCATTCAGCTGGAAACCACGCTGTTGGAACGAACCCATTACATCAGTGGTCCATCCTCATCCTTCATCCTCACACTGAAGTATTTTCTCTTGGGAGACAACCACTGTGGCTGCGTCTTAAATAGCATCCTATTCCCTATATCCTGGTCAGAAGTTGTACATTATAAGGAATAGTGTACCATTTGAGACACTCTGTAGAGAGGATATGGTAACTTCAGGTTAGAGTTGAACAAACTATTGGGCATATGAAAGGAAGCATGGTGAGTTCAGGTTAGAGTTGAATGGACTATTGGGCATATGAAAGGAAGCATGGTAACTTCAGGTTAGAGTTGAATGGACTTTTGGGCCTTTGGAATGAAGCATGGTGACTTCAGGTTAGAGTTGAACGGACTATTGGGCCTTTGGAAGGAAGCATGGTGACTTCAGGTTAGTTGAATCTAGTACATGCTAACTCCAAAGAGTTTATAAGCCATACACTCCTTTGTCTCGAAGATGATGAAGATATTAAAGCTAATAAACTTCTCTTGAATCTTCCATTATTCCCCTGGTAATCACATGTATCATATCTAATCTTTGATCTTGGTAATCACGTTAATCAAATCTAGTCTTTGGTCTTTGTAATCATATTTATCATATCTAGTCTTTGGTCTTTGTAATCATATTTATCATATCTAGTCTTTGGTCTTTGTAATCATATTTATCATATCTAGTCTTTGGTCTTTGTAATCGTATTTATCATATCTAGTCTTTGGTCTTTGTAATCATATTTATCATATCTAGTCTTTGGTCTTTGTAATCGTATTTATCATATCTAGTCTTTGGTCTTTGTAATCATATTTATCATATCTAGTCTTTGGTCTTTGTAATCATATTTATCATATCTAGTCTTTGGTCTTTGTAATCATATTTATCATATCTAGTCTTTGGTGTTTGTAATCACATTTATCATATCTAGACTTTGGTGTTTGTAATCACGTTTATCATATCTAGACTTTGGTGTTTGTAATCACGTTTATCATATCTAGTCTTTGGTCTTGGTAATCACGTTTATCATATCTAGTCCTTGGTCTTGGTAATCACATTTATCATATCTAATCTTTGGTGTTTGCAATCACATTTATCATATATTTATTATATCTAAACAAAACCAGTTGAGAAGGTTCAGGCAAGCTGAAAGGGCATGGTGACAATAGACAGAAGGCCTATATTCTCATATCAACAAGGCTCTTGAGCCAGTAATTTTAGGAGGCCTCAGGGCATATTCAAACTGTGTCATACACACACACAGACACTCACTCACCCCTGAAAACAAACGGCGCTGGTGTTGAGTTGAGAGTGTGAGACGTGACACGTCTGGTGGAATGGAATCACTTCCTCCTGTGAACTGGGCGCCCATTGTCACTGCGACCCCTACCCAGTTAACCTCCGACCCAGGGGTCAACATGACAACTAGCCCACTGAGGATTCGGGTGTGTGTGAGCGTGCAGAGAGTGTGTGTGTTTGCGCGTTCGCAGCCACAGGTGTCTGGTAGGGTGTCAAGTGGGCTTTTGGGGCCTAATTTTCACCATCTGTTTCCAGGGTGATGGGATGGGGGGAGGGGTTACCAACACATGTCTGGAGGAAGGAGGGAGGGAGGGGAAGGGCGGTGGGCAGAGGGGGTGAATGGAGGGACGAAGCAGGCCGCAGGAAGACTGGCAGGTGCTTGTGGATGTTAGCCCCTCTTTTGCCCCCTTCACTGGGGGGGATTCAGAGTAATTGCGGGGTCGAGTTTAGGGTGGGGTTGTTGGATCTCAAGATCAGAGGTTAGGACAGAGCCGAGGGCATGCACGCCACTCAGAGAGGCACCTTCTGTGTGTTAACTTACTTTTTAATGAGGCCTGTTTGCTAACTTCCTCTCTGTTGAGGCCTGTGTTGGGGGGAGTGGGCTTGGTCATGTTACTAATTATCATGTTGGGAGGGGTGTGGGCTTGGTCATGTTACTAATTATCATGTTGGGGTGGAGTGGGCTTGGTCATGTTACTAATAATCATGTTGGGAGGGGAGTGGGCTTGGTCATGTTACTAACAATCATGTTGGGAGGGGAGTGGGCTTGGTCATGTTACTAATAATCATGTTGGGGGGGAGTGGGCTTGGTCATGTTACTAATTATCATGTTGGGAGGGGAGTGGGCTTGGTCATGTTACTAATAATCATGTTGGGAGGGGAGTGGGCTTGGTCATGTTACTAATAATCATGTTGGGAGGGGAGTGGGCTTGGTCATGTTACTAATACTCATGTTGGAGGGGAGTGGGCCTGGTCATGTTACTAATAATCATGTTGGGAGGGAGTGGGCTTGGTCATGTTACTAATAATCATGTTGGGGGGAGTGGGCTTGGTCACGTTACTAATAATCATGTTGGGGGGAGTGGGCTTGGTCATGTTACTAATACTCATGTTGGAGGGGAGTGGGCCTGGTCATGTTACTAATAATCATGTTGGGAGGGAGTGGGCTTGGTCATGTTACTAATAATCATGTTGGGGGGAGTGGGCTTGGTCACGTTACTAATAATCATGTTGGAGGGGAGTGGGCTTGGTCACGTCACTAATAATCATGTTGGAGGGGGGGGCTTGGTCATGTTACTAACAATCATGTTGGGAGAGAGTGGGCTTGGTCATGTTACTAATAATCATGTTGGGAGGGGAGTGGGCTTGGTCATGTGACTAATAATCATGTTGGGGGGAGTGGGCTTGGTCATGTGACTAATAATCATGTTGGGGGAGTGGGCTTGGTCATGTGACTAATAATCATGTTGGGAGGGGAGTGGGCTTGGTCATGTTACTAATAATCATGTTGGGAGGGGAGTGGGCTTGGTCATGTTACTAATAATCATGTTGGGAGGGGAGTGGGCTTGGTCATGTTACTAATAATCATGTTGGGAGGGGAGTGGGCTTGGTCATGTTACTAATAATCATGTTGGGGGGGAGTGGGCTTGGTCATGTTACTAATAATCATGTTGGGAGGGGAGTGGGCTTGGTCATGTTACTAATAATCATGTTGGGAGGGGTGTGGGCTTGGTCATGTTGCTAATAATCATGTTGGGAGGGGAGTGGGCTTGGTCATGTTACTAATAATCATGTTGGGGGGAGTGGGCTTGGTCACGTTACTAATAATCATGTTGGGAGGGGAGTGGGCTTGGTCATGTTACTAATAATCATGTTGGGAGGGGTGTGGGCTTGGTCATGTTGCTAATAATCATGTTGGGAGGGGAGTGGGCTTGGTCATGTTACTAATAATCATGTTGGGGGGAGTGGGCTTGGTCACGTTACTAATAATCATGTTGGGAGGGGTGTGGGCTTGGTCATGTTACTAATAATCATGTTGGGAGGGGAGTGGGCTTGGTCATGTTACTAATACTCATGTTGGGGGGGAGTGGGCTTGTCATGTGACTAATAATCATGTTGGGAGGGGTGTGGGCTTGGTCATGTTACTAATAATCATGTTGGGGGGGAGTGGGCTTGGTCATGTTACTAATAATCATGTTGGGAGGGGTGTGGGCTTGGTCATGTTACTAATAATCATGTTGGGAGGGGAGTGGGCTTGGTCATGTTACTAATAATCATGTTGGGAGGGGAGTGGGCTTGGTCATGTTACTAATAATCATGTTGGGAGGGGAGTGGGCTTGGTCATGTTACTAATAATCATGTTGGGAGGGGAGTGGGCTTGGTCATGTTACAAATAATCATTTTGGGAGGAGAGTGGGCTTGGTCATGTTACTAATAATCATGTTGGGGGGGGGGAGTGGGCTTGGTCATGTTACTAATTATCATGTTGGGAGGGGAGTGGGCTTGGTCATGTTACTAATAATCATGTTGGGGGGAGTGGGCTTGGTCATGTTACTAATAATCATGTTGGGGGGAGTGGGCTTGGTCATGTTACTAATAATCATGTTGGGTGGGGTGTGGGCTTGGTCATGTTACTAATAATCATGTTGGGGGTAGTGGGCTTGGTCATGTTACCAATAATCATGTTGGGAGGGGTGTGGGCTTGGTCATGTTACTAATAATCATGTTGGGAGGGGAGTGGGCTTGGTCATGTTACTAATAATCTTGTTGGGAGGGGAGTGGGCTTGGTCATGTTACTAATAATCATGTTGGGGGAGTGGGCTTGGTCATGTTACTAATAATCATGTTGGGGGGAGTGGGCTTGGTCATGTTACTAATAATCATGTTGGGGGAGTGGGCTTGGTCATGTTACTAATAATCATGTTGGGGGGAGTGGGCTTGGTCATGTTACTAATAATCATGTTGGGAGGGGTGTAGGCTTGGTCATGTTACTAATAATCATGTTGGAGGGGTGTAGGCTTGGTCATGTTACTAATAATCATGTTGGGAGGGGAGTGGGCTTGGTCATGTTACTAATAATCATGTTGGGAGGGGTGTAGGCTTGGTCATGTTACTAATAATCATGTTGGGGGGGAGTGGGCTTGGTCATGTTACTAATAATCATGTTGGGAGGGGTGTGGGCTTGGTCATGTTACTAATAATCATGTTGGAGGGGAGTGGGCTTGGTCATGTTACTAATAATCATTCTGGAGGGGAGTGGGCTTGGTCATGTTACTAATAATCATGTTGGGGGGAGTGGGCTTGGTCATGTTACTAATAATCATGTTGGGGGGGGGGCTTGGTCATGTTACTAATAATCATGTTGGGAGGGGAGTGGGCTTGGTCATGTTACTAATAATCATGTTGGGGGGGAGTGGGCTTGGTCATGTTACTAATAATCATGTTGGGGGGGAGTGGGCTTGGTCATGTTACTAATAATCATGTTGGGAGGGGAGTGGGCTTGGTCATGTTACTAATAATCATGTTGGGGGGGAGTGGGCTTGGTCATGTTACTAATAATCATGTTGGGAGGGGAGTGGGCTTGGTCATGTTACTAATAATCATGTTGGGAGGGGTGTGGGCTTGGTCATGTTGCTAATAATCATGTTGGGAGGGGAGTGGGCTTGGTCATGTTACTAATAACCATGTTGGGGGGAGTGGGCTTGGTCACGTTACTAATAATCATATTGGGAGGGGTGTGGGCTTGGTCATGTTACTAATAATCATGTTGGGAGGGGAGTGGGCTTGGTCATGTTACTAATAATCATGTTGGGAGGGGTGTGGGCTTGGTCATGTTGCTAATAATCATGTTGGGAGGGGAGTGGGCTTGGTCATGTTACTAATAATCATGTTGGGGGGAGTGGGCTTGGTCACGTTACTAATAATCATGTTGGGAGGGGTGTGGGCTTGGTCATGTTACTAATAATCATGTTGGGAGGGGAGTGGGCTTGGTCATGTTACTAATACTCATGTTGGGGGGGGAGTGGGCTTGTCATGTGACTAATAATCATGTTGGGAGGGGTGTGGGCTTGGTCATGTTACTAATAATCATGTTGTGGGGGAGTGGGCTTGGTCATGTGACTAATAATCATGTTGGGAGGGGTGTGGGCTTGGTCATGTTACTAATAATCATGTTGGGAGGGGAGTGGGCTTGGTCATGTTACTAATAATCATGTTGGGAGGGGAGTGGGCTTGGTCATGTTACTAATAATCATGTTGGGAGGGGAGTGGGCTTGGTCATGTTACTAATAATCATGTTGGGAGGGGAGTGGGCTTGGTCATGTTACTAATAATCATGTTGGGAGGGGAGTGGGCTTGGTCATGTTACTAATAATCATGTTGGGAGGGGAGTGGGCTTGGTCATGTTACTAATAATCATGTTGGGGGGAGTGGGCTTGGTCATGTTACAAATAATCATTTTGGGAGGAGAGTGGGCTTGGTCATGTTACTAATAATCATGTTGGGGGGGGGGGGTGGGCTTGGTCATGTTACTAATTATCATGTTGGGAGGGGAGTGGGCTTGGTCATGTTACTAATAATCATGTTGGGGGGAGTGGGCTTGGTCATGTTACTAATAATCATGTTGGGAGGGGTGTGGGCTTGGTCATGTTACTAATAATCATGTTGGGGGGAGTGGGCTTGGTCATGTTACTAATAATCATGTTGGGGGGAGTGGGCTTGGTCATGTTACTAATAATCATGTTGGGAGGGGTGTGGGCTTGGTCATGTTACTAATAATCATGTTGGGGGTAGTGGGCTTGGTCATGTTACCAATAATCATGTTGGGAGGGGTGTGGGCTTGGTCATGTTACTAATAATCATGTTGGGAGGGGAGTGGGCTTGGTCATGTTACTAATAATCATGTTGGGGGGAGTGGGCTTGGTCACGTTACTAATAATCATGTTGGGAGGGGTGTGGGCTTGGTCATGTTACTAATAATCATGTTGGGAGGGGAGTGGGCTTGGTCATGTTACTAATAATCATGTTGGGAGGGGTGTGGGCTTGGTCATGTTGCTAATAATCATGTTGGGAGGGGAGTGGGCTTGGTCATGTTACTAATAATCATGTTGGGGGAGTGGGCTTGGTCATGTTACTAATAATCATGTTGGGAGGGGAGTGGGCTTGGTCATGTTACTAATAATCATGTTGGGAGGGGTGTAGGCTTGGTCATGTTACTAATAATCATGTTGGAGGGGTATAGGCTTGGTCATGTTACTAATAATCATGTTGGGAGGGGAGTGGGCTTGGTCATGTTACTAATAATCATGTTGGGAGGGGTGTAGGCTTGGTCATGTTACTAATAATCATGTTGGGGGGGAGTGGGCTTGGTCATGTTACTAATAATCATGTTGGAGGGGAGTGGGCTTGGTCATGTTACTAATAATCATGTTGGAGGGGAGTGGGCTTGGTCATGTTACTAATAATCATTCTGGAGGGGAGTGGGCTTGGTCATGTTACTAATAATCATGTTGGGGGGAGTGGGCTTGGTCATGTTACTAATAATCATGTTGGGGGGGGGCTTGGTCATGTTACTAATAATCATGTTGGGAGGGGAGTGGGCTTGGTCATGTTACTAATAATCATGTTGGGGGGGAGTGGGCTTGGTCATGTTACTAATAATCATGTTGGGGGGGAGTGGGCTTGGTCATGTTACTAATAATCATGTTGGAGGGGAGTGGGCTTGGTCATGTTACTAATAATCATGTTGGGGGGGGCTTGGTCATGTTACTAATAATCATGTTGGAGGGGAGTGGGCTTGGTCATTTACTAATAATCATGTTGGGGGGGAGTGGGCTTGGTCATGTTACTAATAATCATGTTGGGGGGGGGCTTGGTCATGTTACTAATAATCATGTTGGAGGGGAGTGGGCTTGGTCATGTTACTAATAATCATGTTGGGGGGAGTGGGCTTGGTCATGTTACTAATAATCATGTTGGGGGGGGGGCTTGGTCATGTTACTAATAATCATGTTGGGGGGGAGTGGGCTTGGTCATGTTACTAATAATCATGTTGGGGGGGAGTGGGCTTGGTCATGTTACTAATAATCATGTTGGGAGGGGTGTGGGCTTGGTCATGTTACTAATAATCATGTTGGGGGGGAGTGGGCTTGGTCATGTTACTAATAATCATGTTGGAGGGGAGTGGGCTTGGTCATGTTACTAATAATCATGTTGGGAGGGGAGTGGGCTTGGTCATGTTACTAATAATCATGTTGGAGGGGAGTGGGCTTGGTCATGTTACTAATAATCATGTTGGGGGGAGTGGGCTTGGTCATGTTACTAATAATCATGTTGGGGGGAGTGGGCTTGGTCATGTTACTAATAATCATGTTGGGGGGAGTGGGCTTGGTCATGTTACTAATAATCATGTTGGGGGGAGTGGGCTTGGTCATGTTACTAATAATCATGTTGGGGGGAGTGGGCTTGGTCATGTTACTAATACTCATGTTGGGGGGAGTGGGCTTGGTCATGTTACTAATACTCATGTTGGGGGGAGTGGGCTTGGTCATGTTACTAATAATCATGTTGGGAGGGGAGTGGGCTTGGTCATGTTACTAATACTCATGTTGGGGGGAGTGGGCTTGGTCATGTTACGAATAATCATGTTGGGAGGGGAGTGGGCTTGGTCATGTTATGAATAATCATGTTGGGAGGGGAGTGGGCTTGGTCATGTTACTAATAATCATGTTGGGAGGGGAGTGGGCTTGGTCATGTTACTAATAATCATGTTGGGAGGGGAATGGGCTTGGTCATGTTACTAATAATCATGTTGGGAGGGGAGTGGGCTTGGTCATGTTACTAATAATCATGTTGGGAGGGGAGTGGGCTTGGTCATGTTACTAATAATCATGTTGGGAGGTGAGTGGGCTTGGTCATGTTACTAATAATCATGTTGGGAGGGGAGTGGGCTTGGTCATGTTACTAATAATCATGTTGGGAGGGGAGTGGCTTGGTCATGTTACTAATAATCATGTTGGGAGGGGAGTGGGCTTGGTCATGTTACTAATAATCATGTTGGGGGGAGTGGGCTTGGTCAATTTTACAAATAATCATTTTGGGAGGACAGTGGGCTTGGTCATGTTACTAATAATCATGTTGGGGGGGGGGGGGAGTGGGCTTGGTCATGTTACTAATTATCATGTTGGGAGGGGAGTGGGCTTGGTCATGTTACTAATAATCATGTTGGGGGGAGTGGGCTTGGTCATGTTACTAATAATCATGTTGGGAGGGGTGTGGGCTTGGTCATGTTACTAATAATCATGTTGGGGGGAGTGGGCTTGGTCATGTTACTAATAATCATGTTGGGGGGAGTGGGCTTGGTCATGTTACTAATAATCATGTTGGGAGGGGTGTGGGCTTGGTCATGTTACTAATAATCATGTTGGGGGTAGTGGGCTTGGTCATGTTACCAATAATCATGTTGGGAGGGGTGTGGGCTTGGTCTTGTTACTAATAATCATGTTGGGAGGGGAGTGGGCTTGGTCATGTTACTAATAATCTTGTTGGGAGGGGAGTGGGCTTGGTCATGTTACTAATAATCATGTTGGGGGAGTGGGCTTGGTCATGTTACTAATAATCATGTTGGGGGGAGTGGGCTTGGTCATGTTACTAATAATCATGTTGGGGGAGTGGGCTTGGTCATGTTACTAATAATCATGTTGGGAGGGGAGTGGGCTTGGTCATGTTACTAATAATCATGTTGGGAGGGGTGTAGGCTTGGTCATGTTACTAATAATCATGTTGGAGGGGTATAGGCTTGGTCATGTTACTAATAATCATGTTGGGAGGGGAGTGGGCTTGGTCATGTTACTAATAATCATGTTGGGAGGGGTGTAGGCTTGGTCATGTTACTAATAATCATGTTGGGGGGGAGTGGGCTTGGTCATGTTACTAATAATCATGTTGGGAGGGGTGTGGGCTTGGTCATGTTACTAATAATCATGTTGGAGGGGAGTGGGCTTGGTCATGTTACTAATAATCATGTTGGAGGGGAGTGGGCTTGGTCATGTTACTAATAATCATTCTGGAGGGGAGTGGGCTTGGTCATGTTACTAATAATCATGTTGGGGGGAGTGGGCTTGGTCATGTTACTAATAATCATGTTGGGGGGGGGGCTTGGTCATGTTACTAATAATCATGTTGGGAGGGGAGTGGGCTTGGTCATGTTACTAATAATCATGTTGGGGGGGAGTGGGCTTGGTCATGTTACTAATAATCATGTTGGGGGGGAGTGGGCTTGGTCATGTTACTAATAATCATGTTGGAGGGGAGTGGGCTTGGTCATGTTACTAATAATCATGTTGGGGGGGGCTTGGTCATGTTACTAATAATCATGTTGGAGGGGAGTGGGCTTGGTCATTTACTAATAATCATGTTGGGGGGGAGTGGGCTTGGTCATGTTACTAATAATCATGTTGGGGGGGGGCTTGGTCATGTTACTAATAATCATGTTGGAGGGGAGTGGGCTTGGTCATGTTACTAATAATCATGTTGGGGGGGAGTGGGCTTGGTCATGTTACTAATAATCATGTTGGGAGGGGTGTGGGCTTGGTCATGTTACTAATAATCATGTTGGGGGGGAGTGGGCTTGGTCATGTTACTAATAATCATGTTGGAGGGGAGTGGGCTTGGTCATGTTACTAATAATCATGTTGGGAGGGGAGTGGGCTTGGTCATGTTACTAATAATCATGTTGGAGGGGAGTGGGCTTGGTCATGTTACTAATAATCATGTTGGGGGGAGTGGGCTTGGTCATGTTACTAATAATCATGTTGGGGGGAGTGGGCTTGGTCATGTTACTAATAATCATGTTGGGGGGAGTGGGCTTGGTCATGTTACTAATAATCATGTTGGGGGGAGTGGGCTTGGTCATGTTACTAATAATCATGTTGGGGGGAGTGGGCTTGGTCATGTTACTAATACTCATGTTGGGGGGAGTGGGCTTGGTCATGTTACTAATACTCATGTTGGGGGGAGTGGGCTTGGTCATGTTACTAATAATCATGTTGGGAGGGGAGTGGGCTTGGTCATGTTACTAATACTCATGTTGGGGGGAGTGGGCTTGGTCATGTTACGAATAATCATGTTGGGAGGGGAGTGGGCTTGGTCATGTTATGAATAATCATGTTGGGAGGGGAGTGGGCTTGGTCATGTTACTAATAATCATGTTGGGAGGGGAGTGGGCTTGGTCATGTTACTAATAATCATGTTGGGAGGGGAATGGGCTTGGTCATGTTACTAATAATCATGTTGGGAGGGGAGTGGGCTTGGTCATGTTACTAATAATCATGTTGGGAGGGGAGTGGGCTTGGTCATGTTACTAATAATCATGTTGGGGGGGAGTGGGCTTGGTCATGTTACTAATAATCATGTTGGGAGGGGAGTGGGCTTGGTCATGTTACTAATAATCATGTTGGGAGGGGAGTGGGCTTGGTCATGTTACTAATAATCATGTTGGGGGTGTGGGCTTGGTCATGTTGCTAATAATCATTTTTCTGCAGGTGTTTTCCCAATGTTCTGATAATACAACTGATGGAATTGACAGTAGTAAAATCTAGTAAAATACTCCAACCTCCAATTGACCTGTACTGTAGTAGTATCAACATCTTTGCAGGCTGTCCTGCCAAGCCGAATACACTTAATTGTGTGTGTGTTTGGGTGTGTGTGTGTGGGGGGGAGGCCCATCCAGCCCTGAATGTCAGTTAGTCAGGTGGGCCAGGCCTGCGAATGATTAGATGGGATGGAGTGGATTAAGTATAGAGGGGGGGTTGTAGTACTTGGAACAGCTGCTGATTAAAATGACTGCTTGCGCTTTCTTTCTCTCTCTTTCTCCCTCTCCCTCTCTCTCCACCTTCCGCCCTCTATACCCCTCTCTCTCTCTTTCTACAGAGGAGGAAGAAGAGGATGAAGAAATCACAGAGCTGAAGCCTGATCCAGAATCTGACCAGCAGGAGGAAGAGGACACCAAGGAGATGAAAGAGGGTAAGAAGAGGGGGAGGAGAAGAATGGGCATGGTTAGAGGAGGATGAGAAGAGGGGGAGGAGAAGACGATGCATGGGTAGAGGGGGATGAGATGAGGGGGAGGAGAAGAAGGGGCATGAATAGAGGGGGAGGAGAAGAGGGGACATGAGTAGAGGGGCAGGAGAAGAAGGGGCATGAGTAGAGGGGGAGGAGAAGAGGGGGCATGAGTAGAGGGGCAGGAGAAGAAGGGACATAAGTAGAGGGGCAGGAGAAGAAGGGACATAAGTAGAGGGGCAGGAGAAGAAGGGACATGAGTAGAGGGGCAGGAGAAGAAGGGGAGTGAGTAGAGGGGCAGGAGAAGAAGGGGCATGAGTAGAGGGGGAGGAGAAGAAGGGGAGTGAGTAGAGGGGCAGGAGAAGAAGGGGAGTGAGTAGAGGGGCAGGAGAAGAAGGGGCATGAGTAGAGGGGGAGGAGAAGAAGGGGCATGAGTAGAGGGGGAGGAGAAGAAGGGGTATGAGTAGAGGGGGAGGAGAAGAAGGGGCATGAGTAGAGGGGGAGGAGAAGAAGGGACATGAGTAGAGGGGCAGGAGAAGAAGGGACATGAGTAGAGGGGGAGGAGAAGAAGCGGCATGAGTAGAGGGGGAGGAGAAGAAGGGACATGAGTAGAGGGGGAGTAGAAGAAGGGGCATGAGTAGAGGGGAAGGAGAAGAAGGGGAGTGAGTAGAGGGGGAGGAGAAGAAGGGGAGTGAGTAGAGGGGGAGGAGAAGAAGGGGAGTGAGTAGAGGGGGAGGAGAAGAAGGGATATGAGTAGAGGGGGAGGAGAAGAAGGGGCATGAGTAGAGGGGGAGGAGAAGAAGGGGCATGAATAGAGGGGGAGGAGAAGAAGGGGCAGGAGAAGAAGGGGCATGAATAGAGGGGGAGGAGAAGAAGGGGCATGAGTAGAGGGGGAGGAGAAGAAGGGGAGGAGAAGAAGGGGAGGAGAAGAAGGGGCATGAGTAGAGGGGGAGGAGAAGAAGGGGCATGAGTAGAGGGGCAGGAGAAGAAGGGGCATGAATAGAGGGGGAGGAGAAGAAGGGGCATGAGTAGAGGGGCAGGAGAAGAAGGGGCATGGGTAGAGGGGGAGGAGAAGAAGGGGCATGAGTAGAGGGGGAGGAGAAGAAGGGGCATGAGTAGAGGGGGAGGAGAAGAAGGGGCATGAGTAGAGGGGGAGGAGAAGAAGAGGCATGAGTAGAGGGGGAGGAGAAGAAGGGGCATGAGTAGAGGGGAAGGAGAAGAAGGGACATGAGTAGAGGGGCAGGAGAAGAAGGGACATGAGTAGAGGGGCAGGAGAAGAAGGGGCATGAGTGGGTTTGCTGTCGAATGAAATTGTTTACAGTAAAGAAGGGGAAAGATGAAAGGTGAAGTAATGGTAAGAAATACAATAGCTTTAGCGGAAGGGAGTGTTTGCATCCCAAATGTCACCCTATTTCCTATTGGGCCCTGGTCATAAATAGTGCACTATATAGGCCATTTGAGTTCAGGTGAGTTGAAGCATATATGTCAGATAATCATTTCTGAGACTGAACTCTCCAGTTTAACCACCACCTTGGTTTGGGAAACAGTATACAGAAACATAACATATTTCAATTCAAAACAAGTCAAAGCCATGAATCAATTCATCAAATATATTTATAAAGCCCTTTTTACATCAGCAGATGTCACAAAGTGCTTATACACAAACCCAGTCTAAACCCCAAACAGCAAGCAATGCAGATGTAGAAGCACGGTGGCTAGGAAAAACTCCCTAGAAAGGCAGGAACCACCCCTCAGAGGAACCAGGCTCTGAGGTGTGGCCAGTCCTCTTCTGGCTGTGTCGGGTGGAGATTATTGAAGACGTTCAAACTTTCATAGATGACCAGCAGTGTCAAAGAGAGAGAAAGTGAGAGATGGGAGAATTAGAAGGAGCATACTGTAGATCACACAGGACACCAGATAAGACAGGAGAAATACTCCAGATAGGACAGACGGACCCTAGCCCCCTGACACTGGAGTCTGAGACAGTGGGAGTCGGGGGACACTGGCCCCGTACCAAAGTTACCCCCGGAGAGGGCCATCCAGGCAGGATATAACCCCACCCACTTTGCCAAAGCACAGCCCCACACCACCAAAGGATATCAAAGACCACTAATGTACTACCCTGAGACAAGGCTGAGTGTAGCCCACCAAGATCTCCCCCACACACACAGGGACGATGGGAGAGCGCGAGCACAGGAAGGCTGGGCGAGCGTGAGGATAGGAAGGATGGGGAGCGCGAGGGCAGGAAGGATGGGAGATCCTTAGGACAGGAAGGATGGGAGAGCGCGAGGACAGGAAGGATGGGAGAGCCCGAGGACAGGAAGGATGGGAGAGCCCGAGGACAGGAAGGATGGGAGAGCCCGAGGACAGGAAGGATGGGAGATCCTGAGGACAGGAAGGATGGGAGAGCACGAGGACAGGAGGATGGGAGAGCCCGAGGACAGGAAGGATGGGAGAGCGCAAGGACAGGAAGGATGGGAGAGCCCGAGGACAGGAAGGATGGGAGAGCCCGAGGACAGGAAGGATGGGAGAGCCCGAGGACAGGAAGGATGGGAGATCCTGAGGACAGGAAGGATGGGAGAGCACGAGGACAGGAAGGATGGGAGAGCCTGAGGACAGGAAGGATGGGAGATCCTGAGGACAGGAAGGATGGGAGGGAGCGAGGACAGGAAGGATGGGAGAGCCCGAGGACAGGAAGGATGGGAGAGCCCGAGAACAGGAAGGATGGGAGAGCCCGAGGACAGGAAGGATTGGAGAGCGCGGGCAGGCCAGTGACTCAGACCTGTAACATTGTTGATATTAGAGGCATTACACCATTCACCATTTACAATATAACAATCCGATGTAACCTCTTAGATGTATCACCCATCCACAGGTCATGTCCCAAATGGCACCCTATTCCCTATATAGTGCTCTACTTTCGACCAAAGACCTATGTGCCCTGGTCAATACTAGCGCACTACAAAGGGAATAGGGTGTGTAATTGGGGACAAAACCTCAGCCCAGCACCAGCCTTCTCTACTCCCACATCGCCAGTCAAACTGTCACTAAACAAAGCCGTTGGAGCGTGAGTGAGCGGTCACTCACCCCCGCTGGCGGATCGGATGCCAATCTCTGTGGCCGAGGTCCAGCTTATCGGCCCGTAGCCCTGTGGGTCAGACCTGATTAAAAACGTGTCACTTGACCCACTCTGGGGGACTTCAAAAAGAACAGAGGAGACTCGGGGGTGGGGCAGAGAGGGACGGCGAGGGGACATAGATGGGGGCGGAGAGGACATTCTTTGTGAGGCTGGTGCAAGGAGTAAATAACTTCACTAAAGGAGGGTAAAATGAGGCCTGTTGAGGCCAGGGGCTGTTCCTGTTAAAACACACACACTATTACACACACACTATTACACACACACTATTACACACACACTATTACACACACACACACACTATTACACACACACTATTACACACACACACACTATTACACACACACACACTATTACACACACACTATCACACACACACTATTACAGACACACTATTACACACACACACACACTATTACACACACACTATTGCACACACACTATTACACACACACTATTACACACACACTATTACACACACACACTATTACACACGCACTATTACACACACACTATTACACACACACACTATTACACACACACTATTACACACACACACACTATTACACACACACACACTATTACACACGCATACACTATTACACACACACTATTACACACACACTATTACACACACACATACACACACACACACACACACTATTACACACACACACTACTACACACACACACTATTACACACACTATTACACACATACACACTATCACACACACTATTACACACACACACACACACACTATTACACACACACACTATTACACACACACACACACACTATTACACACACACACTATTACACACACACTATTGCACACACACACACACACACTATTACACACACACTATTACACACACACACACTATTACACAAACCCTGTTACACACACACATACACACACTATTACACACACACTATTACACACACTATTACACACACACACACACTATTTCACGTACACACACACACACACACACACACTATTACACACACACTATTACACACACACACACCCACACACACATACTATTACACACACACTATTAAACACACACTATTACACACACACACACTATTGCACCACACACTATTACACACACACACTATTACACACACACTATTACACACACACACACTATTACACACACTATTACACACACACACTATTACACACACACACTATTACACACACACACACACACTATTACCCACACACTATTACACACACACTATTACACACACACACACTATTACACACACACACACACACACTATTACACACTCACACACTATTACACACACACACTATTACACACACACACTATTACACACACACACATACTTTTACACACACACTATTACACACACACACTATTACACACACACACACACTATTACACACACACACACACTATTACACACACACTATTACACACACTATTACACACACACACACACACTATTACACACACACACACTATTACACACCACACACACACACACACTATTACACACACACATACACACACTATTACACACACACACACTATTACACACACACTATTACACACACACACACACACCACACACTATTACACACACTATTACACACACACACTATTACACACACACACTATTACACACACACACACACACACACTATTACACACACACTATTACACACACACACACTATTACACACACACTATTACACACACACACACACACACACTATTACACACACACACACCACTATTACACACACACACACACACCACACTATTACACACACACATACACACACTATTACACACACACACACTATTACACACACACTATACACACACACACACACACACACACTATTACACACACTATTACACACACACACTATTACACACACACACTATTACACACACACACACACACACACTATTACACACACACTATTACACACACACACACTATTACACACACACTATTACACACACACACTATTACACACACACACACACACACTATTACACACACACACACACTATTACACACACACACACTATTACACACCACACACATACTTTTACACACACACTATTACACACACACACTATTACACACACACACTATTACACACACACACACTATTACACACACACTATTACACACACTATTACACACACACACACACACACACTATTACACACACACACACACACACACACTATTACACACACACACACACACACACACACTATTACACACATACACACTATCACACACACTATTACACACACACACACACACACTATTACACACACACACTATTACACACACACACACACACACTATTACACACACACTATTACACACACACTATTGCACACACACACACACACACACACACACTATTACACACACACTATTACACACAAACACTGTTACACACACTATTACACACACACACACTATTACACAAACACTGTTACACACACACATACACACACTATTACACACACACTATTACACACACTATTGGCACACACACACACACACACTATTTAACGTACACCACACACACACTATTACACACACACTATTACACACACACACACCCACACACACATACTATTACACACACACTATTAAACACACACTATTACACACACACACACTATTGCACACACACACTATTACACACACACACTATTACACACACACTATTACACACACACACACACACTATTACACACACACACTATTACACACACACACACACACTATTACACACACACTATTACACACACACACACTATTACACACACAATATTACACACACACACTATTACACACACACACACACACACACTATTACACACACACACACTATTACACACACACACACTATTACACACACACACATACTTTTACACACACACTATTACACACACACACTATTACACACACACACACTATTACACCACACACACACTATTACACACACACTATTACACACACTATTACACACACACACACACTATTACACACACACACACACACACACACACTATTACACACACACACACACACTATTACACACACACACATACACACACTATTACACACACACACACTATTACACACACACACTATTACACACACACACACTATTACACACACACTATTACACACACTATTACACACACACACACACTATTACACACACACACACACACACTATTACACACACACACACACACTATTACACACATACACACTATCACACACACACACACACTATTACACACACACACACACACACTATTACACACACACACTATTACACACACACTATTGCACACACACACACTATTACACACACACTATTACACACAAACACTGTTACACACACTATTACACACACACACACTATTACACAAACACTGTTACACACACACATACACACACTATTACACACACACTATACACACACTATTACACACACACACACACACACTATTTCACGTACACACACACACACACACACTATTACACACACACTATGACACACCCACACACACATACTATTACACACCACACTATTTAAACACACACTATTACACACACACACACTATTGCACACACACACTATTACACACACACACTATTACACACACACACACACACACTATTACACACACTATACACACACACACTATTACACACACACACTATTACACACACACACACTATTACACACACACTATTACACACCACACTATTACACACACACACACTATTACACACACACTATTACACACACACACTATTACACACACACACACACACTATACACACACACACACTATTACACACACACACACACTATTACACATCACCCACTACTTTTACACACATATCCACACAACTATTACACAACACACACTATTACACACACACACACTATTACACACACACTATTACACACACTATTACACACACATACACACTATTACACACACACACACACACACACTATTACACACACACACACACTATTACACACACACATACACACACTATTACACACACACACACTATACACACACACTATTACACACACACACACTATTACACACACACTCACTATTACACACACACTATTACACACACAATATTACACACACACACACACTATTACACACACACACACTATTACACACACACACTATTACACACACACTATTACACACACACACACACTATTACACACACACACACTATAGCACACACACTATTACACAAACATTACACACACACACTATTACACACACACACACACACACTATTACACACACACTATTACACACACACTATTATACACACACACACACTATTACACACACACACTATTACACACACACACACACACTATTACACACACACACTATTCACACCACACACACACACACAGTATTACACACACACTATTACACACACACATACTATTACACACACACACACACTATTACACACACACACACTATTGCACACACACACTATTACACACACACTATTACACACACACACACACACTATTACACACACACACTACTACACACACTATTACACACATACACACTATCACACACACTATTACACACACACACACACACACTATTACACACACACACACACACACACTATTACACACATACTATTACACACACACATACTATTACACACACACACACACACTATTACACACCACACACACACACTATTACACACACACTATTATACACACACACACTATTACACACACACACTATTACACACACTATTACACACACACACTATTACACACACACACACACACTATTACACACACTATTACACACACACACTATTACACACACACACACACTATTACACACACACACACTATTACACACACACACAATATTACACACACTATTACACACACACACTATTACACACACACCATTACACACACTATTACACACACACTATTACGCTGGGCCCGCCCGTTATTACAGGGAGGAGGAGAGGAGGGAAGGACCTCGGAGGACTTTGTTTATTCTTATTTGCCAAGTGATTTACTTTGCAGCTGGTCATGTACTACTTTACAGCTGGTCATGTACTACTTTGCAGCTGGTCATGTACTACTTTACAGCTGGTCATGTACTACTTTACAGCTGGTCATGCACTACTTTGCAGCTGTTCATGTACTACTTTACAGCTGGTCATGTACTACTTTACAGCTGGTTATGTACTACTTTGCAGCTGTACTACTTTGCAGCTGGTCATGCACTACTTTGCAGCTGGTCATGTACTACTTTACAGCTGCTCATGTACTACTTTACAGCTGGTCATGCACTACTTTACAGCTGCTCATGTACTACTTTACAGCTGGTCATGTACTACTTTACAGCTGGTCATGTACTACTTTACAGCTGGTCATGTACTACTTTGCAGCTGGTCATGTACTACTTTGCAGCTAGTCATGTACTACTTTACAGCTGGTCATGTACTAGTTTACAGCTGGTCATGCACTACTTTACAGCTGGTCATGTACCACTTTGCAGCTGGTCGTGTACTACTTTGCAGCTGGTCATGTACCACTTTACATCTATACTACTTTGCAGCTGGTCATGTACTACTTTGTAGCTGGTCATGTACTACTTTGCAGCTGGTCATGTCATGTACTACTTTGCAGCTGGTCATGTACTACTTTACAGCTGGTCATGTACTACTTTGCAACTGGTCATGTCCCCCTTTGCAGCTGGTCATGTACTACTTTGCAGCTGGTCATGTACTACTTTGCAGCTGGTCGTGTACTACTTTACAGCTGGTCATGTACTACTTTACAGCTGGTCATGTACTACTTTGCAGCTGGTCATGTATCACTTTGCAGCTGTACTACTTTGCAGCTGGTCATGTCCCACTTTGCAGCTGGACATGTACTACTTTGCAGCTGGTCATGTATCACTTTGCAGCTGTACTACTTTGCAGCTGGTCATGTCCCACTTTGCAGCTGGACATGTACTACTTTGCAGCTGGTCGTGTACTACTTTACAGCTGGTCATGTACTACTTTACAGCTGGTCATGTACTACTTTGCAGCTGGTCATGTATCACTTTGCAGCTGTACTACTTTGCAGCTGGTCATGTCCCACTTTGCAGCTGGTCATGTACTACTTTGCAGCTGGTCATGTATCACTTTGCAGCTGTACTACTTTGCAGCTAGTCATGTATCACTTTGCAGCTGTACTACTTTGCAGCTAGTCATGTCCCACTTTGCAGCTGGACATGTACTACTTTGCAGCTGGTCGTGTACTACTTTGCAACTGGTCATGTCCCACTTTGCAGCTGGTCATGTACTACTTTGCAGCTGGTCATGTACTACTTTGCAGCTGGTCATGTACTACTTTACAGCTGGTCATGTACTACTTTACAGCTGGTCATGTACTACTTTGCAGCTGGTCATG